>NC_066620.1:171702413-172005639 GCF_025201925.1 Gopherus flavomarginatus | reverse complement strand
TTTTATTACTCTTAGCTTGGAACCAGGCAGGGAATAAAGGTTCTTCTTCGAGTGATTGCTCATATCCATTCCAGTTAGGTGTGTGCGCCGCGTGTGCACATTCGTCGGAAAACTTTTACCCTAGCAACTCAGTGGGCTGGCAGGTCGCCCCCTAGAGTGGCGCCGTCATGGTGCTCAATATATACCCCTGCCGGCCCACCCGCTCCTCAGTTCCTTCTTACCGCCCATGTCGGTCGTTGGAACCGTGGAGCGCGGCTTAGCTGACCTCCACTTCCCTAGCTACTCGTAGTTCTCGTGTACATAATTATGCGTTTATAATCCTTTTTTATATATATATTTGTATAGTTATACATTTTTTCTTTGCTAACATAGTTAGTTTAGTAATAGTTAGCGGGGTTCAGGAAGTAGCCTCTTCCCCGCACCCGGTGCTGGAGCCCATGCACGGCTCACCGGGTTTTAAAATGGGCTCAGCCTGCCAGAAGCCGATGCCGACGCCGACGGGAGATCCACACGACTCCTGTTTGAAGTGCCTCGGGGAATCACACTTGACAGCTAAGTGCCCCATTTGCAAGGCTTTTAAGCCGAGAACAAAAAGGAGTGGGACTTTCACTTACCCCTCCACCTTTGGCACCGAGCGATGATCAAGCGGCTAGCAGAAGCGCCTCCTCGGCACTGGACCCCGCCGGTACTGGCAAGGCCTTTCGGCACCAGCCGTCGCCGGCATCAACTCGGCACCGCTCCCTCCCTCCAAGGTCGAGAGAGCCTACAATTCCTGCTGGTGCCTGACGGCTCCCCGGCACGTGCCGTGGTTGAGCCCCCTGCTCCTGCTGCTTCCGTGCCACCTGCATCGCAGCCAGAGAGCTCGTCTAAGTCGGATCGCCCGGCACCGACACCTGCGGAGGCACCGACGACGTCGGCATCGTTGATCCCGGTCCCACAAGGGCCGTCAAATCCGGTGCCTGACGGCTCCCCGGCACGCGCCGTAGTTGAGCTCTCTGCTCCTGCTGCTTCCATGCCAACTGCACCACAGCCAGAGAGCTCGTCTAAGTCAGATCACCCGGCACCAACACCTACCGAGGCTTTGACGACCTCGGTACCGTCGATCCCGGTCCCACGAGGGCCGTCGAATCTGGTGCCTGACAGCTCCCCAGTATGCACTGTGGTTGAGCCTGCTGTTCCCTCTACGTCGGACACATTACCAACAGCGAGGGATCTCATTGCCATGACAGTCAATGCTGCCTGACCCCGGCACCGCTGGTGTGGGTAATACAGTCTCTTCATTTGACCGTCCTCTGTCGGCACAGCAGAGCGGCACCATTCATGATCACGGTCCCGCAGACGCTCCAGATCCCGTCGGCACACCCGACACCACTTGCAGTCCCGGTGCTGTTTTCCTCCTCGGTACTGGTCCCACTCGCCGCACCGGTCGGTATCCCGTTCGCCGACCCGCTACTATCGGCACCGTTCCGACTCCCGGCACCGCGACAGGTACCGTGACTCCCGTAGCCTCTCCCCGAGCCTCGATCTCGGTCGACCTCCCGGCACCATTCTGGTTGCAGGTCTGGATCTCGTTCCAGGTACCGGTACGCCTCCTGGTGCCTGTCCCCGGTGCCGAGTTGGGCAAGGTCCGATAGAGTCAGACTCTGCCCATGCCTTTTTTTAGTACCTCCATGGCCATCCAGACATGCATCCGTGTCATCCCACGTGCGCAGATCTTATGCTCAGGCAACCTGAGGTGGAGGAGGTCCCTAGGTAGAGGACCCGGTATGGTGCCCTCTAAGGGGTACGACTACTCGTCTGTCCGTCCTCCTTTCTGCTCACTAGTCGTTCAGTCTGTTAAGGAGAGGGATTGGCATGGCCACCAGGCACCAGCCCCGAAACCGAAGGAGGCTCGGCGAATGAACCTACTTGGCCACCAGGTGTACTCTGCAGAGGCCCTGCAGCTCTGGGTAGCAAAGCAACCAGCCTTGCTTAGCTGCTATAATTATAGCACCTGGGTGACGGTAGTTTAGTTTAGGGAGTTTCTCCCTCAAAACTCCCGCCAAGAGTTCGCTGCCGTCTTGGAGGACGGGGGGGGGGGGGAAGGGTACCTAGAGCGTCCCTCCAGGCCTCGTTGGACGCAGCAGACTCAGCAGCCAGGACTCTGGCCTTTGGTGTTGCCATGAGGTGCATCTCATGGCTTCAGGTTTCAAACCTCTGGCTGGAGCTGCAGTATGCCATTCAGGACTTACCCTTTGTTGGTAAAGGCCTCTTCATGGCAAAGACAGCCCCAGGCTGCGAAGCCTGATGGACAATAGGGTCCTAACGCGCTCTCTCAGCATGCATATGCCAGCGACCAAACGCAGGCCTTTTTGTCCCCAGCCGCCATACTCTGTGCCTAACCAGAGACAGGACTTTGGCAAACGGCGAGGCCAAGGTCAAGGTCCCTCACAATTACCACTGGGACCAAAGACGAACCTCCCAAGGTGCGCCTGAGGGCGGTGTACCAGTCACAGGCCGGGATCCCAATCCCACTTTCTCCTGGCGTGGCCCCAGTTAATTTCAGATCGCTGGGTCCTGCGCACGGTGGAGCATGAGTACCACCTCTAATTTGTTCCAACCCTGTCCCCCTTCAGGGACCCCTCTCACGAGCAATTCCTCATACAAGATGTGCAGACGCCGACGGACGAAAGGGGCAAGGGGCAACTCCCGTTATGCCCTAGCCCCCCACTCGAACGGAGGTCTCAGACCTTCCTAGTCCTGCGCGGACTCAACCAGTTTAGTTAGGATAAGGTTGAAGTTCCGCATGGTATCCCTGGGAACCATTATCTCATCCTTGCCTCCTGGGGACTGCTATGCCGCCCTCGATATGATGGACGCGTACTTTCACATCGCCATCTTCCCTCCGCACTGGAGATATCTCCGCTTTCTAGCCAACCATCCATACTTCTGGTTTATGGTCCTGCTGTTTGGCCTTTCTACAGCCCCACAGATATTGTCCAAGTGTATGGCCGTAGTCACCGCCTACCTTCGCTGATGTCGGATATGCATTTTTTCCATATCTGGACGATTCGCTTATCCGAGGAGACTCCGAGACACAAACCACTCAGTACATGAGCATCGTCACGGTCTTATTCACAGGTCTAGGCCTGATGATTACTATAGAGCAATCCACTCTGGTTCCCACGCAGAGGTTGGACTTCCTAGGGGCTATCCTGGTCTCCGACCTAGCCGGAGCCTGCTTACCACAGCCGCAGCTTTAGGCGATGGCAACAATCATCCGAGGTCTGCAGACTTTCCCAACGACCTCGGCTCGCACTTTTCTCAGTCTCCTGGGTCGATGGCTGCCCGCAAGTTTGTAACCAAACACGCCAAGCTCCGCCTCCGTCCTCTCCAAGTCCGGCTCCCCTCGGCGTACTGCCCGGACAGGGAGCCAATGGTCATGGTAGTCACCGTTCCCTCGAGCACCTTAGGCTCCCTAGAGTGGTGGCTAACTCCCTCCCTGGTGTGGGCAGGGGTGCGGTTCCATCCGCCCCAGCCCTCACTGCCCCTGACGACGGACGCGTCATCTCTCTGCTCGAGTGTTCATGGTCACCTCCGAGCTTAAGGCCTTTGGTCTTCTCGGGAGCTGGCATTCCACATCAATGCCCCAAAAATGAGAGTAGTCCGTCTGGCGTGGCAGGGGTTCCAGCGGCAGCTGCGAGGCCGTGGTATCTCGGTGTTTACAGCCAACACAACGGCCATGTGCTTCATAAATAACCAGGGAGGGACATTGTCCTCCCCCTTTTGTCAGGAGGCCATCCATCTCTGGGACTTTTGCATGGCCCACTCGATGGAGCTGGTGGCGTCCTTTCTCCCAGGCGTTCGGAACGCCTTGGCGCTTTGACTCAGCAGGTCTTTCCTGTCTTACGAGTGGTCACTCTGCCCCATGTGAGGCGTTCTGTTTTCCAGAAGTGGAGATTTTTCCTCACATAGACCTGTTCACTCACCGCGAGAGCAGAAAATGCCAGATGTTCTGTTCCTTCCAAGGTCTCTCCTCGGGATCGATCTTGGACGCATTCCTGATGCCGTGGAGAAGCCAACTCCTTTATGCCTTCCCACTGTTCCCACTGGTTCATTAGGTCCTGCTCAGACTCCGCAGGGGCAGAGCGCGCATCATCATGATCACTCCAGCGTGGTCCAGGCAGCACTGATACACCACGTTGCTCGGCCTGTCAATAACCAATCCAATTACCTTGCCACCCCACCCAGACCTCATCACTCAGGGCCACGACAGGTTCGTCACCCGGACCTGCAGCCTCTTCGCCTCACGGTGTGGCTGCTGCATAACTGAGCCGGGGTGGCAGGAAGCCTTCCACCTGGTCATCGTACCTGGCCGAGTGGAAGCGTTTCTTCTACAGGTGCGATAAGCTCGATCTTGCTCCTACTGAGGTCTCGATCCCCTCTAGTTGGCCTACCTCTGGCCTTCAGCAGCAGGACCTGGCGGTATCATTGCTGAGGGTACACTTGGCAGCCATCTCTACCTTCCAGCCAGGCTAAGGTGGACGTTCTGTGTTCTCACACTCTATGGGTTCGAGGTCCCTCAAGGGCTTGGAGCGCTTGCACCCTCGGGTGCGCCGCCCAGCCCCAACCTGGGACCTCAAACTAGTTTTAACCAGACTTATGTCTCCCCCATTCGAGCCGTTAGCGACCGGCCCTCTGCTATACCTGTTTTGGACGACAGCTTTCCTCGTAGCTGTTACATCGGCCAGACGAGTCTCCGAGCTCAGAGCTCTTACGGTGGTTCCGCCGTACACTAGGTTTCACACAGACAAGGTGCAGTTACGACCACACCCGGCTTTCCTCCCTAAGGTGGTTTCGGCCTTTCATGTTACCCACAGCTCAACGCAATGGCGCAACAATTGCACTCCCTGGATGTCTGTAGAGCGCTCACATTTATATTGCGCTGACAGAACCATTTCGAAAGGTGCCCCAGCTCTGTCACGGTAGCAAACCAAAGGGAAGGCTTGCTTGTTTTCCTCTCAGAGGATCTCATCTTGGGTGATGGCGTACATCTGCACTTGTTATGATTTGGCTCATATTTCCCCAAGCCACATCACCGTGCATTCTACCAGGGCTCAGGCTTCATCTGCCGCCTTGCTGGCTTGTGTTCCTACCCACAAGATCTGTCGCGCAGCTCCATTGGTCCTCGGTCCATACCTTTGCTTCGCAGTATGCCCTGGTTCAACAGTCAAGAGATGCTGTAGCCTCTGGCGCAGCAGTTTTCATTCTGCCACATTTCACTCCGACCCCACCGCCTACGTAAGGCTTGGGATTCACCTAACTGGAATGGATATGAGCAATCACTCGAAGAAAAGACGGTTACTCACCTTTGTAACTGTTGTTCTTCGAGATGTGTTGCTCATATCCATTCCACACCCGCTCTCCTTCCCCACTGTCAGAGTAGCCGGCAAGAAGGAACTGAGGAGCGGATGGGCCGGCAGGGGTATATATCGAGCACCATGATGGCGCCACTCTAGGGGGCGACCTGCCAGCCCACTGAGTTGCTAGGGTAAAAGTTTTCCGACGAATGTGCACGCGCGGTGCGCACACCTAACTAGAATGGATATGAGCAACGCATCTCGAAGAAGAACAGTTACAAAGGTGAGTAACCGTCTTTTCTTCCCCTGGCTTCCTTATAGCTGTTAAAAGAGAATCTATACAGTCTACCCTAATCACCCATCACTGTGATTTCTTAGTTCTACTGTCATTGTCATGCCTCCTGGCTTCTTCACTGTATGTCAGGATCTGAAGCACCAAGGTTGTTACTAGGGGTGAATCAGGAAAGCAAGCATAGGACACACATTTACTTTTGCCCCTAAAATAAAAAAGGAAGGAGACACAACAGATTTCAAATACTATCATGTGTTCCAGCTATTTCAATTATCTACACGTCTACCCTGATATAACATGACCCGATGTAACACAAATTAGGATATAATGCATTAAAGCAGTGCTCCGGGGCGGGGCTGCACACTCCAGTGGATCAAAGGAAGTTCGATATGACGCGGTTTCACCTATAACATGGTAAGTTTTTTTTTTTTGGCTTTCGAGGACAGCGTTATATCAAGGTAGAGGTGTATGTATTCCCAAGAGAAAAATAGTTAAGGTTGCAGAATGAAGCACACATCAGGAAATATCAAAGGTAAACTTGCTGCAATAACCTCAACTCTGAAGCTCTTTCACCATGCACATATGTAGAAGAGGACAATTACATGATCTTATTTCTGAACTGCATTTCTGGATACTTAGTACTCTTGGAAAATCAAGCCACTCTTCTTTAGATGCCCAGCTTTAGGCACTCAAGTTTGAAAATTTTAGCTAATAACCATCTTTGTCTACAGTATAATGAAACAAACTTTAATCTAACCTGTGACCAATGGATACATTAGATGTTGCTGAATGTGGCTTGTTATGCTTTCTGAATGTTATGGCACATGGTGAGAAATGTTTACTAGAGTTTCTTTGGCTTGCTCCTCAGTCTTGAAGCAATGTAAACGGAGGATAACATTTTCAAAAGTGCCTGTGTGATTTAGGATCCTAAAATCTCTTTGAATATGTATAGGAGTTGGGTGCCTAAGTCCTATAGGTGCTCTTGAAAATGTTACCATAAGTCTTTAAGCATTGTTAATTACCTTTTTGCTTCAAAAGACATTTATAGAAGAGTCTGATCATTTGTGGAAGAAACATTGCCAAAGGGATTTTAAAAACGAACATCTCCTGGAATATGAGTCGTGGCGTGAAATGTATGTGCGGCTCTTCAGTCAGAGAGAAGAAAAACTAAAGACCCTCACAAAAAATATTATTTCAGCTCAGTCTGAAAAACCTAAAGGTAAATAAAATCTACAGGTAACTTTTCCTTTAACGCCCACCCACCCCCCTACATTTTCAAATTTTCAGAAATGCACTGTGTAGGATTTAGTGATTTTTATAATTTATTATTTTAGTATTTTATTTATTTTTTAAATTGCAGTTAATATGAATAAAAGCTCATCTCAGGGAGAGGTGATTGCTATTCCTTTGCCTTCAAATGCTTTTAAAGGTTGCACACAAGATTCATTCATGTAACTGATTCATGTTTACACCAAAATGTCTGATCTTGATGGTTTAGAGCTCAGGAGCCAAAGCTGTCCATTTCCTATATTGCACGGGCTATCATTGGGACCATCCCAGACATTGTCTCTGTGAAGAGTGTGCACATTCTGTAATATTACTTTGTCATTGTTCAGTTGGTACGTGATGTAAAATTTTATAAACCTGTCACTGTTTAACATTTTTCATTAAATGTTGGAAATCACATTGCCACGCTGTCATTGTTGAATCTTTAAAATGTTTTTTCTTTTCTTAGAAAGTTTTTTGATATTTAACTTCTAAAAATGCCCTTCCCCTTGTTTCTATATTAGGGCGACAAGTTAAACTGGCTTACATACATAGTGTAGCAAAACCACCGAGAAATGTTCGGCGGCAGCAAGAGATCTATGGGACAGCTGGACCTATTGTTCAGCTTCACCCCATCGAAAAGGGCAAGTAAGTACACTGTTAGTGCACTGTGATTTGAGATTAGATGACTTCATGCTGGCCATGTCAGTAAATGAATGTTACCAGCAAAACCTTTGTATGAAAGAATGCAGCTAAACTGTAACTATTGTGGTTTTTTGGGTTTTAGTTGAAATACTTTAAAAACATCGGAAATATAAACTTACGTTTTAGGAATTATTTGTCTGTAGTGTACCCCAACTTCATCTCTTTCCCTCAAACTCCAATACTGAGGTCACCCTTCCCTTAGCTGGAGAAGTGGGTCTGTTCTTTACAGATCACATTGGTGTTACCTGATATTCTACTTAGAGTCCAAACTTTCTTTTATGTTATGACCCTACATAATAATCACAAGTCATCTCCCGTTATGAATTTAACACAGCTGGCAGCTCTGGTCATGCTGGATCTCAGCAGCTGTTGATGCCCTTGACTATGAGTTGCTGTCTTGGTAGCTAAGGGAATGTCTGGAACTACCAATCAGTAGGGGTGGACCGTTTTCATCACTGAAGGAGTGGAAACATAGGATCCTTCAAAGATGACTGTCTGCAACTCTGCATCTTGCTTTGTGTGCTTTTTTATATTTCTGTTTCTGACCTGGATAGTGTTGTCAGATGGATGTCTGGGGCTACAAAATTGGAAGAGTTGCTGCTGGATAACGGTGGGCTTGCTTTATCTATCTTGGGCCTGGTCTATGCTGTGGGAGGAGGGAAATCAATCTAAGATACGCAACCTCCGCTATGAGAGTAGCGTAGCTGAAGCTGCGTATCTTAGATCAACTTAGAATCACTTACTTCACGTCCTCATGGTGTGGAATCGATGGCTGCCACTCCCCTATCATCTCCGCTTCCGCCTCTCACTGTGGTGGAGTTCCAGAGTCAACAGCAGAGCGATTGGGGATCGATTTTTATCACGTCTACACTAGACGTGATAAATCGATTCCCCGATAGATCAATCACTTCCTGCTGAACCGGTGGGTAGTGTAGACATACTCTTGAGCACTGAGATTTGCTCATATATAGTGAGTTAGATTACTAATCTTGGCACCACTTTTGACCATGCCCTCTACGGAAATCTCCTTTTGTCAGACTTGGATGAAAGTGTTCTTTCCTGTTGTGCAGTTTACACAATGTAGTCATTTATCCTGTTGCCTTACAGGAGAAACATGGGCCTTCTTGGCACAGTCTCAACTGCTACAGTTCCTTTTTAAGAGGATTTCTCTGTTGCTTGCAGTTCAGGGAACGCAGTAGCACATTTAATCACTGATTTGTGCAATCTGGAGTGTAGTGGAGTGTCTCTAACGCTATCTGCCTGTAAGTCTAAAAGCTGGAATGACTCAGCTTGCACTGTTGGTTTTAAATGTCTAATGCAGTAGGACTTGGCTATCTGAGATCTTCTTGAACTTTGTCCTGATGGCGGTCCACGCTCATGTGCCACCATTTTGTTAGGATCTCCTTTTTTGTCTTTGGTGTCCAGCTCTTCCTACTTCTGAAAAGCACATAATTCATTATTCAGTGCATACATTTAAATTTATAAAAGATGAGCAGCTTTTGATAGTGGCTGTCAATCAACCAATATATTTTAACTGGAAAAAAATTGAGTTGTCTTTCAATGTTCCTTATGTATCATTGCATTATATTTATAGGAAACCAGTGTTTTTGTCAATAGAAACATAATGGCCATACTGGGTCAGACCAGTCTGTCTAGTCCAGTATCCTGTCTTCCAACAGTGGCCAATGCCAGGTACTTCAGAGGGAATTAACAGAACAGGCAATCATCAAATGATCCTACTCGTAGCTTCTCGCAATCAGGGACACTCGGAGCATGGCTTTGTATCTCTGATCATCTTAGCTAATAGACATTGATGGACCTATTCTCCAGGCATTTGTCTAATTCTTTTCTGAACCTCGTTATAGTGTTGGCCTTCACAACATCCCTTAGCAACAAGTTCCACAGGTTGACTGTGCCTGGTGTGAAGAAGTACTTCCTTAAGTTTTTTGTTTTTAAACTTGCTGCCTATTAATTTCATTGGGTGACCTATGGTGGTTTGTGTAATGTGAAGGAGTAAATACACCAGTCCTTTCTCTACATCAGTCGTGATGTGTTAGACCTCTGTCATATCCCCTTTTAATCATCTCTTTTCCAAGCTGAAAAATCCCAGTCCTTTTACTCTCTCCTCTGATAGAAGCAGTTCCATACCCCTAATGGATTTTTGTTTCCCTTCTCTGCCCTTCTTTTTTTTGATGGGGTGACCAAAATTGCACACAGTACTCAAAGTATAGAGGTACCATGGATTTATATAGAGGCAATATATTTTATGTCTATCCTTTTCTCTAATGGTTTCTAACAACTCGCCTTTATTGACTGCTGCACATTGAGCAGATGTTTTCAGAGAACTATGTGCAATGACTCTAAGATCTTTCATGAGTGGTAACAACTAATTTAGATCCCATCATTTTATATGTATAGTTGGGATTATGTTTTCCAATGTGCATTACTTTGCATTTATCAACATTGAATTTCATCTGCCATTTTGTTGCCCAGTCACTCAGTTTTGTGAGATCCCTTTGTAGCTTTTCACAGTCCTCTTTGGACTTAACTATCTTGAGTAGTTTTGTATCGGCAAATTTTTGCCACATCACCGTTTACCCCTTTCTCCAGATCATTTATCAATCGTTGAACAATCTGAGTTCTGGTCCCAATATAGACTCCCACTATTTGCCTCTCTCCAGTCTGAAAACTAACCATTTATCCCTACCCTTTGTTTTCTCGTAACGAGTTACTGAATCATGAGAGGCCCTTCCCTCTTAAGCAAACTAAGCAGTCATGGGATAAAAGTTTTTGGGGAGGGACCTTGTCTGAAAGTCAAAGTACTAGATCCATTGGACTACCCTACTTCACATGTTTGACACCCCCCCCACCCCGCAAAGAATTCTAATGGACCAGTGAGACATGTTTTTCCCATTACAAAAGCTGTAATTGAGTCTTCCCCAACATATCATATTAATCTGAGATAATTCTGTACTTTACTATAATTTTGAACCAATTTGCCTGGTACTGAAGTCAGGCTTACTGGCCTGTCATTGCAATGATTACCTCTGGAACTGTTGTTGTTTTTTTTTTTTTTTAAATTGGCATCACGTTGGCTGTCCTCCAGTCATCTGGTACAGAAACTGATTTAAGTGATTAGGTTATATACCACAGTTACTAGTTATGAAATTGCAGATTTGAGTTCCTTCAGAACTTTTGGGTGAATATAGTCTGATCCTAGTGACTTACTATAGTTAAATTTATCTGTTTGTTCCAAAACCAACTATACTGATACCTCAATCTGGGACAGTTTCTCAGATTTGTCACCTAAAGAGTGGCTCAGGTGTGGGAATCCCCCTCGCATCCTCTGACGGTAATCCAAAGAATTCATTTAGCTTGTCTGCAATCACGTTATCTTCCTTGAATGCTCCTTTAACATCTTGATTATCCAGTGGCCGCATTGATTGTTTGGCAGGCTTCTTGCTTCTGATGTACTTAAAAGCAAATTGCAATTAATTTTTGGGTCTTTGGCTAGTTGCTCTTCAAATTCTTTTTTGGGCCTATGTAATTATACTTGATTTTCCAGAGCTTATGCTCCTTTCTGTTTTCCTCAGTAGGATTTAACTTCCAGTTTTTGTAAAGGATGCCTTTTTGCCTGTAACCACTTTTTACTTTTGTTTAGTGGTGGAGGCACATTTTTGGTTCTCTGTTTTATAATTTGGGATATACATTTAATTTTGAGCCTCTATTATGGCTTTTTTTGTTTTGTTTGTTTCTCTGCAGCTTGCAGGCATTTCACTCTTGTGCCTGTGCCTCTTAATTTCCATTTAACTAGCTTCCTCATTTTTGTGTAGTTCCTCTTTCTGAAGTTGAATGTTATTGCAGTGGGCTTCTTTGGTGTCTCCCCCACCATCAACAGATGTTAAATTTTAATTTATATTGTGGTTGCTATTACAAAGCAGTTTAGCTATATTTGCTTTTTGGACTAGATCCTTTTGCTGCACTTAAGACTAAATGAAGAATTGCTTCCCCCTTTCTGGATTCCAGGACTAGCTAACTGCTCCAAGAAGCAGTCATTTATGGTGTAAAACTTTTCTCTACTTCACATTTAGCAGTGACATATACCCAGTGAATATGGGGATAGTTGAAATACCCCATTATTTTTCAGGTTAAAACCAATATGTTGCTAGAAAGGATATAAAAATAGACACAATAATAAACACTGTTCTGTAGGTTGTCTAACATTTGAAACTGATTAAAGTTTAGTGCTGGTAAAAAGGTGGCACTAAAAGGGAAATCTTTTCATTTAGCATTGTGGACTGACCTTTTTAGCACATAGGGTTGCTTGTGTTCAGTTGCTTTTAACTAGGTACCCGCAAACCAAATTCAAAAAACTGTAAAAGCTAAATTGAAGCACTAGTTCTAAAGGACTTAATGACTAGCCATCTGACATGAACTGTGGTCACTGAACTGTGATTGGTTTTATCGTCTTTACTATTAACTTTCAGTAGAAAATAAATTTGGGTGAAAGAATGAAGTACTGATGAAACACATTCCTGTTTAAAATATGGACATCATCTAAAATATGGCCCTTATAATCTCTTGGAGACAAGGTGGGTCAGATTATTGTAAACAATATGATCTGATGACTTTTTTTCCTGAAACTTCTGTTTCATAATCTTAAGTGAATGTTTTTCTGAACAGGTCAGTGTTAATGACTTAAATCCCTGTGAGGTTTTTAACCTGAACTTTCTCCCCCTGCTCCCATTTTGGTTATTTTTGATAGAACTAAGACTCCAGAAAGCAGAGACCGAAATAACACCTCACCAAGCCGAAATGCAACTACTAGCAACGTAACAAATGGAAGCTCCAGCACTTACTCAAGTGGAGTGAGTCAGGATATAAAAAAAACGGTCAAAAGTAAGCAGTTGCAGAATAATTCCCCTGTACTATTTCTATTTGGTTGATAATATCGTTAATCATATTTGAGTTTGTGTTGAGTATTATACAACTATAATTCTAATTAAAATGTTTTCCTTTGAAGAAATTGCACCAATGATGAGAAAATCTTTGAAAGCATTCAAGAATAGAGTTGGACCACGGTAAAACAGGATCCTGCATGTCTGATTAAACTTATGTTAACATTTTGCGTATTTTACGCTATGTCTATGTAATATCAATTAGTGAATTGTGCATATAACCTGCATTCAGTTAACAAAGTACTCTCTTCAGTGAAATAAAGTGGCAGAATGCACATAGTGGTTTGTGATTTAGAATAAAATCTAAATCCTTGATTTCTCCCCCCTCCCCCGTTCGCTCCTTTGTATCCATGAACCAATTGACAAGTGAATTGAAACAAGGCAACTCCATAGGAGTCTAATAGTATCAGTAGTCTGTAGCCAAGAAAGTTCATGCAGATTTTCATAAATGATCCTTGTAGATTATGAAGATTTGTATATGAATTTCATTATTTTTCATCAGTGACTGATGTAGACCTTAAAATGTTTATCCTTTTTTTTCTATTTGTTTAAAACAAACTTAAGAAGACCAAATTCCATTATAGTCTTGAATGTTTCACAGTAAAATCTTTTGGTAGCCTCTAAACATCTCTTGGAAATGTGCAAGATTAGACTTGCATGAAACAGACAGTAAATGGGTAACTCGGAGGAAATGGTTAGCGCTGCTCTTTGCCCCAAAAAGTACTACTACAAATAACTTGCATTTTGATGTTGCATAGACACATGAAGAGTGTCCCAGCTATGGCTGGTAGAACACTTTATATCAGAAGTATCTTTGGAAAAAATGGAATTTTCTAAACTCTTCGTAAAATGTCTGCTTTTTCAGTGGAAAATTGCAACTGTCCAGTTTTTGGATGACAGCTTTAGTTTTCATCTGGACCTGTGTGGTCATGGAACTAATTCCTATTATTTTTCATTGTAATACTGCCCTTTTAAACACACAGAGGGTCTACAGCAGGAGCAGAGGACCAGAAGACACTAAATTCCCTGAGCTTGTGCCATTTGTTAGGGATGGTATTTGGGATCTTGCAGGAATTCTGGCAACCAACACCCTCAGCATGGGGAATGAAGTGTCAGGACTGGTGCTGTCATGAGACTTGCTTCTTTAAACCCAAGGAAAACATCTGGTTGAAAAATGTGTTGGTTTCTACTGGGTCTATTGTTTGCAGTTGGAGGCGCAAAGCGTAAGTGTAAGTATCAATAGAAGCACAGCAATGGTTGCATGGGTAGCAGCAGCAGCAGCGTAGGCGGAACATATTCTTGCCAAGTACATACCCACACTAGCTCTCACAGAGAGCACTGGCTTAGCTATGCTGAATACAAACCTGCCTGAAAGTGGTGGGTATGTGCATGCAAGCAGGGGAAATCATACACCTAGCTTATAGTGCAGACAACCTATTTCTAAACCTGTTTCTAATCCATTACAGAACTCTACATGTCAATGTATAGCCATTCAATTTCCATATTTCCTCCCTGGAGGCTAATCACTCAAAAGCTTTCTGAAACTGAGTGAATTACATCAACCAATTCTCCTTTTAATGACACTTTGACATGGTCAGATATAAATAATTAATGAGGAATGGTTTGTGGTGCGTGGTTTTTGTTTTTAAGCAGAAACTATGCTGATAAAATTCTGTCAGTTATCTGGATGTCTTAGAATTCTAATTATAAATAACGTTTAAATCAGGGTCGCTCATGATTTAAATTTTTTTATTACTTTACATTTTTTTTTCAATTTGATTTCCTGTTTTGCTCTTCACTTGTCCTGTTTTGCACTTTGTTAAAATGAATGTTTTGGACTTTTCTTTACTGTCCTAATTGTTAGTAAATTTCAGATTTTACACAGATTTTTTTTATCTTAAGAAGCTTCACACTTAAAATGCCCATGTATGGTGAAAAGTTCAGGGCCTCATTAACATCCTTACTGTGAGACAACATAAATTCAAGCACAAAATTGATAAGCAAATAGGCCTATAATAGTTGCAACCAACAGCACCTTCCAATATGTTGAACTACCAGAAATAAAGAAAAGCTGAAATTCTTTGGCCAGGCAAAACGAGATTTGACCAAACCTCCCTTATGGTTTTGCAGTTTGAAGTCAATGAGACTTGTGTTCCTAACTCTCACAGGAGCTTTGGAAAATGTGACCTCTCTGCCTTATCTCCTAGCCAGTGGCAGTAGTAGACTTAGGCCTTGTCTACACTACAGAGTTTTGTCAACAAAAGGTCACTTTTCCCGACAAAACAGTGGAGGAGTACGCTACAATGCTGCTTTTGAAAGCAAAACTCTCCTGTTTTGGCAACCAAATAATTCCTTTTCCCCTTGACAAGAGGCATTGAGCTTTCTATTTGTGGCAAAGTTATATCGACAGTGTCAGTGTAGACACCACACTTGGTTTTGTCACTATAAATGGATTGTGGGACACCTCCCATGTCACCATGCTGACTACTCTGATCAGCAGTTGGAACTTGGCTGCCCTGCAGCCAGGTAAACAAACATCCACCTCGCCTCCTTCAAAGGCCCTGGAATTTTTGAAATTCCACTTCTTGTTTGCTCATGGTGAAGAGCTCACATTACATCTTCCCAGGTGGGTGTGATGACGCCACGTGGCAAACACTTTTCTGCTTCTGCGAAGCTGTTGGGTCTGTTGAATATATGCGGGGAGGAGGCTATCCAGGCCCAGTTTCACTCCGGCCTTAGGAACTTCGATACCTACAGGCAGACTTCTCGTGTCTCATGTGATAAGGGCTACTAATGGGACACTGTGCAGTGCCAAGCAAAGATAAAGGGGCTGATGCAGGCATACCAGACAGCAGGGAAGGCAAACTGTCACTCTGGTGCTGCTCTCAACCCCACCTCCACCACCAAGAGCCCCATGGATCCTTCAGCAGGGCTGGAGGCAGCAGACAGAGGACCTGACCTCCAGGACAAAGTCATGTATGAGGAGATAGTTCTCCAACTCTATGTGGAGCCCGTGGCAGGGTCATCCGGTGGTGTGGCAAGTCAGCAACTTTTCCCCACTCCAGAGGTGTCTAGCCAGTCCCACAATCCCTCTCCGGCTAGCAAGAAGCAGGAGAGGAGACTCATGGTAAGTAATCATTTTGAGTTACTGCAGCTCAGTTAAATGACATTCAGCTTTACATTTGCTTTGTAAACTGTACAAGCGGGTTAGGGGATAGAAATGTGCAAGACTATCTGTTTGAGTGTGCTCCAAATTCCCCATTGCAGCTAAACTGTGCGGCAGAACACTGTTGCACATCAAAATTTCATGGGAATTCTCTTGAGCTCTCTAGCAAATTTTCCTGGAAGTACTTGCCAATCCTCTGTTGAAAGTTCCTTGACTAAGCTGCTTTGTTCCTTCCACCATTGTAAGAAACTTTCCTGTGCCACTAGGCAATCACTTGTTCAGGGACGAAAGCAGTGCACAGGCAAGCAGCATGGGGACCAGGTCTGAACCTGCATGTCTGCAGTAGATACACTCTTGCATCCTTGCTAACCCTCAGGAGTGAGATCTGCTTCAGTGACCCCCTTACCCATGGAAACTGGTGGTAGAATATACGATGTTGTCCCTAGTAGCCTGCACCAATTGCCTTGAAACATCAGCAACACTCTTTGCCCCAGCTTGACTTAACTAAGTGTCTCAGGGAGGTGGATTTTTCTAACCCCTGAGGGTAGGTCTTCACTACTGGCTGGCTCAGTGGGGATCGATTATCATGTCTAGTCTAGATGCGATAAATCGATCCCTGAGCACTCCTGTCAACTCATATACTCCAGCTCATCGAGAGGTGCAGACAGAGTCAACAAAGGCTGTAAATCCTTTTTTTGTACTTTTTGACTGAAGAATAAATCTAGGGAAAGATGTTACCTCTTGAAAATCGTAGTGGGCTAGATGGAAGAGAGTATGTAGGATCTCACTTGGAAAATTTTTTTTACCAATGGTAGGATTATCTCTTCAAAATCTTTTTTCTGAACAGTGTGCCAAGAATACCCTTTCTGTATTAACATCTGCTGTACTTGTCGTCTGAATGGGATGTATATTATCAGTGCTTGTATTCCTGACACTGTCATAACATTTTTTCCCAGATCTGGACCTTAGCGTCCAAAATATGGGTGTTAGCATGAAAACCTCCAAGCTTAGTTACCAGCTTGGACCTGATAATGCTGCTACCAGCCAGGGATTTATACAGTGCCTAGCTCACTGTGGTCTCCCCAAAACCTTCCCTGGGGAACCCCCAGAGTCAGATGCCTTGAGTCTTACAACAAAGGGAAATAACCCCCTCCTCTTGTTTCCTTGTTACTTCCTCCCAGGCTCCCCTCCCTGGACGACCCTAGGAGATTCCCTGCTTCCAGTCCTGGAAACACAAGTACCGAGAGGTCTAATCTCTCCCCTGTCATAAACAGATAGCTAAGGGTTAATGTTTTTATCTGTAAAGGGGTAACACCAGTAACCTGAAACACTGGACCAGAGGACCAATCAGGAAACAAGACTCTTTTCAAATCTGGGTGGAGGGAAATTTTGGGTGTGAGTTCTTTGTCTTGGGTCTGACCCTTTCAGCTCTGAGAGTGATCTCTCTGTATCTCCAGCTTTCTAATCTTCTGTTTCCAAGTTGTAAGTACAAGAATAGTAAGAAAATAGGTTTATATTGTTTTTTTGTATTTACATGTGTGTAAGTTGCTGGAATATTTAAATTGTATTCTTTTTGGATAAGGCTGTTTATTCATTTTTTTCTTTTAAGCAAATGACCCTGTATTTGTCACCTTAATACAGAGAGACCATTTTTATGTCCTTTTCTTTCTTTTTATATAAAGCTTTCTTTTTAAGACCTGTTTGAGTTTTTTCACTGGCTAAGGCTAAGGGACGAAAGGAGAGGGAAATCTTTGTGTTAGATTTACTAGCCTGACTTTGCATACCCTCTGGGTGAAGGGGAGGGGGAGATGAGACCGATCCCAGTTTGTTACAGACCAAGGCCTTTTTTATACAAGGAGATTCTTTCTGGTGGACACTAGGAAGAATGGCCGCCGCAAAAACAGTTGGTGGTTCCAACTAAGTACCGGGGGAAGCTCTTAAGCTTAGCCCATGATCACCCCAGTGGCCATGCTGGGGTGAACAGAACAGAACCAAGGACCGTTGGGGAACTCCTTCCACTGGGAGGGGATGGGCAAGGACATTGCCAAGTATGTCTGGTCTTGTGAGGTATGCCAAAGAGTGGGAAAGCCCCAAGACCAGGTCAAGGCCCCTCTCCAGCCACTCCCCATAATTGAGGTCCCATTTCAGTGAGTAGCTGTGGATATTCTGGGTCCTTTCCCAAAAAAGACACCCAGAGGAAAGCAGTACGTACTGACTTTCGTGGACTTTGCTACCCGATGGCTGGAAGCAGTAGCTCTAGGCAACACCAGGGCTAACGCTGTGTGCCAGGCCCTAACAGACATTTTTGCCAGGGTAGGTTGGCCCTCCGACATCCTCATAGATTCAGGATCTAATTTCCTGGCAGGGACCATGCAAAAACTGGGGGAAAGTCATGGGGTGAACCACTTGGTTGCCACCCCGTACCACCATCAAACCAATGGCCGGGTGGAAAGGTTTAATGGAACTTTGGGGGCCATGATACGTAAATTCATCAACAAACACTCCAGTAATTGGGACCTAGTGTTGCAGCAGTTGCTGTTTTGCCTACAGGGCTGTACCATGTCCCAGTTTAGGGTTTTCACTACTTGAACTTGTGTATGGCCACGAGGTTAAGGGGCCATTACAGTTGGTGAAGCAGCAATGGGAGGGGTTTACACCTTCTCCAGGAACTAACATTCTGGACTTTGTAAGCAACCTACAAAGCATCCTCCGACACTCTTTAGGTTCTTAAACAAGAAAAGCTTTTAATTAATTTTTACTGTTTTTTCTTTCTTTATCTTTGTAAATTTAAGATGGAATATGTTACAGGGTCTTTCAGCTATAGCGGCTGGGAGGGTATTCCCAGTGTCTAAGTATACAAGTACAAACTAAAATCCTTTCAGCCAAATACACATTTGCAAATAAAGAAAACAAACATAAGCCTGACTCACCTTATCTACCTAGTACTCCCTATTCTGGACATATGAGAGCCTGTATCAAAGAGATTGGAGAGAAACCTGGTTGCATGTCTGGTCCCTCTGGGCCCCTAGGGTGAACAACCACCAAAATCTAACAGCACACACAAACATCCCTCCCTCAAGATTTGAAAGTATCCCTGTCCTCTGATTGGTCCTCTGGTCAGGTGACAGCCAGGCTCACTGATCTTGTTAACCCTTTACAGGCAAAAGAGATATGAAGTACTTCTGTTCTATTAACTCTTACTTATCTGTTTATGACAGTAGCAAACTAAACCTTGATCAAATGTAAAATACTTTACAGAGGATGAAATTCACATGTGTACAGAGGACCGCTGCAAGGCTCCTGCACAACCTGAATCCCATTTAAACTCTTGTTTCTAGTCTTCAGTAGGACTTATGCTGACTCTGTGCCTATGTGTGAATTTCACTCATAATGCTACCTTGAAAGGGTGCCCCAAATCCTCTATCCCTATTGTAAGCCATAGTCTTCAGTCACTGAACTGAACAAACACACCTTAGATTAGATTTAGAAAAGTGCCAACCTGTACCTTCTGCAGACTATCACTAGGGACAGTGTTTCACCAATGAGGGGTTTCTTAAAAAAAAACAAACCAACCACTTTACTGCCAGTCTTGGAAAGTTCAATTTCAAGCTCTGACAGCTCTCACAGAATCTGACCTGTTGTGATAAGAGAAACATCCAGAAGGGAGGCCATCGAGATGGTAGCTTCTGAGTGATCTTATTGGTATTCCTAAACAGAGCACATTGCAGTAGTTTAGGCTGGATAAAAGTATGAATGACTGCAAGTGGGTTCTTATGACCGTTCCTCCTTATAAATCCATGGCCAGCCAATGAAAGTTAAAAATGGCATTACAGACCAACACATCTGTCTGGAAATTGGGGGTGATTTTAAAAAAAAATTGGATCCAAACATCTAGGTGAAAATTAGGCAAACCTCCTCACTACATACAGTGGAGTGAGGCAGTGTACACTTTCTAATGCTTCCATCAACTGTCAACATTACTTTGGTCTTATTGTAGCCAGCTGGCTTTGAGCCAGATACCTAGCTTAGTCAGGCACTGAGAAATAATGAGATTGTAGTATTTAATGTAAAAGGACACATGGGTCTGTTATCTTATAAAGATACAGCTCTGCATGCTATACAGATTTTTATTGTGAACCTGCCAGAGCACATTTAAATGACTTACAGAAGGATTGCTTGATCACCTGCTATACAGTGGTGGCAATGATGCCTACGTAAATTCCAGATTATTCAGAAATAAGCATTTGCTATTGTTCGCTCTTACTTTTTGCTTACATTGTTTAATGATATAACATTTTCCGTTCTTGGTGAACAGTAGGAGGATCTCTTCCTCCCTCTCTTCTCTGCCCCCGCCCCCCCATTTGCATCTCGGAGCTGAGGATGGCCATTTAACAATGAATATTGCATACACAATTAAATCTCCCACTAGCAGGAACTAATGATGATTGTCTTGCTGTTTCCATGGTGGGGTGGGCAAGTCCTGCAACCTTTTGTTCCCTTTGACATGTGAAAAGGATGGTAGGGAGAATTACCTGGCTGTCATGCCATCTGAGACAATCTCTTCAGGAATGAGTACAAGTTTCTTAGCTGTGTTTAGTCAGTTCAACCAATTTAGATCCTCCAGTGCCACACTGCTAGTGTAATCTGTCCATAATGCTATTTTAAGAGTTAACATCTGCTCTCAGAATGATCCCCTGGTGGCATAGAGTCAATGTCAGGACTCTTATACCGATCACCCATCTTCTTGCTGGTGGAGCAAGGGAAAAGGGATGAGGATGGGAGAGGGGTCATGGCCATGACATTCCTCTGCATTGTCAGTCCTCAATGGCTTTGTCATTACCCTGTGGCTTTTGCGGCACAGCAAAGGTTAGAGAGGCTGCTCTAATATGGTACCAGAGAATCAGCCATAGGGCTTTGTCCTGCAAAAGGCTGAGTACCCTCAACTCCCCATGATATCTGGCCACATGCACCCACATTCCAAACTATCAAATCAAATGTGCTCCAGTTGATTTTTTGTCAGTTGCACATTGTTGTGAGTGATTTTACCCAAGCTCCCAGGGGAGCTAAGTAAGGGCACTGTAAAATTGTGTTCTTTGACATGAACATGTTGGATATTGTTTACATGCCTGATGGATACAGTTCCAGAATGCAGTATGGCAACAGCAGTTATGAGAACCAGCACTAGAGGTTCTTGCAGATGAGGAGAAGGAAGAGCGAGAACAGCAACAACAGTTGGAAAAAAATTCCCATCCTTGTTACTTGCCTCTAAATCGCAATATAGAGACACAGGAGTATAAATTCAATGGGCAAGCAGAGATTACCATTCCAAATACCCACAGTACAACTCCAGAAATAGTTTCCATAGGAGACTGGAGATTCCACTTATAGTGGGAACCTCGGGCTTAGTAGACCTGGGTTCAGTTCTCTGCTCTATAACAGACTTGTGTGACCTTGAGCGAGTCATTTAGCCTTAATTGTGCCTCAGTTCCCCATCTGTAAAATGGGGATAACAATAGTTCCCTGCCTCATGGTTGAGGAGAAACACATTAAAGACTGAAGCACTTTGAAATACTGATGCAAAATGCTATATAAGAGTGTGTCCCTAAGTGCACATCAGTGCCAGCTGGCACACTGTGGTCATGATATATACATCACTGAAAAACTAATAACTGTGATACAGCATGGCCAGTGGACAGCAGGAGAGGATTAGAAGGGAGCCTTATTCCCTGTAAGGGGAAGAAAGTTTGCTATAGATTAACTAGAGCACCTGATGCCAATCAGAGCACCTGGAGTCAGTCACATGATAAAAACCGCTGCTTCAATCAGACAGTGTGGGAGTTGGTGCAGAAAGGATTGGTATTGGAGCAGAGAACAGTTTGAAGGAAAGCAGAGGAAAGTTTGGAGGAGTGCTGCGGTGGGCTAAGAAGTCCAAGACCCTAGGCAAAGGAGCACCTGGCTTGTGCAGAGGGAGGGCAGGAAGCCCCCCACAAGCTGAAGGGCAGGAGAGGGAAGTAGCCCAGGGGAAGGAACCATCAGTTCAAGTGGTTCACCACTATCCTCAGGGCCCCTGGGCTGGGACCTGGAGTAGAGGGTGGGTCCCTCTCCACTGCCCTCCTCCAAGACACTAGTGGGCAATTATTATTCCAATTCAGGGGCAAGAAATGGTGCCCTGAACCCCCCCCCCCCAAAGAAGAGAGAGCGTGAGACCCATCATAATAGTGCCAGCAATTTGCCACACGTGGTTTCGGGTAGGATTTGCGCACTGGGGACTTAAACCAGGGTTAGCCAAAACCTCCTGTCCTTAAGATGGACAACGTGGTCAAGGCCCTAATACGTGCCACCATGACCCAGCAAGAGGCTACCCAGGTCCAAGCAACCGCCCAACAGGAGGCGACTTGAATGCAGCAGGAGACTAATCATCTGTTGATGAGTCAGGCTGCCTGGGAACAAGCCCTGCTGAAAGACCTGGTGAACCCGATGAAAGCCCTTATGGAACTGAATCGCAACTGTGAAGGGACCCGGACCATACGGCTCAGCCATTACCTACAGAAAATGACACGGGAGGATGATGTGGAGGCCTACCTCCTGGCTTTTGAAAGAGCAGCCCTGCGGGAGACCTGGCCCTGAGATCAGTGGTCTGGTATCCTTGCCCCATTCCTGTGTGGGGAGGCTCAGAAGGTCTACTACGATATGGCCGCAGAGACTGCAGCAGATTACCACCAGCTGAAGGCAGAGATCCTGGCCAGATCCAGAGTAACGACGGCATCGCGAGCTCAGAGGTTCCAAAAGTGGCAGTATACGGAGGACAAGATACGCCGATCACAGTTGTTTGACCTGACCTGGAAATGGCTGTGCCCTGAGGCCCTCAGCTCTGAGAAGATGATGGAGGTCCTGGTACTGGACTGGTATATGAGGGGGCTACCACCAGGCCTCTGGGCTTGGGTTGGCCAGAATGACCCCTCCACCTATGATGAGTTGGTCTCCCTTGTGCAAAGACAGCTGGCAGCCCATGAACTGTTTCAGACCCCAGGTGAGGAGACACAGCAATCCAGGAAGCCAATCCCAAACCCAAGGCAGGAAGCCCCCCACAAGCTGAAGGGCAGGAGAGGGAAGTAGCCCAGGGGAAGGAACAGTCAGTTCAAGTGGTTCACCGCTATCCTCAGGGCCCCTGGGCCGGGGTCTGGAGTAGAAGGCAGGCCCAGACCCCTCCCTCTCCACTCCCCTCCTCTAGGACGCTAGTGGGGCAATTAATAATCCAATTCAGGGGCAAAAAATGGCACCCTGAACCCCCCGCCACTCCAAAGAAGAGAGAGTACAAGACCCATCATAATAGTGCCAGCAATTTGCCACAAACATACTGATAACTAATATTCTAGTGTGATAAACCCACAAAGGACTTTATAAATATATCTGGAAAGATGTTCTTTAAATGTATTGGGCAAGCAGTGCCTAAGCCATGCCTGTTCCGGACAAAGGACTGTCTCTTTAATGTAAATTAAGCCAGGTATGGCCAAAGATTGAGAAAAGCACATACTTATTTGGTTGGTTTGGCTTTTTTCATTTTAGAGCTTTTTGTTTTAGGGTATGGTGGTCTTGGATCTGCTAGTATCCTTTTGTCAAGTCCAAAGTGGTCAAGTATCAGGCCTGGCCTAACTGATCCACCAGCTCATCAATATGTGGTATCGGGTAGGCATCGAACTGGGATACCTCGTTTAACTTCCAGAAGTCATTACAAAGCCTCAAGGTGCCATCAAGCTTGGGGAACAAGACAAAAGGGCTGGACCACTGGCTGTGTGATTCTTCAGTCACCCCAAGTTCCAGCATCTTCCTTACTTCTACCCTAATTTCTTCTCTTTTTGCCTCTGGTACATCCTATGGTTTTATCATCACCTTTGCTCCAGGACAGGTGGTGATGTGGTGTTGGATGAGTGTCATATGGCCTGGTTGTGGGGAGAACATATCTTGGTTCCGCTGGATCATTTTGACTATCTCTGTTCGTTGTTCTGGGGCTAATTCGAGGGATATCTTTACCTGCCCTTCTGCGTCATCTGCCTGGGATGGAGCCAGCAGGACAGCCAGGCAAGTCTCCCAATCAAACCACAGTTTCAGTAAGTTGACATGTTTATATCTGCTCTGGCCTACAGTGGTCTGGCTGCTTTACCTTATAATTCACCTCTGCAATGGCTTCCACAATCTCATAAGGTCCACGCCAACTGGCTAGGAGTTTGCTTTCTGTTATTGGTACCAGCACTCGTTCTCCTGATTGAAATTTCAGTGTTTTTGCCTGACGATTGCAGTAGGGTTGTTGGGCATCTTGTGCTTTCTCCAAATGCTCTTGTACTATGGGAGTCACTGGGGCTATTCGTTCTCTCAGCTGGGCCACGTGTGCAATGATGTTCTTCCCCGGGTTGGGTTGTTCCTCTCATTCCTCCTTTGTGATGTCTAATATGCCACATGGGTGGCATCCATACAGTAGCTCAAAGGGGGAGAATCCAGTAGGTGCGTGGGAAACTTCTCGTATTGCAAACATCAGGTATGGTAGGAGGGTATCCTAGCCTTTTCTGTCCTGGGCCACTACCTTTCGGATCATGCTCTTGAGAGTGCAGTTAAATTGCTCAACCAGACCATCAGTTTGGGGATGATAGAGCGAAGTCTGGAAGGCTTGAATGCGGAGCAGGTATCATAACCTTAGTCCCAGATTTGGACCTTAGCGTCCAAAATATGGGGGTTAGCATGAAAACCTCCAAGCTTAGTTACCAGCTTGGACCTGGTACTTGCTGCCACCACCCAAAAAATTAGAGTGTTTTGGGGCACTCTGGTCCCCCTGAAAAACCTTCCCTGGGGACCCCAAGACCCAAATCCCTTGAGTCTCACAACAAAGGGAAATAATCCTTTTTCCCTTCCCCCCTCCAGGTGCTCCTGGAGAGATACACAGACACAAGCTCTGTGAATCTACACAGAGTGACTCCCCCTCTCTGTTCCCAGTCCTGGAAACAAAAAGTACTTTCCTCTTCACCCAGAGGGAATGCAAAATCAGGCTAGCAAATCCAACACACACAGATCTCCCCCTGATTTCTTCCTCCCACCAATTCCCTGGTGAGTACAGACTCAATTTCCCTGAAATTTCCCAGTAAAGAAAACTTCAACAGGTCTTAAAAGAAAGCTTTATATAAAAAAGAAAGGAAAAATACATACAAATGGTCTCTCTGTATTAAGGTGACAAAATACAGGGTCAATTGCTTAAAAGAATATTGAATAAACAGCCTTATTCAAAAAGAATACAAATCAAAGTACTCCAGCACTTATATTCATGCAAATACCAAAGAAAAGAAACCATATAACTTACTATCTGATCTCTTTGTCCTTACACTTAGAAACAGAAGATTAGAAAGCAGAACTACTTCTCCAAAGCTCAGAGAAAGCAGGCAGACAGAAAACAAAGACTCAGACACAAACTTCCCTCCACCCAGAGTTGAAAAAATCCGGTTTCCTGATTGGTCCTCTGGTCAGGTGCTTCAGGTGAAAGAGACATTAACCCTTAGCTATCTGTTTATGACAGCAGGGTCCACAAGTCTTTCATTACTCTTGACGTGAAGGCAGTGCCTTGGTCTGTCAGGATCTCCTTAAGGATGCCTACCCTAGCAAAAACCTGCACCAGTTCTTTTGCAATCGCCTTGGACATGGGGTTTCTTAAAGGAATGGCTTTGGGGTACCATGTAGTGTAGTCCAAATTCTATTAGCTTCTATAAATAGCACTTAAATGCTATAATAATAAGGGCTTTATAAATAATAAGTGAAAATATTTGAACCTGGATACCTACAATTAAACACCTAAGTCCGTACTGGAACACCCAAATACAAGCAGCCTGAGTTTCAAAGGTGTGGAACACTTGCAGATCTCATTCACTTCAGTGGGATTTGTTAGGTGCTCCTCATTTCTGCAAATCACACTTGTATTTTACTATGGGTGCTTAAAAATGTGTGTAGAGCCAAATGTTAGATTCCTGGCTTTGAAAATGTTGACCCACGTTTGTTCACCTGCAGCATCTGAAAGTTAAAAAGCACAGAAAGAGAAGAAAAGACAAAAACAATATGAGTGTAAATAAACTGCAGTGCACATGGGCTCAAAGGAAATGTAGTACTTTGGAAGATTTTACCAGTGATATTTAATCAGGACACCAGGTTACATCTGGTAAAGCAGCTAAGTCTTCACTGATAATTCACTCTGGGTGAAATTCACCCCAGTGCACAGGGCCGGTACAAAGCCTCTGCTGTCACTCATGCCTAATTTAAGCCCAATGTTAAGTATTTCAGGGTGGTGTAAATGGTACACTGGCTTTTTGGAGAGTCCTTGGCACTGGGGTGTATTTAATCCACTGTGAACTCCTTCACAGAGTCTGCTGCTACGACGTTCAGCCACTGGATGTCCTCCTTCTCAAAGGCTGCTAGCGAAGGAGCCTCCACACAGCAATGCCTCTTTGCCCAGAGTTACACAGAGCATGCATAAAATATCACTCAGACTGTATACCACCAAGCCCCAGGGTTAATATACATACGACAATGGAAAGCAGTTTCACTTCCTAATATTATTAAATTCCCTATTGTATGTGGAACACATTTATACTGTGCTTCTCTTCACTTTCTCTCCCTAATCTCTCTGATGATTGAACTGTTATTTCCGCAAGTCTGTTCTTTATGAATTCTCACTGCCTTTTCCTTTCAAGTGCCTGTTCCTTCCCAAGGGCAGATCCTTTTGGTCTCAGAATTTAAACACACCACAGAAGTTACCTGTTGCTGACAATAGGTGTCAGCAACAGGTGCTGCTGAGCCAGTGCTGAACACAGGTTAGCAGCAATGTAGACAAAGGCAAGCATGCTAAGCACTGCTTCAGTTGCATCCATGGAGTCAGAGACAGGTAATCCTGATAGTGCAGTCAAATCATGGGGCTCCTGTCATACTTTCCTAGAGAGCTGTCTTGCTCCTGCTCTAAAAACCTAGTTTCTTCTGCTGTTTCTGGGACATCATCACCTGCTTTTGTTTGCCACAAGTTTACATGATGCCCACACCATCCTATAGGGTATTTCCCATCCAAAGCTGCCTCTGGGGCACAGGCCGCTCGCCAAACCTGCTGTTTCTCCTTCTCAGCAACTGTTTTCCCAGCTGTGGATTATTAAAGGGACATCACCAATCAAATCTTTTATTTCAATATAACTTGAGAAAAGACTTAGCCAGAGAAATGGGGGAAAGTGTATTTGATGTGGAAATCTTATGCCCCTTTAATTAGGCATGCAAGAGCATTTGAGTTCAGACCTTCTCTTAAAAAAAAAAAAGGTTTTGGGTTTCATGAAACATGTGTTTCTCTTAATTCTCTTTCTTTTAATTTAAACCACTATTTTCCAAGGGAAATTTAATTTCAGATCTTGTCTTTCCAATTATGGGGAAGCTTGTGCTATGTAAATACTAAAAATTCTTGTTTGTCAGCAAGGGGCATTTTGCCTGAAGAACTCAATGAAAACTGAAAATAAAATTTTCTCTCTACACAGGAAAATCCTCATTATGAGGAGTGGAGTCCAGAAAAATATTACAGATTAAACTGTACTACCTTTCTGTAGGGCTCCACAGGACTGTGGGTGGGGGATTGGGGAGAGGGGATAAGGAACAGCTCCCCTCACACTGATATACACACGCACCCTGTGTAGGAGGAGCAGATGTGTATATGAGTGTTCCCTCTGAACACAGATCAAGGGCGCATGCCTGGACCTCGGGTATGGACCTCAGGAGTTAGACCAAGTCAAATAATGTTTCTGAGTTTGAAAACTCACAACCCAGGTACAAAACGTTTCATCGGAGAGTCACCCCAGTCTTAGGTGTTTCACATGCAGCAAATAATACCAGATTTACTGTAAATCCAAAACCCTTTCTTCCTTGGCAAAGGACTTCACTGCAGCTAGAGGGAAAAATCAGTCGGTAACTTACAGTGTTTGTAAAGCTGAAATCAAAATCAACTCTGCTTTTTGGCAACGGGTATAATAGATCAGGGAAGCTAAGCCTCCCCTGTAGCACAGCCACCAACCCACTGCCTTTGAGATCACAGATGCCTGGGCCATGGTGGCCCCTCCCTCTTATCTCTGTGGCCCTGCCCATGCTCCACCTCTTCCTGTCCCTGCTCTGTCCCTCCCCAGAGGCACTCACCGCTTGCCAAGTCCCTCCTCTCTTCCATCCCCTCCAAGCTGCCCACCACTCACTGAGTTCCTACCTGCCTCCACGGGATTGAGCAGAGGAGGGACATGGTGAGTGGTAGGGGTGTACGGGGAGGGAGGTGGAGGAGAGGAGGGATGCAGCAACTGGCAGCTGGTGGGTAGGGCCGGCTCTAGCAATTTTGCCGCCCCAAGCCCGGCGGCACGCCGTGGGGGGCGCTCTGCCGCTTGCCGGTCCCGTGGCTCCGGTGGACCTCCCGCAGGTATGCCTGTGGATGCTCCACTGGAGCTGCGGGACCAGCGGACCCTCCGCAGGCACGCCTGCGGGAGGTCCACTGGAGCCGCCTGCCGCCCTCCCGGCAACTGGCAGAGTACCCCCCGCGGCATGCTGCCCCAAGCACGCGCTTGGCGCACTGTGGCCTGGAGCTGGCCCTGGTGGTGGGAGTCTCGGTGGAGATGGGTGGAGCGACTCAGCAACGAACAGGCGGACAGGGAGGCCTTTAGGGGAGAAGAGGGTGGAGGAGAGGAGGCAGGCGACAGGCATGTCAGGGATGGGACTCAGCAACGAACAGGTGGACAGGGAGGCCTGTAGGGAGAAGAAGGTGGAGGAGAGGAGGGATGCAGCAGACGGCAGGCATGTCAGGGATGGGACTCAGCAACGAACAGGTGGACAGGGAGGCCTTTAGGGGAGAAGAGGGTGGAGGAGAGGAGGGATGCAGCAGGCGGCAGACATGTCAGGGATGGGGGTTGGAGGAGAGGAACTCAGCAGGCAGCAGGGACCTCAGGGGAGAGGGAGTGGAGGAAGGGAGAGGCAGTGGGTAGTGAGGGTCTTGGGGGAGGGGAGGTGGAATGACTCAGCGAGAGGCAGACAAGGGTGCTGAGTGTTAGTGCGGCCTGGGACAGAGCGGAAGTGACGTATGGGTGGGGCCTCATGGGGAGGAGGCCAAATGAGGGGGGCCAGGGACCAAGGGAATTTCCAGTGCTCGGGCCAGCCTCCTCAAATGCTGGAGCCACACGCTGCCCATGGCTATGGCCGCTTGTAGCAGGATAGTTATCCCACTTCTGTCCTGAGGGTTTAAAACAGCCCTGAGAGAGGGCTGTGGCAGGGAATGCAGCTAACAGGCTGATGTGTGGCCCAGCTGCAGCTGCTTCACCCAATCAGGCCTCAGCTGGCCCTATATAAAAGGCTAGGAGCCAGGCACTTAACAGTCTCTCTCTCTCTCTCTATCTCGCTGTAGAGAGAAATGGGCTTGGTTGTAGGGAACTAGAGACTGGGTACCTGAGTGGAGCAGGGCTGGGGAAAGGCAGAGGAGCTGGGGTGGGGTGTTCCAGCCTGGAAAGCCCCAGGCTGCAGCCTAGCAGAAGGACAGCAAGTATTGGGGGTTGCAGAGGGCAGCCCTGGGGTAGGCAAAGGCAGTAGGTCCAAACCCAACCTTTCTGGTGATGAGTAGGCTGATACTGCAGTCTGCCCCAGGGCGCGGGGGCTAGAGGATAACTGGCAGTAGCCTTATACTGAGGCAAGGTGGTAATAGTGGGTGGAGGTTACCTGGGGAGGGGAGACCCTGAGACTGAGGGGTGTATTGGCAGGGGGGCAGCACCCCAGAAAATGGGGCACCAAGCCTGGGCGGGAAACGGGGGGAGCTCCGGAGGCTGGACAAGCTAATTCCTGGAAGACACCAGCAGGAGGCGCCACAGGGGTGAGTCCCGCATGCTTGTACCACTGTAGTATGTAATGAGATTGAGCTTTTTCTGATACTCATCTATGCTGCACACTTTGTTAGTCTATCTTTGTGCTACCTTATCAGGCTGCAGTTTGCAGGCCCTTACTCTCAGTATAAGTT
Organism: Gopherus flavomarginatus; assembly: GCF_025201925.1. Classification (NCBI taxonomy): domain Eukaryota; kingdom Metazoa; phylum Chordata; order Testudines; family Testudinidae; genus Gopherus; species Gopherus flavomarginatus. Next base: position 171,975,875 of record NC_066620.1, on the reverse strand, counting down.
GAATATTTTTTACATTACAACAGATTTAAGAGTAATTTCATTTTGCTCCTGCTGACCAACGAATAAGAATTTTCTTTTGACCTGGTCACAGGGAAATAATTGAGTATAGTACTTGCATTGAATACATTCCAAGGGCATGCTTCACTTTAGGATCTGAACTGGTCAAAAGTGACGTGCTCCAGCAGCAGAAACTCCTCAGTGGGTGGGGGAGATCACAGCTACACAAACCTGCTGAAACTCCTGGCTTATATGGGAACCCCCCTGGGTAGTGTTGATGCCTGCAAGCTGTGCTGACCTAAAGCATGCTCCAGGCAGTCTAACTTTAAAGCCTTGCTGCACCTCACCCCAAGGATTTTGCTGTGTGATGCAGTAGGCCCATTGTCACAGAAGCCTGCAAGTTACATCCATTATATTAACAGTGATAGAGCAAGCCTTACCATAAATGCATTAGATTTCATGTTGTATTTGTCTTATAGTTGAAAAATTTGCTCCAAAATTTCAAAAGGCAATTTCTCCCTTTGTTACAAATAACATGCAAAATTAGAACTTTAATTTCTGAGAATGGCCAAGAATAGCGAAGTCCCTGCAATGCAGATGATTTGCAAGGTGCTAACTGATACAATTATTTGGCAAACATTGGGCCTGAGCCAGAACATAATGTCCACCATCTATTTTAGTGCAAACAATGAGCAAAGCATCTACTGTTTTGCAGTCAGCACATGGAGACACTGATTGTCTTTGTTCCAACCTTGCATCTCAGTAGTTTGAACTGGCTTCTGCAGAACTCAGTATAGCACTGGAGGGGATGGCTTTTATGTTTAAACATCAGGTTAGAAATATCAGCATGGACTTGATAAAACCATATTTGAATCCTAGTAGGGTAAATTGAACCCTTCATCTCTTTCTAAGTAGATTGACTTTTAAAAACTGAGGTCCTACTTTTTTTTTTTTTTTTTTTTTTTTTTTTTTGTATAGTCCTTAAAGATCTCTTGGCACTTCTTGTTACTCATGGGTTAGCTAATATTTCCAGACCAGATAGTGTTTTCCAGTGTGCTTCTTATTGCTATCTCACTGGCTGCAATTCTCCACCCCAGAGATGGCTGCATGTCAGTAGCACAGTTTGTAAGTACTTTGCAGTCTTGCTAGATTAAAGGTTGTATATACATATGAAATATCGAAAGAATGTGAAGGTTGCAAAATTAAACACTAAAAGGTTAGGAATGTCAGAATTTGGCACAAGGGGGAGGAATTAAGATTGCACAGTCAGCCTTGATTCTGGCATTTCCAGACTTTTGAGTGCTTGACTTTGCAACTTGTTGTGCTTTTAACAGTCTTTTTAATGTAATGTCCCAATTAAAAAAAAATGGAGAACCATATTGACCGCCAGCTTGGGTCATCAGCCATGTTCAGACCTTTAGATCCACTGGACAGATGTCTACTACTGGAGCTAGGAGAGTAATTGGTAGCAGTAGTAAACTGTTGTCTAGTGATGGATCCACTTAGAAGCTAGGAGATGCCAGTGAGTTTCACAGCAATTTACTAACAGCAGAGTAATGTAGAGACTGTGGACTCCTGGATTCAGTTTGAGGTTCTCTAGTAGTTATAGTCTCTTCTGTCCCTAGCCTGTCTCTGTCCTCCTCTCCTCCTACCAATCCCCACCCTCCCCACAATCCTTGCTTCTGCCCCTTGGTATCTATCCACTCTCATATTCTTTGGTTCCTGCCTACTTTCTGCTCTCTTCCTATCCATTCCTACCACCCTCCAGCTCTGGCTCTCCTGCCTCCCTCCCCTTGAGCTCATGGACAATCCTTCTGCCCTTCCGATGCGCGGCCCCCTCCCCCCACCGACTTCCTCTGCATTCAGATCAGATAACTTCTTCCTTCTCTTCTTCTTTGTCTTGGCTCAGGAGGGGCTAACTAAAATCAGAGAAGAGAGAGACAGTCTTCATGCTCTCACTTCTGGTGCTGATGCTGCAGCTGCCCCCAGATGCTGGGAAGAGCGATTACTGAGAAAATCCTTCTCAGCCCCTGTAGCCCTGGAATGGAGTATGTTCAGTTGCTCTATGGGGATGATGCATGCACCATTCGATTGCCATGTAGGACCTATGTTGTGGAGATGAAGCATGCTAAATGCGCATAGAATCTTTGGAAGTTTAGGTTCAAGACTCTCTAACAAACTTCTACTGAGCATGTGCAAATGGAGATCTTTTTCAGAGGCTTGTAACTTGGCCAAATTTGCCTTTTTTCCCCCTCCCCCACCAGAACAAAGGACGCATCCCTGACAGTGGGGAGACTGCCCCACTAAATTTCAAGTCCCTGCCTCAAAGTAGGGGGCACTAGATTTTCTCAGTAAAACAACTGTAAGAATGTTTTCAACATGGGCAACACAACATAATTTTCTCTGACCTTGTTCTCAGAAATAGCTGGACTGTTTTAGCCAAAACTTAAATAAATGAAATAAATAGATCAGTGGGAAGCATGGAAAAAGTTCAGTCCAAATGATTTAGTTTGGCAAAATTATAAGCAACTGGAAACAGGATCTTGTAATGGGAAGTGTTGAACATTATTAACTAGAGGCATCATTACCACCTTTGCTTATAATTATTGGCGGTGAAAGGAGGAAAGCTGCCTCTCTTTTTCACAGTTTCACTTCAAAATGTTAAGGGGGTTGTTTTTTAGTAAGGAAATCTGAAGCTGTGGAAGGGTTGGAAGGAAAAATTCAAAGAAAGAAAAATGACAAGATTTAAGATATTGTACATGAGTATAGATTTTACCCAGTGTGTCTCCCTGCAGTTATAAAGTGCATAGGATTGGCTTGATCTGTAGTTGTCTCATCCTCTCCCTTTCTTTTCTCTTTGGTCTTGAGGATTAATTGAGATTATAAGAGAGCGTCTCATCTTTCACAGAAATTGTTTTATAATAAATGTTATTTTGCTCTTAGAGAAATGGGGGAGGGGAGCAAAGGAAGTGACACAAGGGAAGACTGAAAAAAGTGTGGGGGCTGGGTGAAGAGGACTGTTGAATCTCAGCAACATGTTAAACATGCACTTAGCTTTCCTATGAAGTTATAACTGTTCATGCTTATGGGCTGTATCCTGAGATCATTACTGAGATCTCACTGGGACAAATCCAGCCCCCTTATCTATAGCTGTGGAGGGGCCTTTGTGGCAGGATTGGTGTGGTTCTGGTGTGACAAGTCAGAGAAGTCAAGAAGATGGTGGGGGGAGAAGACCACATAGGGCATGCCTAATAGCTGCAGGAGGTGGAGTCTCACTCTGCAGGATCTCTCTTCACAGCAGTAGAGAAAGAACTTGCCATATTTGCAAGTCTATGGACCTGATGCTGCATATGCATACAGCTAAGCCTAAATCATGCAAGTAAATCCACTAGTGAATAGGACTACTCAAGGTAAGTCCTACTGCCGGACTGGAACTAATGAATTTGAATTCTGTTCCTCACTTGGACGCTGACCTTCCCTTTGGCCCTAGGCAAGTCACTGTATCTAACTTTTCCCCTTCCACCCTTTGTCTGTTGTATCAATTTGGACTCTAAAATCTTAAGAGACGGGAATGTCTCTCTCACCGGACCTCTTCCAAAGCCCATTGAAGTTAATGGAAAGACTTCGAATAAGACGCTGTGTCTGTACAGTGCCTAGCTAGGACAGCTAAGTATTGTTGGAATAAAAATATATAATTTTAACATTAATGAGGGTTTGCTTGATCACATCCCCTGTTTGCACAATAGCTGTATAACTACAGAGCATTTGAAAAGATTACTGACCCAAATTACCGGGCTATAGTTAATGGCAATTCCATGTGAAAAGCATATGTGTGCAAGTCCTTTGGTTATATATTTTACCACATCTGGTATATGGAAAAGATCCACATTGTATTCTCCAGATGTATGCAGAGTATAATTATGCAATTACCTTTTCAGATTTTTTTCGCAAATATTTACTCTCATTTCAAAGCTCTACAGAGAAGCAAATGAATTTCAGCACATTTACAGAGGAAAAAGAGCATTTTTAACAGAACAGGTTTATATCGGGGAAAATCTGTTTCCCAACTGAAGGGGCTAAAGTCTGGTTGGTAAAAGTAGCTGCCCTTTTGGAGCTCATTAAACATGTCATAATATTTGCCTATGTGCCAGTACCAAGCTTGAAAATATCCATCTGTCAGTTCTGCTTCCCATTTACTCTTTCCACTGGTCTGGAGCACTTTGTGGTGCCTATGAAAAATTCTTGATCTCTCTCAGTAAGCCTGGTTAGGAAACGTTTACTTTATTTGACCTACATACTTTTAAAAACAATTGCTTATGACAGTTGTGACACAGGTTTTATAGAAATGGACAGCTGTTTGATTGATGTTGTGACCAAACAGATTAGCTCTGACATTTTATTGTGAATTTAATAATTTTATTTTTGCCAAGACTTTCTTTTTAATTTGCTTATAATCGTTAATATTTTCTTTTCTCTTGCCATATTTTTTACGTGACTTCTTGAAATTGGAGCAGTCCTGCATATGCCTTAAAACTGTACGTTTTTGCTTTTGGTGTTCTGAGTAATCTCTCCCTTGAAGAATCATGTCTAATTCCACAGACAATTCCCCTTGCTAAACTGTCATGTACAGTAAGCCACTCGACAAATTCACATGTCTCTGCTTTCATCTTGAATAGTCACTATGAATAGGCAATTTCAAGGCAGATAAAAAAAAATCTTTTACCTACTGCAGCCACTTCCAGTAATTTCTTTGATTCATTTTCCATTGAGTGTTGCAAATAAATTCCAGATAAGATTCCTTTTTGTCCTGGCTCTCAGATTTTATCAGCTCAACAAATGTCACAACATGTCAATTCCTCTTTTCAAATGGGGAAATATCTTTTTTTTTTTTTTTTTTTTTTGTAATGCTACTCTTCTACCAGGATATTTTGATATTTGAAAGACAAACAGCAAAATAATTTTTTTTCTTACTATAAAAGCCATTAAAATGTAATAATCTAATTACCATGCATTATATCAGAAAAGTACCACAACCGGAAACTGGTGTGAAAGAATCAATATTAAAACTTGCATTTATCAGTAACAAAATGTAAAAGTGTGTGTGTAAGATCCTATTTCATTATACTAAGGGCAGTAAACTTCCCTTCCAGTTAAGATGAAAGAGGGAACTAAGAAGTTAGGAACCACAATAAAAATTAGATTGAGGGGGGGGAAAATGAGTCAGTTAAAACATTTCTCACCATCACCTAGCCTGCTGGAGCCTCAATGCTGATTTACTTTTATTTGATTTTAGATGGACTGACAAAATATTCTCCAGCCTTACGAAAAATGGTGCACTGGATGAACTTCTGTTTTGGTGCCCTTGGCCCCCTGTGGGTGCCCCCTATTGCCTCTGGCCCCTGTGGGCTCCTGACAACCCCCGTTTGCCCCTAATCCCTGCACTGTTTCCCCTTCAACCCTAACCCTGCACTTCCCTTCTGCATCCCTAATCCCTGTACTCCCTCCTTTGTCCCAACCCTTGCACCCTTCCTCCTGCACCCCAACCCCTGCACTGTGCCCCTTTCACCGTTAATCCATGCACCCCCTCCTGCAACCCAACCTCTGCATTGTCCCTTTTGCCCCAATCCCTGTACTTCCCTCCTGCCTCCCAACCCCTGAACCCCTCATGCTGCACCCCTAATCCCCACACTGTGCCCCCCTTTGCTCCTAACCCCTGCCCACTCCTGCACCTCCAACCCCTGCACTGTGCCTCCTTCACCGCTACTCCTGCACCTCCCTCCTGTGCCCATACAGGGAAACTGACTTGGATGGACGGAGCAGCTGGCAATTGCTGCTCTCCCCTCCTTGAATGCTGCTCCTCTGTGCACCCCTAGGGGGCTGGGGGGGGCGCAGGGCAAGGAGCAATATCGGTGCCCCCTGCATCCAGGTCACTTTTCCCACCTGGGCTATGCATGGGGAGGGTAGGCGACCAGCAGCTCCTGATGCTCAGCTCACAGCACAGCATGGGTGGGGAAAGTGGATAAGAGTGCTTAGTGTTGCTCCTTGCTTCCCACCCCCCAGTCACAGCCACCTAGGGGGCCATGGAGGAATGTGAAGAGGTGAGGGGAGGGACAAGCAGTATCTGTGTGTTACTGCTTACCAACCCCACAGGAGGAAGCAGGAAGAAATTGGGGCACCCTTCCACATGGCATTCCCCTGCCAGGCAGGAGCAGTTTCTGACAATACACCGGCCGCGCACACCTCTGCACTGCTGCACAGCACACCCTTGGCTATAGTGCCCCGGGCGGTCATCCAGGTGGCCCATCCCTAAGACCATCCCTGTCTCCAGATATACCACCCAGCATTGGAAACAATGTGGCAGAGGACTGCCTCTGATGTCTACCTACTTGTTAGTCCGCATCTCACTCCAAGTCAGCAAAGCATTAGATTGTGAGGTCTTCAGAGCAGGGACTGTCTTCCTGTGTTTTTGTACAGGACCTAGAACAATGGGCCTCTGATCCTGATTGGGGCCTGTGGGTTCTAAATCAGTACAGATGATGATGATAATGAATAATGTTCAACAGCATGAGCTGAAGTGTTGGTCATTGTCTACAGAGTCCCGGAGTCCTGAGCAAAGGCTGCAGATGGAGTTTAATAGATTATACTGCCTGTCCAGATCGGGAATGTGTGTGGGCAGCTTGGCTGAGGCTGTTCAAGTCTAGCCAAATCCAGGACAGGACCAGACCACAAGCGATTAAGGGACTGCAGAGCCAAAACTGCTGCGGTTTGTTACACTACGCTGACGCCTATAAAAGGAAAAAAAGGATGCTGGACTCAACCTGCTAAGAGACATTGGTGCCTGCCTATACCCTGGCAAGGGGAGGACTTTTGTTTGGGACAAACCCCTGGACAGAGAAGAATGCTTTGCTTTGTGAGCTGGTAAGGGAGAGCCCGCCTTGTGACACTGGCCCTTAGTAGGGGCCGCCTTTTAAAGGTGTCAAGTCAGCATCTGATTTTGCTTCTGCAGTTAATTGTGGGTGCAATATTTGAGGCTGTTTTTAAAAACAGACCTGAATGCTTGTCTCTGCCTGCTTGCCCTCATGATGGTCATGACAGCAAAGGGGAAAGCATAGAATCCCTCTCCAGAAATAACTCTCAAATCCTCACTTGCCAGAATCCCAGCTGTATTTGCTCTACTTTCTGGCTTCACGAATGCAGTAATCAGAGGGGTTTAGCCCTTGAAGATGGGTGCAGTGTAACAAACCAGGGTTTTGTAAAGCAACAGGCTTATTGCTAGCCCTTCCTGCAAATCAAATTTAAGTAAATCAGATTAAATCAGAGGACTGCTGCCTGATGTGATTTACAGCTAATTATTTTTAAGCAAAGGCAGAGGTTAGTGTACAATCACCCCCTTTTTTAGAGGTAGGAGAGGAGAAGAGATGCTGTACAATGGCTCAAAAGTATTACTATTTATACCAGCCTATAAATACACTGAGTGCATTAAATGCATTGTAATCAGCACACGCCACCAGAGCTTTGCTCAAGAGGTTTATTATGTCACCAGAATTCCTAGAATTTTTTTTTTTTTTTTTTTTAAGACTGAGGCCTTGTCTACACTGGCAAGTTTCTGCGCAGTAAAGCAGCTTTCTGCAGTGTACCTTCCGAGGTGTACACACTGCCAAGCCACTTAGTGCACAGACACTGCACAGTTGCAGCACTGTTTAAAAAACAAAACAAAAAAACCCACCTGGATGAGAGGCGTACAGCTTTCTGCACCGGGGCTACAGTGCCAGTGTAGACACCCTGGTCAATTACAGCACTGCAATTGGCTTCCAGCAGATGTCCCACCCCACAATGCCTGTTCTCACCTTTCTAATCATCAGTTCGAACTCTACTGCCCTCAGGTGACCAACCGTCATCCCCGCCCGTTAAATTCCTTGGGAATTTTGAAAGGCCCCGTCCTGTTTGCTCAGTGACACGTGCAGTGGTCTCAGCTTATCTTTCCAGGTAATCACCTAATGCATGGACGCGGCATGATCCCCTGCTTGGAGCAATGCTGAGCTGCTGGACCTCATCAGCATTTGGGGAGAGGAGGCTGTCCAGTCCCAGCTGCACTCCAGCTGTAGGAATTGATACCTACGGACAGATTTCATGATGCATGACAGGAAGGGGCCATGACCGGGACACACTGCAATGCAGGGTCAAAGTGAAGGAGCTGCGGAATGCCTATCACAAAGCACAGGAGGCAAATCGCCGCTCTGGTGCTGCACCCACAAGTTGCTGGCTCTACAAAGAGCTGGACGCAATACTCAGCGGCAACCTCACCTCCACTGTGAAGACCACTGTGGATACTTTAGTGACTCACATGCCAGTCGAGAGTGGACCAAGCCAGCTGGAGGAAATCTAGGATGAGGATGTGGAGGAGAAGGAGGGACCCAGAGGCAGAGGATGACTCGAAGGTCCGAGATGCATGCAGCCAGGAACTCTTCTCTGCCCCGGAGGAGGCTAGCCAGTCACAGCTGTTGGAGCTTGGTGAAGTGCAAACAGAAGAGGAGGCCCTGGTAAGTAGCTTTGATTTTTGGGAATCTCTGAAGTGAGTTCTTGGAGGCAGGAGGGTTGCAGAAAGGAGGCTCATGTCTGTATGCGTACCACCACATGTCTAGTCTGAGCGGTGGAACAGGGTGTTTGACTCCCTCACTTCATGGGAATCTGCCTCAATCTCCACAAAACTCTCATGGAGATACTAGGCAATCCGCTGCTGCAGGTTTTTTGGCAGAGCTGCTTTATTTCTTGCCCCGTTAAGGGTAACTTTCCCGCACCACTGTGCTGTCAGTGGGAGTGTTTGGGGGGGCGAGGGGAGTGGCATAAGGGCCAGGGAAGAAGCCATAGTCATGGAGAAGACCCTTCCTTGAGTCCCTGCTCACCCTCAGCAGCAAGATATCTTCCATAATGAACAGAGCCTGTGGAAAATGTGGGGACAATAATGATTATAAGGACATCCCTGCAGTGCTGGCTCTCCCCAAGAGCCGTGTGCCCAGTGTACAGTATGGTCCTCAAACACTGATTTCCCCTGTGGTTACTCACCATTTTGAGGGTCTTGTGGCTTGTGTGCTTGCCTGGGGTCAGCCAGTTAGTGACAGGTATGTGAATAGTGGCTGTGTTTTTAAATCACTGAATCAGTGGTCCATGTGTTTCAAACAATATTGCTTCTGTAAAATGTTCCATTTTGGCTTCACAGATATGACCTTGGGAGCCTAGCCTCCCTATTTATCAAGGGCTGCGCAGAATTAGAAAGTGGCCATGAAGAACTAAAGAGGACTTTCTGTGTGATGTCATGATGCACTCCATGGCCGAAAAACAAGAATTGAAGGAGTGACGGGACAGCAAGAAGAAGGACCGAAAGTAGAACGCGGCGTGCCAGAATGAAGCCATGGAGTGGCTCTTAAATGTTATGGAGCGCCAAGTGGACACGGTCCAGGCACTACTAGCACTGCAAACTGAGTAGCTCTGTGCCTGTCCTCCCCTGCAGCCACTGTCACAAACCTCTTTTTCCATACATCCCCCAGACACCGTCAACAAACTCTTATCTACCTCCTTGCTCCAGTCTGTACCCGCTGCATTCTACTCCCTACCCCGTCACAGTCCAGTCCTGTGGACTCCCAGTACCCACTGCACTTAACACCTGTCCCTCTGCAAGTTAGCTCTGCTGAAGTACAGTACCCACTGCACTGTACTCCAAAGGACAAGGTTGCACATGATACCTGAACATAAACAAATCTTTAACTTTCCTGAGACATCACCTCCTCCTCAGACCCTCCCTCACTCCCCCTCCCCCTGGTGCTGATGTGGTGGTGGTTTTTTTTCCTCTCACCTCTGGTTGTTGTTTATTTGTTCAATAAAAGAATTGTTTTGCTTTGAAAGCAATCTTTATTCCAGTAATTGAAAGCAAACTGAGCCCTTCAAAGCAACCGGCAATTTTCTTAAACCTTCATGGTGCATCATCTGCACTAATCACAGTCACCTCCTAGCATTACAAACACTGCAAGGCAGAGCATAGCAACACATATAGTGGCTTTCAGCTTCAAATTGCTGCCTCAACGCATCCCTGATCCTTATGGCCCCATGCTGCGGCCTTCTAATATCCCTGGTCTCTGTCTGGCTGTGAAAATTCAGCCTCCAGGTCCTGAGTCTCAACAGTCCAGCCCTCAGTGAATCTTTCACCCTTCCCTTCACAAATACTATGGAGCATACAGCATACAACTACAAGCATAGGAATATTGTCATTGGTCTGGTCCAGTCTGCCATATAGGCAGTGCCAGCGGGTCTTTAAGTGGCCAAAAGCACACTCAATAGTCACTCTGCACTTGCCTTGCTGCTGTCAGGGTTCCCCGTGTCTGGCTTCACAAGCCATGGCATTAAGGGGTAGGCAGGGTCTCCCAGGATCACAATGGGCATTTCAACTTCCTCTACAATGAGCTTCTGGTCTGGGAAGAAAGTCCCTGCTTGCAGCTTCCTGAACAGGCCGGTGTTCTGAAAGATGTGTGCATCATGCACCTTTCTGGACCAGCCTGTGTTAATGTCCGTGGAATGCCCACAGTGATCCACAAGCTCCTGGAGAACCATAGAGACATACCCCTGGTGATTAATGTACTCAGTGGCTAGGTGGTCTGGTGCCAGAATTGGAATATGTGTGTCATCTAACGCCCCTCCGCAGTTAGGGAAACCCATTTGTGCAAAGCCATCCATAATGTTATGCACATTGCCTAGTGTCATGGTTTTTTGGAGCACGATGCAATTAACAACCCTGCACACTTCTGTCAACATGGGTCCAACGGTTGACTTTCCCACTCCGGACAAGCAACCGATCGGTAGCAGTCTGGCATAGCTTGCTTCCACAGTGCAATCATCACATGCTTCTCCAATGACAAGGCAGCTCTCATTCTTGTTTCCTTGTGCTGTAGGGCTGGGGCGAGCTCATCACCCAGGGCCATGAATGTGGCTTTCCTCATCCAAAAGTTCTGCAGCCCCTGCTCATCATCCCAGACATGCATGATGATGTGATCCTGCCACTCAGTGCTTGTTTCCCAAACCGAAAAGCGGCGTTCCACTGTGGTCAGCACCTCCGTGAATGCCACAAGCAATCTCATGTCATAGCTACTATGCGTGGCAAGATCAATGTTGCACTCCTCTTGCCTTTGTAGTTTAAGGAATAACTCCACTGCCACTTGTGACATGTTCATGGGAGGCAAGTTTGTAGAAATTTTGGTAGTGCCCAGAACCTGCCCCCCCAACTCCGCCCCCTCAAACTTTGCCTCCACCTGCCTAAGGCTCTGGGCAGGGTTTCAGGGGGGAGGTCTGGGGTGCAGGTCCTGGGCTGGGGATTAGGGTGCAGGAGGGGTGCAGGCTTTGGGAAGGAGTTTGGGTGCTGGGTGCAGGCTCTGGGCTGGGGCACGGAGTGGGTGTGCAGGAGGGGGTGAGGGCTGTAGGCTTTGGGTTGGAGTTTGGGTGCAGGCTCTGGGCTGGTGGTGGGGTGTAGGAAGGGGTGAGGGGTGCAGGCTATGGGCTGGTGGGGGTGTAGGAAGGGGTGAGGCATGCAGGCTCTGGGAGGGAGTTAGGAGTTTGGGTGCTGGGTGCAGGCTCTGGGCTAGGGCAGGAAGTGGGTATGCAGGAGGGGGTGAGGGGTGCAGGCTTTGGGACGGAGTTTGGGTGCAGGCTTGGCTGTGGGGGTGTAGGAAGGGGGAGGTGGTGCACGCTGGGACAGAGGATCAGGCTGCAGGGGAAAGGGTTGGGGTTGAGGATGAGGGGTTCATGATGCAGGGGGGCTCAAAGCTGGGACAGGATTAGGGTGCAGGGAGATGAGGGCTCTGGCTGGGAATGAGGATTCAGGTGCAGGGGGATGAGGGCTCTGGCTGGGAATGAGGATCAGGGTGCAGGGGGATGAGGGTTGGGGCTGAGGATGAGGGTTTGGGGCATTGGAGAGGCTCAGGGCTAGGGCAGAAGAGCAAGTTAAGAGTAGCCTGCCTTGCCATTAGTGTGTGGCAGGCGCTAGGACCCTGGGGCAGCAGACAGCAGTTCTGCCAGGAGCCGAAGGGACGCGGTGGAGGGGGGATGCAGGGGGAGGGGTGGAAGGCGGAGGCCGGGACCCGCTCTAGGCAGGGATGTGGCGGGGTGGGGCGGTGGGGGGAGACCTGCCGGGGCCAGGGCCAGGGCCTGATCCAGGCAGGGCCAGGGGGGAGAGACACAGCTCCAAATATTGCTGGAGCAGGGCACCCAGCCCTGAATATTCCTGAAGCCCAGGCACCTCGAGCCTATATAACTCGCCGCCTATGGACATGTTAGTGAGAACGAGCAGCATTTTGGACAACAGTGAGGGATCCATTCCTGCAGCCTGAAGAGGCAGAGCGCGCAGTACACAAACAGTTGAAAGATGGCACCAAATGCGGACAGAAACACAGGGATTTCTGGGGTGTGAAGCAATACATCATGGGGCATAGGGACAGGAGTCAGGATGCCCAGCGACCCCCTCCGCCTTCCCACAACTCTTAGCGGCAGAAGAGGAAGAGATATGCTATGGAATAGCTGCCCAGAATACACTGCTCTGAACACCACTGCAAGTGTGAACATGCTATTGCACAGGCAGCTGACAGTATGAACACACACCAGTGGTTTCCCGTCAGCGCTCTCTAAGTGGCGATGTAACTGTCGGCAATGAGTGTTATTTCACACGTCTGTTTATTAAGTGACATCTGAATTGTGCACATGAAGGTAGGGTGACCAGACAGCAAATGTGAAAAATCGGGACAGGGGCTGGGGGGCAATAGGAGCCTATATAAGAAAAAAAAACCGAAAAAGGAGACTGTCCCTATAAAATCGGGACATCTGGTCACCCTACATGAAGGTGTGACACTTTAAGAGTCTGGCATGATTACACAATAGTGAATTATAACAGCTTATGGTGTTCTGTGATAAAAAGGAGATAATTTACAATTGCACTTGCCTGCTGTTTTAAAAACTCCTTATTTAATGATTTCAATAAAAAATAAGGGTTAGAAGCGGTTGCAGTGATCAGCAGACTGACTTGAGAAAGGAGAAGCATTGTCTCTCATTGTGAATTTACTCTAGTAGTCTGCCCAGTTTGATTTTCAGCAACTCTGAAGACTTTACTGTTTGTTTGGTAGTATGTTGATGTAATTTGTTTGAAGGGGGTTGGTAATTCCTCTCGCAGGCAGAATCAAAAATTTAAGATTGAGAGTTTTACTCAGATTATTTTTTAAAGTAGCTAAATCCAATATACCTTGTAGCACTTTGGCCTCTAGTTCCTTTTATTCTTTTTCTGCTTTGCCCTTCTCTGTTTTTCTGCCTTGTGCTCTGTTTGTGTCTCTCTTTCTCTTTCCTTTTCCTTGTATACATAAGGGGAATTCTGAGGGGGGCGGGGAACAGTCTCTTAGGGCAGGTCTACACTATGTGGTTAAGTTGACCTAAGTTACGCAACTCCAGCTACGTGAATAATGTAGCTGGAGTCGATGTACCTTAGATCGACTTACTGTAGTAATTACTCTGTGCTGGGTCGACGAGAACATAAAAACATAAGAACGGCCATACTGGGTCAGACCAAGGTCCATCTAGCCCAGTATCCTGTCTTCCGACAGTGGCCAATGCCAGTTTCCCCAGAGGGAAAACTCTCCCATTGACTTACCTTATGCTTCTTGTTCCGGTGGAGTACCAGAATTGATGGGAGAGTGATCGGCCGTTGATTTAGTGAAGACCCGCTAAATTGACCCCTGGTGGATCGATCACCGCAGCGTCGATCCACCAGTAAGAGGAAACATGCCCCTATTGTGGTTAAAGTGCTGGAGCCCTGTCCTATTTTTACTGCATTAATTAAACCTGTCTTCCAGCAGTTTAATACAGTGCTAAAAATGCCAGCAGCCACCAGAGTATCCATCACCATTGAATCTCTATTTCCTTCTCCCCTCCTTTTCTTTCTCACCAAAGCACCAACAACAAATGGGAAAATGAAAGCATATTACTCTTCTGGATCTGCCCAGGCTGTACACTAGTGTTTTCCCTATGGCAGTGCCAAAAATAACTCCAAAATTCACAATTAATTGGTGAATAACACAAAACATTTTGAAATAGTTGGACTTAATTATTTACCTGGGAGGAGCAGGTTCAATGCATTTGCACACGTAACTATGGGTTTCCTTGATGTATTGCCTTTTATGCCATTCTTCACTTTCTTTACATTGTTTGTTCTACAGAGCAAACAAATGAGGCATTCCTCACATTCCTTTGAAAGAGTAGAAAGCTGTTCTGTCAAATCTCTGACACTGAGCAAGTGACACCCACAATTTGAACTCTCACACACTAATTTCAAATAATAACCCTGTGGACTGGTAGTGAGATCAGTCTAATCTACCTAGGTATTTGCATGTGGTATCTGACTGCTTTAAAAAAAATCAGAAAAAAACAAAATGATTTTTCATTTCTTTTGTGCAAAAGCACGTAATATGGAAACTATTTAGAAAGGGAGATGGAGACTTTTAGATTTGATGGTCCTGGTATGAATCCAACCCAATTTGGTAGTGATACCAGTCTGTGACTCTTTCGTGGTTTATGTGAAATGAGTTTGACTGCCTCAGTCCATTCCCAGAGGACAGCGGTCCATATCAGAAAAACTGACACTAATTGAGACCCTTGTTGGTCTTTCCCAGCAGAGATACTAAGGAGGTCAAGATGGAACTACCATTTAACACTTTTAAAGCTGATCCCTGCATTATAGATAGAAGCACATCGGTGGGACTATTTGGGGAAATCTCGCACTGTGGTTGCCATGCTGTATATGTTTTCTGAATAAATGTAGGATGCCAATTTCCTGGGTTGTCAGTCTGGCACTGAATATTAAATGTGCATACAAAATGGAAAAAGATCATCCAGATGATGGGTTGTTGTTTTTTTTACTATAAAATGTAAATAAATGGTCTGCATGCTCAAGATGGACTAAGATTAGCTTGTAAACCTGATTATGGTTTTCTGGAGTGAAATACTGATCCAGTTGTGTGAATAGGAATTTTGCAAATTACTTCAGCAGGGCCAAGATTTCACCCTTGATGTATTAGTATTTGTATTACTCATGACTTGTTTGAAAGCCAACCTAGCTGCTATATTTTATTGTTTTCTAAACGTTTCTTGTGTGCTAAATTTAATCTATTCAGGTTTAGATCAGCAATCATTACAATTATTTGATCTACTCAGTCTATCAGCCGTTTCCATATGCAGTTTCTTCAGATATATTCAGGGCCTGCATTTTTTTTTTTTTAAACACTGGATACATGTAAAAACAAATTACATTTTTGGTTCCAGACCGATGTGTCTTGAGGTGTTTGTAACAAAGCAGGAAACATTTCAGGTGTTTTCTTAATATTTTGTAGGCTAGTTAACTGTTAGCAGCGTACAAAATCCTAAAATGTCAGGGCACATTTAAAAAAAAATCATCAGATAATTGCAAACTTAGAAATCAGTCAAATTGAACTTGTGAGATTTAGCAGTTGATCTAACGTGAGAAATAATAAATTAGATTTTTAAAAGACTTTCAATATTCTTACTATCAAATAGGAATTATTCAAGATTTTAGAAAGGGGGAAAGAAAAAAAGACAATATTGGATTCAGCCCCCTCCCAAAAATATTTTTCATTTTCCAGCTTTAATAATTATTAACAACATATTAGCAAGTTCTAATGTTAAATAGTTATTTTCCTAATCAAGTTATACACAGTTATGTAGAGTCCAAGAATGGGATAAGGAAACCCAAGAAACAAGATCTTTGAGACTGAGTTATCTCAGTAAAGCTCTGTAGCCATCCCACTCTCAAAGGCATGAAGGAATGGAGTTTGTAGTAACAGATGGAGTATTGTTTGTATGTTTGCCTCCGCTAACCCTCTTGACCTTAGAATTAGCATACTTGGCGTGCTGGGGCCTGGAGCCGCCCCTGTTTGCCAGAAGCTGGGAATGGGTGACAGGGTATGGATCACTTGATGATTACCTGTTCTGTTCATTCCCTCTAGGGCGCCTGGCATTGGCCAGTTGGAAGAGGATACTGGGCTAGATGGACCTTTGGTCTGACCCAGAATAGCCGTCCTTATGTTCTTATGAGTAATAAAGTTAAGCATGTTGCAAAAGTGTTAGCAAGGTTGGGGCCTAAGTGAGCCTTATTATGGACTGCGTGCAACATGGAGCTACTATTTATTTATTATTTTGTTATATGTATAAGGCATTGGCTAATGTAGTATGACAAGATTTGTTATAAAGCAGTGTTTGCGTGTGCTGAGGTACACAGGAAGACAAGGTTTTGCCTAACTGAGGCATGATCCTGCAAAAAGCTATGAACGTAACTTTCCTCACATGGCAATATACAAAAACCTGTAGGAGAACACTTCAACCTCCCTGGCCACACTATAGCAGACCTTAAGGTGGCCATCCTGCAGCAAAAAAACTTCAGGACCAGACTTCAAAGAGAAACTGCTGAGCTTCCCGTTCATCTGCAAATTTGACACCATCAGCTCAGGATTAAACAAAGACTGTGAATGGCTAGCCAACTACAGAACCAGTTTCTTCTCCCTTGGTTTTCACATCTCAACTGCTAGAATAGGGCCTCATCCTCCCTGATTGAACTAACCTCATTATCTCTAACTTGCTTGCATATATATATATACCTGCCCCTGGAAATTTCCACTACATGCATCTGATAAAGTGGGTATTCTCCCAGGAAAGCTCATGCTCCAAAACGTCTGTTAGTCTATAAGGTGCCACAGGATTCTTTGTTGCTTTTACAGATCCAGGCTAACATGGCTACCCCTCTGATAATTTCCTCACATAAATAGTTCCATGTGCGTAAGTGTTTGAAAGACTAGCCCCTTGTCACAAGAGCTGTGATTACACTCTTTCCACTTTCTGACAATATCAAATGGTGTAGTGACAATGCTTCTTTTTATGGACAAGGTTTCAGACACTGAAGAGCACAGTCAGACTCCTTCACCTATTAAAAGTAAGAGAGAGTGTGGAAAAAAATACAGTTTCAAAGCAATATTAGTGTTTGTACAAACTTCTGTTTATGGGATTTTACTGTCTATATTTACAGAACCCTTCATTTTAATCATCCAATCAATTATCAAATCAATAATACACACCGGGGGTGTGTAACCCTAGTCAAATTGTTTTGTTTTGCTGGTAGGGTGGGAAAGTTTATCCCGTTTCTTAATGGACAGGAAACTTTGAAGGGTACAGTACTCCCGTTGCCTCTTGCCTCACGTTGTTGCTGCAGCAAGGAGCAGCAGAATAATGGTCCCTTCTGACCTTAAAGTCTATGAGTCTATGAGGTGCACTGGATTGGTGTCCCAGAGCCTCGAGGTCAGATACTAGAGTCAGGAAGGGAGAGGGGGAGGGATCAGGGAGTGATGATGTCAGCCTGGAACGAGAGGGAGGGGGAGAGCGAGTGTTCCGGGTCAGGAAGAGGAATGAAAGGAGGGAGAGAAGAGCAGAGCGCCCAGGGACCCGTGCTAACGAGATACAAGTGATTGGAGAGCCGGGTTCCCATAGGAGGCCATAAGAAGGGCTTCCCCCGCTGCTCCTGCTCCTTGGGCTCTCTGGGACTGGTCTGGGGGAAGAGTTTCCTCCTTCTCCAGCAGCGTTTTGGATGCTGGTTCCTGTTGCGGTCTTGCTGCCTCTGCTGGGACTCGCAGTGGGAAGAGGAGGAGCAGGAGGGAGGAAGCTTTGGAACCCGTAGTGGGTTGCTGGCGACGGGGGCGTTTTGGAACCCGGCGGGGGTTGCTAGGAGGGAGGGGGGCGGACGCTTTGGAACCAGGCGCCGGCGGGCGGTGCTAGGGGGGCTCGCAGCCCGGCGCGGGCTGCTGAGGAAGGAGCGTCGGACCCGGCCGGGCTGCTGGGTGCGCTCCCAGTCCCGCTCTTGGCGCGGCCGGCAGTAGCCGGGGAAGGCGGCGGCGGCAGGGAGCGGCGATCCTGCCAGCCCTGCAGCGGCCGGACCCCTCGTGGGCGGCGCTGGCTGCTGCTATGTTTCATTGCATCCCCCTGTGGCGGTGCAACCGTCATGTGGAGTCCATCGATAAGCGGCACTGCTCGCTGCTCTCGGTGCCCGAGGAGATCTACCGCTACAGCCGCAGCCTGGAAGAGCTCCTGCTGGACGCCAATCAGCTCCGCGAGCTGCCTAAGGTGAGCGGGGGAGCAAGGCAAGGTCCAGGGATTAAATTGCCCAGCCGGGTTTATCTGCCTGGGCTTGGGCTCCTCCCCCTCTTCCGCTATTGTTACAGCCTGCTCCAGTTTAGGGTTACAGGTGTCGGCTTCGTGGCGTGGGGCCGCACCAGGTGAGCAGCCCCGGCAGGAGCCCGGGGGCCGGATAACCTCCCTCGGCACCTGCTGAGGCTGAGCGGGGAGAAGTGCTCGTGCTTTGGCTGCTCTCCATGAGCTGTCACAAGCCAGGCTCCCAGGAGGTGTTTGGAAAGGGGCGTGCGTGGGGGCGGCAGCTCAAGAAAGGCCAGTTAAGTCCCCCTTTCCCCCCAAGGCTGTGCCCAGGGCCAGCTCTTCTGCAAACCGGCTGCTGCATCCATTCGAGAGCCAGCTGCCTGCTGAAGCAGGCAAGCCGTAAGGCAGAAGCGGATGTACTGGACTCCACCTTGAATCTAAAGCCACTCGCACAGCTGGTGTTTCAAGTACAGCGTGTCCCCCCCAAGGCTTGCAGCAGCGTGCGAGCCATGCGGCTCGGTGGTGGTGGTGGTTGGGTTCCCCTCCCTCCTCACATTAGCGAGATCCACCTGAAACAGTGCAGCGCCTCCCCTACCAGTCCCCCAAGGAGAAACTGCTCGGGGTGGGGAAAGAAGGGTAGCTGCTGCTGCCTTAGCTTGGTGTTCACTCTCCTAGAGTATTTGCTGAGGCTCTTAGTACTAATGACCTAATAAACGTGTTTAACCTCTGGTGTGACTTGGTGCAGTTCACCAATTAAACAAGAACAAACTTGTGATAGCAATGTTTGCCTAGCGAGGGTGTCATCTAAAAAACAAACAACTCCCTTCCCCCTCCATTAAAAATAAAACTGCAATAGAGCATAAGATCCGTTCAACTTTCTTTGGCCTAGAAGAGGAAAGCTTGTAGGAATTAATATAGTCTTAAATCAACAGCACTGCCTGCAATCAACTATTATCTGTCTAATTAAAGGGACATAATAAAGTTTTATTTTTTAAAAGTTAATTACTATTATTGATAGCACCCTAGATAATTGCAAGTGCAGGGGAAATTAAAAAAATGGATTAGTTTACATCACCAGTGTGTGTTTACTTCTGGTACTTTTCTCAGATCTGCTGTAAATAAACCAATCAGTTTGGATCTTTCATTCACATTCTGTAACAAATGTCTAAAGTGGCACTCCATTTCAGATCTTGTTAGTGTCAGAACATGAGTTAAGTGATTTTCAGATACTACATGCTAATATTATGGGTTTAAGTAACACTCTACTCTATCTGAAAAGAAGTGACCAATCCAGATAAAGCAAAGGAGTAACTTGATTTATACTTGAATTACTCAAAGCAGCAAAGAGTCTTGTGGCACCTTATAGACTAACAGACGTTTTGGAGCCTGAGCTTTCGTGGGTGAATACCCACTTCGTCGGATGCATGTCTGTGTACACTACAAAGTAAACAGACTGCATTTTACAGCTATGAGGAGGTTAAGTGTTACATATAAAACTCTTAAATGAGTTGTCGCTGTCCATTTATGTTTAAGCCAACTATCTTCGTTTAAGCTTTTTA
Source organism: Gopherus flavomarginatus (assembly GCF_025201925.1). Classification (NCBI taxonomy): domain Eukaryota; kingdom Metazoa; phylum Chordata; order Testudines; family Testudinidae; genus Gopherus; species Gopherus flavomarginatus. The sequence goes on along the minus strand of NC_066620.1, from coordinate 171,956,085 downwards.
AACCAATAGCAATATTTTGATTGATGTTGGTTCTAAATTCTGGGCCTAGGCTTGCTTGATAATGCCCTTTTAGTGTATTATAATGCAACTGGATTATCAAACTATATACTGATTTTGGTAACACTAGTAGCAGAAGAAAATCATAATGTTGGATTAGTTTTTAGTGTTTCACCGTGGCTCAGAGTGGTGTGGCCTTTAAGAAAGAATATTTCAAACTCGTAGTGGTGTGGCAGTAGTACAGTACTTGCTGTGGGAGAACTGTGGGGATTAAAGGCCTGAAGCTTGCTGATGTGAATGTCAATGACAACATCTATTCACATCTGTCTTTGTGCTGCGGAGTTATAAGTACACTTTAGCATATTAAAAAAACCTGGCTGGATACAATCTGTAGGGCTGACAAATTCTCTTTTTTTCCCATGATGATGATCTTTCCTTTCTTATATTCTGCTCCTGGAAACTGAATATGCTTGATTCTTATTTTGTTACACTATAGATTTGCTCCTCCTGTTGGTATGAACTCTGCTAGGTCATCAGTGTTCTGCTTCATTTACAAAAAGTATTCACCAGAACTTTCTGCGTAGTACTTTGCTGGCATAGTTTGTCATGTTTGACAACATTTCTTGTACAACTTCTAACACATTAAAACTTGCTACTAATCTGTTGTGAAACATTAGGTGTTGCTACCATGAGTGTCACAGGAGCATTTTATGATTTTGAAAAAGCTACAGTCCAGAGTAATTTAAATGAGTAACTGTAAAAAAACTTTTTGTGAAAGGTTTAAGGATGGGAAGAGGATTAGCCAGTTGGTAAATTGTGGGTGTGTTTAGTTGTTTGTGGGTGATTGTGTGCTACTTTTTAAGCATTTCAGATGCAAACTTTGGATCCTAGTGAATTGTAGTGGTGAAAATCTAACACTGGAAATGAAATATGCTTAACTGGAAACTGAATTTAATACAGGACTGGATTCTTTGCTGCTTTTACAGATCCAGACTAACACGGCTACCCCTCTGATACTTGAATTTAATAGGTGGCTGAACTTCGGTTAACTCAGAATTCAGTTAAAACAGCCTATGTAGCTGAACAGAAACGGATAAACCAGAAAGGTGGAACTTTCAGAGGTGTCCAGTATTATTTTTCTGGGATCAGGGGAGTATAATTCATTCTCTGAAAAACAAATGATTTTTTTAAAACAAGTTTTGTTACAGGAGCTATGATTGTTTTTTGACTCTTTAGTAATAAGAGTAATTATGAAATGGTAAGGCGTGACTTTGCATAGTGAAACTAGAAGAAGTGTTTCTAACTGAAGGGAATGCCTTATTGGTCCAAGTATCATCTTTTGAAATAATTAGACTCCCTGGAACAACAGGTTTGAATCTTGGCATGCCTGACTCAACTCTCCATCTTTATGAGGTAGATAAATCTAGTTCCACATAACTCAAGCTTGTGTGAAGCCTTTCAGGTATGCAGTGTTTGTTGTAGCTGTGTCGATCCCAGGATATTAGAAAGACAAGATGGATGAGGTAATATCTTTTATTGGACCAACTTCTGATGGTGAGAGAGGCAAGCTTTTGAGCTCAGAAGAGCTCTGTTTAGCACGAAAACTTGTCCCTCTCACCCAGAAGTGGGTCCAACAAAACATTACCTCACTCACCTTGCCTTACCTCTCTTAAAGTGTCATCTGCTCTGTGTGGACTGAACACCCTATGACTCTTTGTCAGAGTATGGCTATCTGACCAAAATTTTCTCCCTCTTGACTCCTTCCTTATGCAGTGTACTGTGCTCTCACTGCTTACTGTAACTGCTGTTACTGTGCCTCAGACAGGGCCTTATTTCAGGGATTCAGTGAGAGTGCATGATGGAGTAGTACATCCTATTGAGACCTATGGCTCTGTATAAATGTAAAATCTCTTGGTGCTATAAATGATAGAGGCGGAATGGTCCATGCCCTTCTTGCAATCGTAACTTCTTCTTTCCTGAACAGTGTTGTTGATGTCTGTCAGGTGATTCATACAATATTTTTTCTGTCTGTTCCCTATGAGATCTTCTGCATTCAGCCTGCTTAATGATGGCGTATAAATCCTTCTCTACTCAGTGTATTGGGAGTCCCCCAGGTATAGAAAATAGCTGATGAATAAGAACAGGTGTGCTGGGGTTGCAATACAGCAAGAATCAGAGTTAAAAATAAATCTTGGTAGGTAAAAAGATGAATGTGAGAGATTGCAATCTTGTCTGAAGTTTGTGTATGGGTTTTTAGAGGTACTGTATGTGTGTCCAATTCATACAGTTTATGGAAACTGTCATGATATCTATCCTTATGCTGCTTGGCTTTTCAGAAGCATATAAACACATTTTATTAGACTGCCTTTTGTAGTGTCCTATAGACTTTTTTCTCCATTGTTCTACTGTGTGTCACTAACAACTTCTGATAAATGGACTCAGCTAGGGGTAGTGTCTGAATAGATATAAGAAATAACAACGAAATGTGTGTTATTGTGCTCTTCTAATCTGTTGAGATCAGAGACCAAGTCTCTAAAATTTTCATTACAGCAAATGTTTTTACGGTTGTGCTGTTTGGAATAAAACTGCCTTGGAAGGGTAATGTAAGAACCTAAGTGTGTGTGTGTCTGTGTGTGTGTGTATGTATGTGTATATATATATATAATAATAGTGGAACTTTACATCGCACACAAGATGCTGTAGTCATCACTTTATATTAAGAGAAGAGCAAGGCACAAATTTTGCAAAGAATTGGTAAAGGAGCATGTTGTAACAGTCTCTGTGCAGTAGATGTCATTGAAATTATTGGTGAGGTCTGTTTATGAACTGATGGGACAATATGGACCTAATAGTCACAAATCTTATTTTTATATTGTGCCCTAAACAGATTACAATACTTTTATAAACAAATTCTCATTTTAACACACAAAGCAAAAACTCTTAAACAAGGCTCCCAAAGACCTCCTGAATTCAGCAAAACCCTCCTTAGTCCACTTGAAACTCCTCTTGCTCAGTTCTTGCATTCACCATGACTGCCCAGGAAAAGCTGTGGGAAGTATGGGGGTCTTGTGACATGCATTAAAAGTTCATTATGTGAAATGTGCAAGTGAAATCATTGCAGACCACAGAGTGAACTGATGCTGTGACTTACTCTGCAACAACAACACACAAACATTTATGTCCTGGTTAAAATGTCTGTATTTGGGATTGGTTAAAGGGATTTCTTAGGGCAGTTCTCAAGGAACTAAGTAAATGACATACTTGACAGAAATGATTTTGATTGTGCTGCTCAGAGTTGTAGAGGTTGTCAGTAGAGTAAGAAGTTACACTTCTGTAGACAGAATCGTCATGCCACCTGCTACTTCCTTATTAGAGGGCAAAGTCTGCACCTTAGCTTTTGAGGCCTTTTGCTGCCATGCATTAGAGCTGATGTAATTCTGTTGTGCTGAAGGACTGACTGTGGAGAGGCTAGGAAGAGAGCCTTAAGAAGCAATTTAGTCCGGTGGCTATAACACTGGACTGGACGTCCAGCAGTTTTGAGTGAGTGCTATTCCTAGCTCTGCCACGGACCTGTTGTGTGGTTCTGGGCAAGTAATTTCCTGTCTATTTTCCATCCCGTGCATTGCCAGTCCTGTCTGTTTAAATATTCAGTTCTGTGGGACACATTTTGCATATTACTGTGTTTGTCCAGTGCCTGGAACGATGAGGTCCTGATCTTGGAGGCTGTAGGTGTTTCTGTAACATTGCTATTGATAATACAGGCGGGAGGGAAGCAGTGTGTAGGGAGTGAGATGTAGCCATAGGCTCTCATAAATATGTGGACACACTGGCCAAAATTTCGGTGTCATGCACTGCTATGGTCTAGAGGCTGTGCTGAAAGGCTGGTCCATGCTTTGGCTGAAGGTTGGTGGAATAATTCACACTCACCGTATACAAACTTTTTGTCATTTTGCTTCAGGCAAGGCTGAGAATTTGGCCTCTGTAAGCTTTGCTCTAAGGCGACAGTCACTTTCATAATCTGCCTAAGTGAAATCACAGTAGGACATTCTTAAGTTGAAATGTGTCCACACAGAGACTTACATAGAAATAACAAAAAGATGTGAATTAAACTAGATTTTAGTTAGTTCAGCTCCAGTTTGTGCGTAGACAAGCTCTGAATGTGTTGCAAGGATTTCTATAGAAAATCATAGATTACGGGGCGCGCGCTCTCTCTCTCTGTCCTACAGCCCATCATGCTGCATTTCCCCGGCAAGACACCCACCCATTCCTGAGTCAGAGCAGTGTCAGGTGGTGAATGCTAGGAATATAAATCAGTGGTGGCAACTTGATGGTTGGTCGTGGTAGCCTTCCATTACTCCACTGAAATTATTTAAAACACAAAAATAGTCATGGAATTTATTTCCCAATGGTCACTGGCTTATTTATAGGTTCTTTGTTTCTAACATGCACTCTACTGTATGTTCTGGTAACTGGTTGCCTAAGAAATCCTTGTAGTGTTGTATAGCATCTGATCTTGATTGGAGAAGACTTTCTTGAGAACCAGCTGAACAGCATAACTTCCCTGTGTGTAAACGAAGATATCTGCTCTTTGTTCACCCAGTCCTTATGTAGTTCAATCTCGCATAACTCATAGGGTTAAGATTAAAAAGAAAAAGTTGATTTGGTTGATCAAAATCTAAGAGTTAAGAAAAAGAATTTAAAGTCTTCACTGAGTTCCTCTTTTTAACATACAGTATTTGACTTACTACATTTAGTTTTGACTGGAAAAGGACAATGCATGGCCACAACAGTGTTCTTAGTCACTTACAACCTTTTCTTTATAAACCAGGTTTCATTAAATGTATTCCTTCTTTCCTCACCTGCTGGAGGGAGTGGAAATAGTTCTTTATTCTTTCAACTTAATTTATAGTTAGCTATCACTTGCTGTAGTAAAGAAACTAACCCTCACTGAAGAGGAGGGACTTTTTAGAATTATTTTCATTTTTTTTCTTAAATTCCTCTTTCACTCCACATCTGAAGATGCTAGTGGGGTAAGAGACAAATTGAGTAAGCCCACAAAGCTTTTCTGAAAGGAAGCAAATACACATGCTGTGTGATTCACTTCATAAACATATTTATGTTCCTCAAACATGAAAAGGCACACACCAAAAGTTAAAAGCTTTCAAGTCTGAACAGAAGTCTCCAGTCAACTAATGAGTTGCATTTCCCAATCTTGTGTATTGGCCCTTAACTACCGATACACACTTTTATGAACTTGTTTATTTTCCAGCACTTGACCTATTTCAAAGTTTCATTCAAACCAGTCTGAATGTTTAAAAACACATCCTATCAGTGCTGAACTGGTTGGACAGAAGTGCAGGTCCTTCAGAATTTTAACAAATTTTCAGTTCAGCAGTCATGCCTTGTCATTTTACTTCCAACATTTAATGCAATGAACTGTGACACAAATGCTTCTGTATAGATTTGGGGTAGAAAACTGGGTCGTCTTTTCTAGCTTTTAAAACTGAAGGAATGAATAGAGGATTACATTTCAGCTTTTCTTCCTGTTTTGCAGACAACCTTCGACCTTTGTATTTGGGATCAGTTATGTTGGCAAGTAACGGAAAGATTCCATAACTTCTCTGAATGGCTTTTCAGTTTTTGTCCTTGTGATGTTCCAGTTTCTCATTAGATCAAGAGAGTTTTCCACAGAGACTGGAACAGGCCTTGTTTACACAGAAAATTAGAATGGCTTAAACCAATGCAAACCTTTGTGTGGATACACTTCATTCATTTTAGAGTGACTTATTTCAGTTTATCCTGTTGAGAGCAGGTTTAAGCTAAATCGAAATAGCCACTCCTAAAATGAAATGTGTATCCGCATAGGTGTGTGCATTACATTAAATTCACACTTTTAAACTGGTGCAATTCTCTGTGTAGACAAACTCACAGTGGTGTGTGTTCTCCCTTTGTAATCTGTGAAGTCCCACTGAAATGTTTTGTAATTTCTACAGTATATTTAGTACCTCTTTGTAGAGTCCCTGTAAACTGAATGAGTAACTTTTTTTCTTTCCTCCTCCGAAACTGGTGGGTGAACTAAAAACCCCAAATATTCAAATTTCTTGGATCAAATTGAACATTTGCTACAAAATGAGTTTTGTTTTTTTTTTGTTTTTTTTTTTAGTTTTGACTTGGTTTTAGACATTTTTACCTTCTTTCTTTTTTAAATTTGAGCTAAATTAAAAATAAATTATGGTTTCTAAATGAAATTCCAAAGTATTTCATTTTGAAAGTGTCATAACACATTTTGAAATGTTTTTTGGAAAAATGTTTTCTCTTTTGTTTGTGTTGAATTTGGTGAATGGTTTTTGTCAAATATATGAATAGTTTTTTGCCAACCCAAAATTGTATTTTCTGGTGAATAAACTATTTGTTTGAAAAATTTCACCTCGCTCTAGTCCCTGTATTTATAAAGTGTGTGGCATGTCTCGATCAAAATCCTCCTCATTCAGGCTAAAGTGCTATGAAAACTCTTTAAACATAGGTCTTTCCTTCTCTTTAGAATATGAGACACTTGTATACTATTTAGTTATGTGGAAGATGAAGCTTAGCTTCTCCCCTTATGTTATGCACTATAATTATCCTCAGTTATTAAGACATATTTCTAAATAATTTTTTTTTAAATTCGTAGAAAAAATGTGCAGCATTTTGAAGTTGTCATGTGGGGAGGAGAGGAGAGAGATCCAGTGGAACATAGTCCAACATGCTACTGATGGGATTATAAAAACAATTGTGACTAGCAGTGTGGTGAGGCATATACCAGGGTTTAAGGTTAAACTATAACACAAATTACATTTCTCTCGGTAGCGTTTAATGATTCTTGCTGTAAATACTATTCTAGAACTAGCACCTGGAAACATTCATGTCAAATGCAATTTTAAATTTACTTGTATTTCAGGCTAGAAATATAGATTATACAACAAATTTCAATACATTCTGTGCATTCTCTTACACAAAATTCAAGTAGCATGCATATGCTCTGTGAAGATAATTGAACTGAAAAAATGTTTTTGTTGTGACCTAACTCAAGTTATATATGATACTAAATTTATATTTTATAAATGTCTCCACTCACTCTCGCTCCCTTTTTAAAGTCTGTAATACACACTTGCACTGACAGTTTAAAATAAATGATGCCTTGCAGAGAAATTGTACTGTGTTATTATGTTAACATAATAGTGTAAGTATACAAGAACACTGTGTGCTGATTGCTCCAAATTGCAGTAGGTTACTAGTGCACAATGTTAATTTAAAATGTTGTTTTGTCCTTTTGCTGGTTGAGGCATTAAGAAAATAATTTTGTATTTTTAGTGGATTTATAAACAAACAAATCCCGAAACTGCCAACGAAAGAAGAAAACGAGTTCAGCATAAGTGAATGTTTAGACAGCTTCTGCAGAGCCTGTAAATTCCCTGTTGGTGTGAATCTGGCAAAGTACAAATGCTTTCAAAAATCTGGATTTCCTTTGATGTCTTCTTGATTTAATATTCCTTTCCCTTTTATTTTAATTTGGGAGCCCCCTGCCTGCGGTCCTCTAGAGAGAGGCAGTTGCAGTGGCATTTATCTCAGATGGAGGAAGAAAGAGGGCACGTCTCAAAACACAGTGTTCGTTATGTTTTACTGTAAAACATGGATTGCTTTAGCAGATTAGTGCATGCTACAAATTCATTAGTGAGAAGAGCGGCTGTCTTGTCCTGCTTAAGGTGGGCTAGGACAGTTTAATTGCAGTCTCAGCAGCACCAGTTGTAATGCTTGATCACTGGCCTCCCCTGCAGCAGCTAAAATAAAATTGTTGCCCCCCCCCGCCACACACGCACTGTGATCCAATGTCTGTGGCACCAGATGCTCTTTAATCTTTATTGCTGCTGCTTAGTCTGCATAAAGGAAAAAGTAAATCCTTGCCTACAGGAAAACAAAACGAAGCAACCTTTTCAATGTGTTGTGTTACAGAGAGGGCATGTGAGCAGAGATGCAGCAGCATGTGAACTTTTAAGCCTGGATAAACCCTTGTGCTTTTTTCCTCTGCTTTTGTAAAAGTGAGCTGTAGCAGCATAGTCCTGGACTCAAAACTGGCCAGTTACTGATTGTAGGTCAGGGATGGCATGCCTTTTGAGCACAGCTGCCAAAACCTAAATTGGTGGTGGTGGAGTGCCAAACTTAGTGAGGCTTCAGTTATCCCATTCATTCTCTTTCTTCATTGGCCTCTTTTTTTTTTTTTTTTTTTTTTTTTTTTCCCCTCCCTCTCTGCCTTGCTGATTTTGTATCTCAGACTTCAGCGCATCCGTTGGAGGGAAGAGGGGGGCATGCTGCATTTCTTATGTGTCTCGTCAAGCACATCATTTAGTGTGCGTACCAGTAGAATTTGAATCATGAATCTGTGATTTCTCTTGCCCTGAAATTTGGCTCTTCTCCTTCCCTTCCTTTTAGTGTGAGTTGCACATGTATGTGAAGCTTGAGGAAAAGATAGAATGCACTACATGCTGTCAAGAAGCATGACATTCTTTCATGCATTATTCAACGTCTTAAAATTATGCAATGACTCCCAAAAGATGAAAGCACTATTCTTACTCAGCCATAAAATTTTTGGCGTGGATGTTTGGAAACAATCCTTACCCATGCTCACCCCTATCCCTCTGCCTGGACCGATGCCCTCTCCGAAAGAAACCACTAGCAGGCTCCTTTTCACTGTGATAAATATTGTCAGATGACTCTCTTTTTTTGTGGGGCATCCACAGACTTGATTCATTGTACAAAAAGGCTACTGGTTCTTTTGGCCATCCGCTGATTTCTGCTGCAGAAATGAGGTCAGCTGGTTATGATGAGGTCCAGTAGTTGTTGGGGTTTTGTATCTCATAGCAGTAGTAAGTAGAGGCCTCAGCTAGATCAAGGCCTTGTTTTGCTAGGCAAACAGTTAAATGACAGTCCATGCCCCCAAAAAGTTATCATACAGTTTTTTTTGTTTGTTTTTTTTTTTATTTTTTGTTTTGGTCCAGAATAATTGAGGGGAGCAGTGTTTGTCAGATCCTGTTCTGTTCCGTTCTGCACACTTACTATCCCAGTAAGTAGTGAGAATGCAGTGATTTGCTCACTCGCAGATGGTGAGGCCACTGGGTAGCTGAAAGATCCTGACTTCAGTTATGTAATAGTAACTGGCTTTCTATTATACACAAAGCTGCTGCTGGCTATCCTACAGTTCATGAGACTCCAACTGAATTTTTTTCATATTTATACCTGTCTGTTAAGCTTCATAGTTATTTCAAATGCTTAACTTCCTCCATATGTTTATACCATGGTTAAAGAGACAGTTGCCTGCCTTCTGGTAATCTCTTGAGCTGTCATTTCTCACTCTTCCCACATAGTCCTGCTCAGAGGTCATTGTCTGGGATCAGTGGAGACTATAAACTCTTAGAGGCTTCATTGCAACAGTTAACTTGAGGTAGTACACTCAAGTTTCTCCACTTGAGCAAGCCTAGTTTTATTGAAAGCTGCCATACTGCAAAACAGCATGCATAATACACACTGATTGAATTAGCAGTGCAGTGACTGGGTTAACTGGTGGTGACTTATAACAATGAACTCCTGCATCTCCACTGCATACAAGCTCCAACCAGCCCTCTGCCTCAACCCCCCACCCGCCCAGCAGACCAGCTAGTTTGAGTTCTAAGTACCACTTGAGCTGGAGACTCTTGTGTGTCTGGATGGGAGTCAGGTTATGGGGGCAAAACTTTAGATGTGACTCAGATAGCAAAATGATGCTGTGAAGACAAACCCAGAACAAAAAAGCAGTTGGATATATACAGTATCTGTGCAGCAAAGACAGTAACTAAGGCATGGGCTAATACATTAATAATGTTCTAAAACAGACTATTAATGTACTAATATAATATCACTTCTGTGAAACAATTAGTGATAGGTACTGCCATAGCTATACAGTGATTTGATTTCCACATAGGAGGCATCTGTTATCCAAGCAGGTGTTCACAGATGAAACAATTGCTGTTCAATATTAGCAGTATCTCTCACATGTTAATTTAGGTTCTTCCGAAGTTTGTCTTTCCAGTGTAAAAAAAAAGTTATTTAAACTAAATGTAAGCCATCTAGCTATACTTATTCAAATTTACCACCAGATGGTCTACAAAGTTGATTGAAAAGTCTTCAAGACAGAAATAATCTTGGAGCTTGTTTCTTGGGAAACAGTGAAGTCCCATGGTAGTTTGAGATAAGGCCTTATCCTTTTCATAGAGGATGCTGGTAATCGATCAGTGGGTGATTACTTTACTTTACTGCTTTAGGCCCAACTGCCCTCTATGTAGGGGAAGGTCAGCCTCTTATCTTTGGTTGTGACGCATCCTACATCCATGAATGCTGGCTTGAGGCTTTCTTGCCTTCCTTTTATTTTGCTCCTGAGATATATATTGCCTGGCAGGAGACTTTCTCCTCCTGGACATATCTTGGAAAAGTGGAGAATTGCCAGGTGTCATTCAGTTGTTCTTTCAGCCGTGCAGATACACAGGTAGTCTGTAAACTGACTTTTAAGAAGAACGAGTCTAACTTTCAGACTGTTGATCCATTTTTATCTGAACTTGAAGAGACTTTTTTCAACAGAATTTAAATTACTCATTAAGCTTTTTACTGGCCTTTAGGGGTTTGGCAGTCTTTTGCTGTAAAAGTTCGTTTAATGTTTTTCAGTTTAGTTTCTGCTCTTGGAATAAGCTCCAAAACTAGTTTCAAATCTGAGGTTAGATTGGACATGGTAAGTGCAGTTGGCACAGCTCCCCACACTTTTAGAAGTTAAAATTCAAGAATAACTACTCTGTCGAGGATTACTAGTTAATATTTATTTTCTTACTAGGACAAATAAGCACTTGAAATGACATGATCCTTGTATATTCTACAGATGAAATTATGCTTTTAGCAAAGCTAATCAATGGCATAGATTGCTTAGTATATGAATATCTACCCAAAGAACCAGTCTCACTGTCTGTCATATTTTTAAATGTATGTAATCCTCTTTGACTTAAAATTGAAGGTTTGTAATCTTGAAAAACATATACCATTTATTTAGGTGGACTCTTCAGCCCATAATGTATGTAGTCTGAATTTCTGCATGCAGTGTAATTTGTAACTGTATGTGCAGTGTTCTAAAACAGTCTATGCTGATTATTTTCTTCTGTGAAAATTGTGTCTTAAGGTAAAGATTTATTTAATTAAACTTTACATTTGAGCTGACTGCTGGCATGACATCACTTGTGATGCCAGCCATAGAGGACTCCAATGTCCAATTAAAAACGTCTAAAGTAAACCCACTGTAACAGTTACTTCCCTCTTCTGATTAGTTTAACATTCTTACTCCTAAGGGAGTTCTTTGCCTCTATGCATGCGCAGAATGTATGTCCCCCACAGATTTCTTTGCTTCCCCACAGAAAAATGACTTTCTGACGGGGAAGCAAAGGGAAGCCCTAAGAGCAGTCATATGACCCTCCTCAGCAGTATGTTTCGGATGCCCAGGGCAGCTGGCAGAGAGGTAAATCACTATGGAGCAGGGGGCAGGACTGGAGAAGACCTGGCTGGTGGCTCCTATCCTGCACCGCGCTCACCTGCTAGTCCCAGCTGGGCTAAGAAGGACGGGACTTCCTTTTCCCCTGCGTGGCATCTGGGGCCATGTCAGACCCACCACCAGATTTCACCCCTGGCTGTAGGAAGCTCTGCAAATTCTCTTCTCTCCCCCCACCCCCCACCAAATCTCCTTGTGCTTCTGCACCCATCGCTCCTCAGCTGCAGGGGGAGGGATCACTGTTCAGGGAGTTGCTCCCGCATCCACCAAACCCCTGTGCATCCAGACCCCTTCGTACCTAGACCCTCCCGCCGAGCCTGATCCTCTCTCACACAGAACTCCCCCGATGAGCCCCACTCCCCTTGCATCTGGACCACCTTGACAAGCCACCCGCACCCAGATTCCCACCCTATCGAATCCCAACTGTCTCTGCCCCCCACACCCAGAAACTCTCCCACCCACTGAGCCTCAACCTCCTTCACCTGGACCACCCTGCAGAGTCCCATTATCATTGCACCCAGAACCCCCCAATAAGCGCCTGTGCATCCAGATCCTGCACTGAGTTGCCCTCACCCAGATTGCCCCACACAGAGCCCTCTCAACCCACACCTGGACCCCGGCCCCCCAAGCTCCTCGACACTTGGATCCTGCATTGTTGAGCCTATCTGCCCATATCAGGTGCAGCTGGCACAGAGAGGCAGGGCCCTGGGGTATTTCTGAGGCAGGCTCGGCTCTTGTTCTTTGTCAGGGTTGGGTGCAACCTCTCCGCTGAGTCCATGTCCGGGAGGAGCCGCACAGTGATCTCCCATCTCTGTGCAGCCAGTGGCCTGTGCTCCCAAATGCCGTGCTGGAGCCTCAATATTTATTTGATAAATACAATTTGCAGTATTTTGCAGACGTTTTTAAAATATTGTGCGCAGAATTTTTAATTTTTTGATGCAGAATGCCCTCAGGAGTAAATCATTCTGCAGTTTGATTTCCATCATCCGCATTCAAAGTGATGCTCTCTCTTTCACACTTTATCCCTTCAATGATATGTTAAAACTGTGCTGCATATCACTGTTTGTTTGGAAGAGGATTTATATCTCTCCCCCCCCCCCCCCCCGCCCAGCTTCAGCCCCATAGCTAGCTGATGCAATGTTCTTAGTTACAACTGCAAAAAATGTAAGCTATGCCAGATGTTTTACCATCCTAGTACAAAGGTGCTCATACGGGTTATACAAAATGTTCATAGCATAGACATGGTATGACAAACATGCATTTAAAGGTATCTGTAATCTCAAAGATTGTGAGATAATTGGGAACAAATGCCTTTCCTTTTAGCTGTCTCTTCAGAGAGTTCACCAAGACTTCCTTTGGCTTCTGCCTGTTTGCCCAGAGAAAAATTTGTGGTGTGACAATGAGTTTCAAATCTTCCTTTTTCTGGGGCAGCCCAAGAGAAGAATAAAATAGTTTGAAAGAAAATGATTTTAATCAGTGTCCTTATAATTACAGAAACATGAACTGCAAATAGAAGTTTACTCAGAACCTGAAGGCTTTTCTCGTTTTGGTGGCTTTCATACTTTGGTGTTAAAAATTGTTGCCTAAAATTAAGCTTCTAAATAAGTGGCCTGAAAATAAGTGGGCGTTTATTAGCATAACTAAAGGCCTTCATTTAAAAAAATTCTTGTTCAGATTGTTTCTCAATTTACTGTACATGAGGCTTTTTATTCTCAAAATTTTCTTCCTAAATCTGTAACTCCTAAATGCCTGTTTTTCCTTTTTAAAGCTGTAGCTGCCTTAAGACAGGGAAAGTTTTGACCTCTGTTAAGTTATTCTGTGCTTTGGTACTTTAATTATAGGCACTATATGAAATAGTAAGTAAAATAAAAGTTCTAGTGACTTTCAGATATCCCCAGCAATATGTTTATTTCTTGGATTTGAAATTCCAGGCTTTATTATCTGAAAAAAAAGTTGACACCAGAGCTATGTTGTGTATAAAACGCTTAAGGGACTGTTTGAAAAATAAACTTTTAACTGCTTTCCTCCCACCCCACCTCCCTTCAAATAAGGCTTCAGTTTTCATCAGATACAACACTGAGCTTGCAACTCGTTTATAGTCTCTTCATGACAACTTATTGGGGATATAACCGTTAACGTTTCTTGAAAATCAGGCTCTAAGGACCTTTCTGAGCATGGTGCTAGTGGTGGCCTTCCTGAAGGAAGATGTTGCTTGTGATGTTAAGCATTTTAGTCAATCTGCTGAGTCAAAGGGAGATTATAAACTGACTTTCATATGGCTTCAGTGTGGTTGTATCCTTGAAAAGAACACTTAAAGCAGCTTAGCTTCAAGAGTGTTCTTTAGCCTTCCATTATCTGTGGCCTTGGCTACACTTGCAGGTGTGCAGCGCTGGGAGTTACAGCTGTCTTCGTACAGCTGTGTAGGGAAAGCGCTGCAGTGTGTCCACACTGACAGCTACCAGCGCTGCAGTGTGGCCACGTTTGCAGCATTTGCAGTGGTGTTGGGAGTGGTGCATTATGGGCAGCTATCCCACAGAGCACCTCGTCCAATTTTGGCGCCGTGGGTTGTGGGAACGGGGCTGAGGGTGCAGGTCATTCTGCTTCCTGTTCCAACGCCCCTGATGCATCGCTTCACATCCCAGCAATCCCTGTTTTTCCGTCCACGTTTGGCGCCATCTTGACTCTCTCAACGGTTTCTGTGCAGCCCAATTTCAGTGGGAAATGGAGCCCGAACTGCTGATGAGTATGCTGATGAGTCTCGCCAGCACGTCACGTTTGGCAGTTGAGCTATTCCTTATGATCCAAAGTGATGAGGAGGCAGACGATGATAGCGAGTCGCCTGACGCGTATGACACTAAATTGCTGCTGGCATTCACGGAAATGCTCAGCACCGTGGAACGCCGCTTTTGGGCTCAGGGAAACAAGCACTGAGTGGTGGAATCACATCGTCATGGAAGTCTGGGATGAGGAGCAGTGGCTGCAGAACTTTCAGATGAGAAGCCACTTTCCTGGGAGTGTGTTCTTAGCTCGCCCCCACCCTGCGGCACAAGGACACGAGATTGAGAGCTGCCTTGCCGGTGGAGAAGCGGGTGGCTATTGCAATCTGGAAGCTGGCAACTCCAGACAGCTACCGATTGGTCAGGAACCAGTTTTTGGAGTGGGAAAGTCGACCATTGGGATCGTTTTGATGCAAGTTTGCAGGGCCCTTAATCGCATCCTGCTAAGAAGAACCGTGACTCTGGGGAACATGCAGGACGTTGTGGATGGTTTTGCGCAAATGGGTTTCCCTAACTGTGGAGGGGCAATAGATGGGACGCATATTCCTATTTTGGCACCACCCCACCTAGCATCTGAGTACGTTAATCGGAAGGGGTATTTCTCTATGGTTCTCCAGGCGCTTGTGGATCACCGTAGGCGTTTCATTGACATTAACACAGGCTGGCCTGTAAAGGTGCATGATGCACGCATCTTTCGGAACACTGGCCTGTTCCGGAAGCTGCAGGCAGGGACTTTTTTCCCAGACCGGAAGATCGCAGTAGCGGACGTTGAAATGCCCATTGTGATCCTTGGAGACCCCACTTACCTGTTAATGCTTTGGCTCATGAAACCGTATACAGGGAAGCTTGACAGGAGCAAGGACCGGTTCAACTACAGGCTGAGCTGGTGCCAAATGACTGTGGAGTGTGCTTTTGGCCGTTTAAAGGGGCGCTGGAGATCTCTGTATGGGAAGCTAGCCTTGGGGGGGAAAGCAGCATCCCTGCGGTTATATCCGCATGCTGTACCCTCCATAATATTTGTGAAGGGAAGGGTGAAACATTCAGTCAGGCATGGACCTCTGAGGTTCAACGCCTGGAGGCTGACTGTGCACAGCCAAAGAGCGGGGCTATTAGAGAGGCCCAGCACAGGGCTACAAGGATTAGGGATGCCTTGAGGGAGGAATTTGAGGCTGAAAACCAACAGTAATGTTTGGTGCCTTGTATGAGAGTGAAGTGCAGTGGTTACAATGTTAGTAGGAATCTGTTTTTCCTAAGCTGATTTGCAGTGCCTGGTTCTTTCCTGGGCTAGGGTATCTTTTTACTTTCTGCAATAATAAAGAGTGTTTTCAAAGCCAAGAATTCATTTATTGAAAAGAAAATAACTTTCTTGACAGACACACAACATTTTGGGAACCTAAAAGGGCAGGGGGTTGGGGTGGTGAACTGTACAGTCACAGGTTTGAATATGTCCTGTCTGGAGTGCTGTGCAATGACTGCTGCACGTCAGGATGCCTATACCGCATGGTGATGGGGGTGGAGTGCAGAAGGTAAGGGTCATAGTTCTCAGGGCTGGTTGGTGAACGTACAGGTGTTGGAGGCAGCTGGTGGTGGTGGTAAGAACCTGGATGCTGGGGAAGGGGGTTTTGAGCTGACATTGGGGCACAAGTGAAAGAGCTTTGGCATGGTGGGGGGCCGGCATGGTAGTGCTCTGCCTGAATGTCTACGAGCGCCTGGATAGAGTCCGCTTGGCGCGCCAGGATGCTTATCAGCTGCTTTGTGCTTTTCTTCCTGGCTGCTGTGTTTCTCTGGCGGATCCTGCTTTCCTTTTCCCTCCAGTCGTGCAGTTTTTCATTCTCTGTGGCAGAGTGATCCATAACTGCTTGCAGCAGGTTGTCTTTGCGTTTTCGCAGCTTCTTCCGGAGATTTTGAAGTCTTTCGGCTGTTGATAACATGGGCATCTGAGAAGTCAAGGTTGCTTGTAGAAAGGCAAAAAAGGCAACAGTTAACAGAGGCAGCATTGTTTATATCTCAGACAGTTATTCCCACACAGTGAAGGAGTTTACAGTCTTCACAATAGCATAATTTTCCCATGCTAAAGAGAGCGCACATAACCCACAGGAGCCCTGAAATGGTGAGTAAGGGAGAATGATTGCTTCTTCTTCGAGTGATTTCTCATATCCATTCCAGTTAGGTGTGTGCGCCGCGCGTGCACATTCGTCGGAAAACTTTTACCCTAGCAACTCAGTGGGCCGGCAGATCGCCCCCTAGAGTGGCGCCGTCATGGTGCTCGATATATACCCCTGCCGGCCCACCCGCTCCTCAGTTCCTTCTTACCGCCCGTGTCGGTCGTTGGAACAGTGGAGCGCGGCTTAGCTGACCTCCACTTCCCTAGCTACTCGTAGTTCTCGTATATGCAGTTATAATCCTTTTTTATATATATTTGTATAGTTATACATTTTTTCTTTGCTAACATAGTTAGTTTAGTAATAGTTAGCGGGGTTCAGGAAGTAGCCCCTTCCATGAACCCGGCACCGGAGCCCATGCACGGCTCACCGGGTTTTAAAATCGGCTCGGTCTACCAGAAGCTGAAGAGCCACACGACTCCTGTTTGAAGTGCCTCAGGGAATCACACTTGACAGCTAAGTGCCCCATTTGCAAGGCTTTTAAGCTGAGAACAAAAAGGAGCGGGACTTTCACTTACCCCTCCACCTTTGGCGCCGAGCGATGATCAAGCGGCTGGCAGAAGCGCCTCCTCGGCACCGGACCCCGCCGGTACCGCCAAGGCCTTTCAGCATCGGCCGTCGCCGGCACCGAAGTCGACTCGGCACCGCTCCCTTCCTCCGAGGTCGAGAAAGCCTACGATTCCTGCTGGTGCCGGACGGCTCCCCGGCACGCGCCGTGGTTGAGCCCCCTGCTCCTGCTGCTTCCATGTCACCTGCATCGCAGCCAGAGAGCTCGTCTGTGTCGGATTGCCCGGCACCGACACCTGCAGAGGCACCGATGACATCGGCACCGTCGATTCCAGTCCCCCAGGGCCATTGAATCCAGTGCCTGACAGCTCCCTGGCACGCGCCGTGGTAGAGCTTACTGCTCCTGCTGCTTCTGTGCCAACTGCACTGCAGCCAGAGAGCTCGTCTAAGTCGGATCGCCCGACACCTGCTGAGGCACCGACGACGTCAGCACCATCGATCCCGGTCCCACAAGGGCCGTAGAATCCGGTGCCTGATGGCTCCCCGGCACGCGCCGTGGTAGAGCTTACTGCTCCCACTGCTTCCGTGCCAACTGCACCGCAGCCAGAGAGCTCGTCTAAGTCGGATCGCCCAGCACCGACACCTGCTGAGGCATTGACGACGTCGGCACCGTCGATCCCGGCCCCACAAGGGCCGTCGAATCCGGTGCCTGACGGCTCCCCGGCACGCACCGTGGTTGAGCTTACTGCTCCTGCTGCTTCCGTGCCAACTGCACCGCAGCCAGAGAGCTCGTCTAAGTCGGATCGCCCGGCACCGACACCTCTGAGGCACCGACAACGTCGGCACCATCAATTCCAGTCCCACAAGGGCCGTCGAATCCGGTGCCTGTCGGCTCCCCGGCACGCACCGTGGTTGAGCTTATTGCTCCTGCTGTTTCAGTGCCGACGGCACCGCAGCCAGAGAGCTCGTCTAAGTCGGATCGCCCGGCACCGACACCTACCGAAGCTCTGACGACCTCGGTACCGTCGATCCCGGTCCCACGAGGGCCGTCGAATCCAGTGCCTAACAGCTCCCCAGTATGCACTGTGGTTGAGCCTGCTGTTCCCTCCACGCCGGAGACATTACCAACGGCAAGGGATCTCATCGCCATGACAGAGTCGATGCTGCCTGACCCCGGCACCGCCGGTGCGGGTAATACAGTCTTTTCATATGACCGTCCTCTGTCAGCACAGCAGAGCGGCACCGTTCATGATCACGGTCCCGCAGACACTCCAGGTCCCGTCGGCACACCCGACACCACTTGCAGTCCCGGTGCCGTTTTCCTCATCGGTACTGGTCGCACTCACCGCACCGGTCGGTATCCCATTCGCCGACCCGCTATCGGCACCATTCCGACTCCCGGCACCGCAACAGGTACCTTGACTCCTGTAGCCTCTCCTCGAGCCTCGAGATCTCGGTCGACCTCCCGGCACCGTTCTGGTTGCAGGTCTGGATCTCGTTCCAGGTACCGGTACGCCTCCCGGTGCCGGTCCCCGGTGCCGAGTTGGGCAAGGTCAGCCTGAGGTGGAGGAGGTCCCAGAGATAGAGGACCCGGTATGGGGCCCTCTAAGGGGTACGACTACTCGTCTGTCTGCTCTCCTCTCTGCTCACTTGTCTTTCAGTCTGTTAAGGAGAGGTATTGGCATGGCCAGCGGGCGCCAGCCCCGAAACCGAAGGAGGCTTGGCGAATGAACCTGCTGGGCCGCCAGGTGTACTCTGCAGAGGCCCTGCATCTCTGGGTAGCAAAGCAACAAGCCTTGCTTGGCTGCTATAATTATAGCACCTGGGTGAAGGTAGTTTAGTTTATGGAGTTTCTCCCTCAAAACTCCCGCCAAGAGTTCGCTGCCGTCTTGGAGGACGGGGGAAAAAGGTACCCAGAGCGTCCCTCCAGGCCTCGTTGGACGCAGCAGACTCTGCAGCCAGGACTCTGGCCTTTGGTGTCGCCATGAGGTGCATCTCATGGCTTCAGGTTTCAAACCTCCGGCCGGAGCTGCAGTATGCCATTCAAGATTTACCCTTTGTTGGTAAAGGCCTCTTCGCGGCAAAGACAGCCCCAGGCTGCTAAGCCTGATGGACAATAGGGTCCTAATGCGCTCTCTCAGCATGCATATGCCAGCGACCAAACGCAGGCCTTTCTGTCCCCAGCCGCCATACTCTGTGCCTGGCCAGAGACAAGACTTTGGCAAACGGCGAGGCCAAGGTGGTCGCAGACGAACGTCAGGACCCCTAAAGAGCCAAGGTCAAGGTCCCTCGCAATTACCACTGGGACCAACGACGAACCTTCCAAGGTGCGCCTGAGGGCGGTGTACCAGTCACAGGCCGGGATCCCAATCCCGCTTTCTCCTGGCATGGCCCCAGTTAATTTCAGATCGCTGGGTCCTGCGCACGGTGGAGCATAGGTACCACCTCTAATTTGTTCCAGCCCTGTCCCCCTTCAGGGACCCCTCTCACGAGCAATTCCTCGTACAAGAGGTGCAGACGCCGACGGACGAAAGGGGCAAGGGGGTTTACTCCCGTTATGCCCTAGTCCCCCACTCGAACGGAGGTCTCAGACCTTCCTAGTCCTGCACGGACTCAACCAGTTTAGGATAAGGTTGAAGTTCTTCATGGTATCCCTGGGAACCACTATTCCATCCTTGCCTCCTGGGGGCTACTATGCCACCCTCGATATGAAGGACGCGTACTTTCGCAACGCCATCTTCCCTCCGCACAGGAGATACCCCCGCTTTCTAGCCAACCGTCAGTACTTCTGGCTTACGGCCATAGTCGCCGCCTACCTTCGCTGATGTCGGATATGCGTTTTCCGTATCTGGACGATTCGCTTATCCGAGGAGACTCCGAGACACAAACCTCTCAGCACGTGGGCATCGTCACGGTCTTATTCACAGGTCTAGGCCTGATGATTACTATAGAGCAATCCACTCTGGTTCCCACGCAGAGGTTGGACTTCCTAGGGGCTATCCTGGTCTCCTACCTAGCCGGAGCCTGCTTATCACAACTGCGGTTTTAGGCGATGGCAACAATCATCCGAGGTCTGCAGGCTTTCCCAACGACCTCGGCTCGTACTTGTCTCAGTCTCCTGGGTCCATGGCTGCCCGCAAGTTTGTAACCAAACACGCCAAGCTCCGCCTCCGTCCTCTCCAAGTCCGGCTCACCTCGGCGTACCACCCGGACAGGGAGCCAATGGTCATGGTAGTCACCGTTCCCTCGAGCACCTTAGGCTCCCTAGAGTGGTGGCTAACTCCCTCCCTGGTGTGGGCAGGGATGCGGTTCCATCCGCCCCAGCCCTCACTGCCCCTGACGACGGACGCGTCATCTCTCTGCTCGAGTGCTCATGGTCACCTCCGAGCTTAAGGCCTTTGGTCTTCTCGGGAGCTGGCATTCCACATCAATGCCCCAAAAATGAGAATAGTCCGCCTGGCATGCCAGGGGTTCCAGCGGCAGCTGCGAGGCCGTGGTATCTCGGTGTTTACAGCCAACACAACGGCCATGTGCTTCATAAATAACCAGGGAGGGACATGGTCCTCCCCCCTTTTGTCAGGAGGCCATCCATTTCCGGGACTTTTGCATGGCCCACTCGAAGGAGCTGGTGACGTCCTTTCTCCCAGGCGTTCGGAACGTCTTGGCGCTTTGACTCAGCAGGTCTTTCCTGTCTTACGAGTGATCACTCTGCCCATGTGAGGCGTTCTGCTTTCCAGAAGTGGAGATGTTTCCTCACATAGACCTGTTCGCTCACCGCGAGAGCAGAAAATGCCAGATGTTCTGCTCCGTCCAAGGTCTCTCCTCGGGATCGGTCTTGGATGCATTCCTGATGCCGTGGAAAGGCCAACTCCTTTATGCCTTCCCACTGTTCCCACTGGTTCATTGGGTCCTGCTCAAACTCCGCAGGGGCAGAGCGCGCATCATCATGATCACTCCAGAGTGGTCCAGGCAGCACTGATATACCACGTTGCTCGGCCTGTCAATAACCAACCCAATTACCCTGCCACCCCACCCAGACCTCATCACTCAGGGCAACGACAAGCTTCGTCACCTGGACCTGCAGCCTCTTCGCCTCACGGCGTGGCCGCTGTGTAACTGAGCCGGGGTGACAGGAAGCCTTCCACCTGGTCAACGTACCGGGCCGAGTGGAAGCGTTTCTTCTACAGCTGCAATACGCTCGATCTTGCTCCTACTGAGGTCTCGATTCCCTCTATTTGGCCTGCCTCTGGCCTTCAGCGGCAGGACCTGGCGGTATCATCGCTGAGGGTACACTCGGCAGCCATCTCTACCTTCCAGCCAGGCTAAGGTGGACGTTCCGTGTTCTCACACTCTATGGGTTCGAGGTCCCTCAAGGGCTTGGAGCGCTTGCACCCTCGGGTGCGCCGCCGAGCCCCAACCTGGGACCTCAACCTAGTTTTAACTAGACTTATGTCTCCCCCATTCGAGCCGTTCGCGACCGGCCCTCTGCTATACCTGTCTTGGACGACAACTTTCCTCGTAGCTGTTACATCGGCCAGTCGGGTCTCCGAGCTCAGACCTCTTATGGTGGTTCCGCCGTACACTAGGTTTCACGAAGACAAGGTGCAGTTATGCCCGCACCCGGCTTTCCTCCCTAAGGTGGTTTCGGCCTTTCATGTTACCCACAGCTCAACGCAATGGGCGCAACCATTGCACTCCCTGGACATCTGTGGAGTGCTCGTATTTATATTGAGCTGACAGAACCATTTCGTAAGGTGCCCCAGCTCTGTCACGGTAGCAGACCAAAGGGAGGTCTTGCTTGTTTTCCTCTCAGAGGATCTCATCTTGGGTGATGGCGTACATACTTGTTATGATTTGGCTCATATTTCCCCATGCCACATCACCGTGCATTCTACCAGAGCTCAGGCTTTATCTGCCGCCTTGCTGGCTCGTGTTCCTACCCACGAGATCTGTCGCGCAGCTCCATTGGTCCTTGGTCCATACCTTTGCTTCGCAGTATGCCCTGGTTCAACAGTCAAGAGATGCTGTAGCCTCTGGCTCAGCAGTTTTCATTCTGCCACATTTCACTCCGACCCCACCGCCTACGTAAGGCTTGGGATTCACCTAACTGGAATGGATATGAGCAATCACTCGAAGAAGAAAAGACGGTTACTCACCTTTGTAACTGTTGTTCTTCGAGATGTGTTGCTCATATCCATTCCACACCCGCCCTCCTTCCCTACTGTCGGAGTAGCCAGCAAGAAGGAACTGAGAAGCGGGTGGGCCGGCAGGGGTATATATCGAGCACCATGACGGCGTCACTCGAGGGGGCGACCTGCCGGCCCACTGAGTTCCTAGGGTAAAAGTTTTCCGACGAATGTGCACGCGCGGCGCACACACCTAACTGGAATGGATATGAGCAACACATCTCGAAGAACAACAGTTACAAAGGTGAGTAACCGTCTTTTCTGGGCTGTACTGGGGTTTCTGTGCAGTGGGGAAAGCAAACAGCTGCAGGGGGCACCTACATTGAGCAGTCTTACAACATTTTCCACAGGAGTTGATCCTGCAAGATGTCTCGCTGCTGCGGGTCACCTGGGAAGAGCGGGAGGGTCTTCTACAGCAATGCGGATTCTACCCTGGCCCCTATGCAGCTTGCTTGTGTGCAGCAATGGTCCCCCCACCCCTCGCAGCACAGTGGCGTGGATGCGTTAGCCTGACTGGGACAAGGACCACAGTGGCTCTCCCAATAAACTTGCACAAGCGAATTGCCCACGGTCTGGCTGAAACTTTTGAAGAGATTACCGAGGCCAATTACCGCTACGTGATAGACCACATCAATGGGCTATTCCACATCTAGGCATGCATGCATGCAGCCCCAACCCTCCCTCCTCTCCCGAAACAGTCCCATCCTGAAAATACAAGCCGCTTACCGGGAACCCACTCCTCTGCTTGTCCTTCACCAAGTACCGGTTGCTGCGACTGGCTGCCTTCCTCCTGGCTTGAGAAGAGCTCCTGGCTGCATGCTTCCTGGGACTCCGGGGTGTCTCCCCCAATCCTAGTACCCTCACTCTCGGTTTCCTCCTCCCCTGCCCTTCCTCTTCCACCCCACCCTCCCTGCTCTGAAGTGTCCATCGTGGTCCTCGGATTGGTGGTGGGGTCACCCCCAAGTATTGCATTCAGCTCTTTGTAAAAATGGCAGTCGTGGGGGCAGCACCAGAGCGGCGGTTTCCCTCACGGGCTTTGCAATAGGCACTCCGCAGCTCCTTCACTTTAACCCTGCACTGCAGCATGTCCCAGTCATGGCCCCTTTCCAGCGTGGCCCTTGATATCTGCCCATAGGTATCGTAATTCCTACAGCTGGAGTGCAGCTGGGACTGCACAGCTTCCTCCCCCCAAACACTGATGAGGTCCAGCAACTCACCATTGCTCCAAGCTGGGGCTCGTTTGGCGCGTGGAGGCATGGTCACCTGGAAAGATTCACTGATTGCACTCCACATCTGGCTGAGCAAACAGGAAGGGGATTTTTAAAATTCCTGGGGCATTTAAAGGGTGGGTCACCTGAGGCCAGGGCAGTAGAGTTCGAACTGATGAGCAGAGTGGCTGAACAGACATTCTGGGATACTTCGGAATACTTCTGGAGGCCAATAACAGCGCTTTTGGTGGCCACACTGAGAGAGCAGCGCTGCATCACCAGCGCTGCAGTTGTTATTCCTCAGGCAGAGGTAGAGTACAGCCAGTGCTGTATCCAGGGAGATACATTGCTGGATGTGCCTTGCAAGTGTGGACGGTGTGTTAGTTGCAGCGCTGTAAAGCCACCACCAGCACTGCAACTCTCCAGTGTAGCCAAGCCCTATGTTTTGTTACTATCTCTTGCTTTCACCTGCTCCTTATTGTTGTTCAGGTAAGGGATTGAAATATTCAAGCAGGATTCTAGTGCGTTAATGCTCTGTTTTCTTGCAGGAAGGTAGTAGTCATAAAAATCCAGCTGTGTGTGTGTGGGGTGGGGGCAAGTTGCCCAGCAAAGAAGTTGAAGTTTCATCAGTCCTTGTTAGAGACTGACTTTATTTATGTTTTGGTTTGCTTGTTTCCAGATTCAGGAGGACCAATTATAATGTTTGCCATAAAAGATGTCATTAAGGAGTGAATGTTGGGTGTATAATTTTTTTTGTCATGAACTTTATAAGGATAAAAATTGATTTACAAGGTCTTAACGTATGGACTGTAGCTAGTCAGTGTCACAAGTGATCCTCCCCACTTCCTTTGCAGCAAAATGAACAGTATTAGCATTGAGCTTTGAAGTGTTCCTCCTAATATATGTCCCTACCACACAATGCTGAGCAAAATGGATCATGTTCCCTTTCTTTTTTTTTAAACTGAGAATTCTTTCACTAAGGAAGCTGTATTTAAAAACTGTTGCCAAAACACATGCAAAGAAGTTGGATCTACAGTCAAAACCATGCTGTTGCAGCATATTGTGAATGCTGGGTAGACACTGTGGTCTGGCCCCGATTCAAATATCAAGAAATTATTATGTTGCACTTAGGTTCCTACCAGAGAGCTTTGTGAATAGAGTCAGACCATTATGGTAATTTAGTAATGAGCCAGGTCTATCACATTACATGTAGCAAATATTTAAAGCAATATGCTCTCTTGATGAGTGTTACGTGCACGTGTGTATAGGTATATAGATATTTTAACTAGTAAATACTGCTATTTTGGCCACTAACAAACAATTGGCAGAAGTAGGGGTATCTCATAGACTACCTTAAGGCTTCAGTGAGCATTGACAGTGTAGCTCTTGCTTAACTATAAATAGGCATTATCTGAAATTGGAGTAGAATCCACTAAAATTGGAACTGAAAAATGATTTAGGCCTGTATAAAAATGGTTACAACTTTAAAACTGTGTTTTCACATTTGTATAGTTTATCATGTATCTGAATATTGGTGTTGCATCTTCAACTGGTGCGTAAAGTGGAAATATAGTTCTTAGAGAATTTTAAATGTATTGAATTTAGTTCACTTTGGGAATAGTAACCTGGCTAAATATCTTGTGACGTGTTCCAGTTTAACTGGTCATATTTGGTCCTTATTCGTTTATATATGGTGTTTGCAATATATATTGCAAACGTGTACATGCAGTAAACACTGTGTGGATGAGGAGTTCTCAGATGTTCCTAGTGTACACTATATATTAATAGCGTCTTGTGAACCATCTCCTCTTCCATATGTAATTGTGTGCACCATATCCCTTCCTATTTGCTGTAAAATCCCCCCATAACATGTAACTTGGCACCTTGGAGTCAAGTGATATCAATATAGTTTTTGTTTTAGTCCTTCATTGTTGCACAGTTGTATTTCAAGGAAGTTCCAGATGTTTCTTGGTTTCCCAGTGAGTAATAAAAGGTCAGTTTTATTAGTAATGAGTCTAGTATTGTCAGCCTTGAGGGTTAAAAAAATCATATGTCAACCCCCCCTAAAAATTAGATTTAAAAAAATAAAAATTGGGGCTTTTTTATTTGCCATCTGTGGGTGTGTTTTTTATTTTTTATTTTTATTTTTTTGATCCTTTAGAAAACACTTGGTCCATGTTTTCACTGCAGCCATTAGGGCTAGAAAATCTTCTAAATGAAAGCTGAGATTCTTGTGTAATCACTTGAGTCCAGGAGCTGGGTCTTAAACAAAAACAAACCTGTCCAAATGTAAATATCATAAGACTTGCAATAAAATTTTGAGTTGACAACACTGTTTTTTCTTTTGTAACCCTTTCTTCTGAAAAGCAGTTTTCAAAGTAGAAAATTGTGATATCCAAGTCCATAGCTATCACAAGATAGTTGTAGAGATGATGTTTTATTGACTTGTGTGAGTACAATATTTCCCTACAGTATTAAAACTATGGGAATGGAACTTGCAGGCTTTTTGGAGTAGCGAGTTCTCTTTGTGCTCTAACCATCATAATTGGAACATGTATATCTGTGTATGCAAATAGCTTTTATAATTAATATTATACTTTGTGAGATCAGAATAATGCTGACTCTGAGATGTTCTCTGAGAGAGTTGCTGAATAAAATAATACCAAAATAGTATTTATCTAGAAGTGTAGTCAGCAAACTTGCTTAAAAGCAAGCCTCTGAGTAACAATTAGGTAACTGTCTAGCCATTATGAATCTGTTGTGATTCATAATAGCTAGAATTTTATACATGTTGTGAAAGCTACACTAAACTTTATTTTTCAAGAAAGAGTTCTGCAAAGTCTACTCACCTTTCATAGCAAGGTCAGTACAAATACCTAGATGGAAAGTGTTTTCTGTGGTTCTGAAAAGAATCTGACTTCTTTTTAAATTGCTTCTGTACTTGCTTTTTATCAGACTTAGTTAAATAAGAAGATTTGTGAGGCAGTCCCTGGGATTTTAGATATTTATGTCAACCAGTGCTGCTGTCCCTCCAAGAAACTTGACATATGTGAACTTAAACAAGTTGCAAATGCATTATGTGAATAATAATTAATATGGGATTTTCTTTTTCAGCCCTTTTTCCAGCTTGTAAAATTACGGAAACTTGGACTCAGTGATAATGAAATTCAGCGGCTCCCTCCAGAAATAGCAAACTTTATGCAGCTGGTGGAACTTGATTTGTCTCGAAATGGTAAGCTAGAGTATTCATGGACTTGTTTGGTTCTGCCCTATTTACTGTACACAGGAGAACCTCAGAGTTACAAATACCTCAGGAATAGAGGTTGTTCAGAACTCTGAAATGTTCATAACTCTGAACAAAACGTTAGTTCTTTCAAAAGTTTACAACTGAACTTTGATTTAATACAGCTTTGAAACTTTACTATGCAGACCATTTTACTGCTTTTAACCATTTTAATGTAAATGAAACAAGTACAGAAACAGTTTCCTTACCTTGTCAAATCTTTTTTAAAACTTGCCATTTGTTTTGGTTTTTTAAGTAGTTTACCTTTAACACAGTACTGTACTTGACTTTTTGTTGCTTTTTTTCTCCCGTTTCTGCTGCTGCCTGATTGAGTACTTCCAGGTCCAAATGAAGTGTATGATCGACCAGTCAGTTTGTAACTCTGATGTTTGTAACTCGGAGGTTCTACACTGTACTGTGATTCTCAATATGCTCTTGGGGTCTTTGTATGGCTCCAAAGCCTCTAAATACCCTGCAGAATGTGCTCCTAGATAATGCACAGTTTTCTGGAGTGCTAGACTGAGTGTGCTATGCTTCATTGCTAAGGGGAGCCAGCAGTAGAACTATATACCATGGGAGTACTGTTCTTTTTTCTACCCTCTCCTTTCTGAAAGGTTAAATCCTGTTTTGCTCTGTGTGTGTCTGTTTGGTAAGATTTTCAAGCACAGTTTATAAATATACACCTAGAAGGCAGAGACCAGAGAAAGATGTGGGAGAAAGCCCATCGATGTACAAAGACTATGCCCTGGTTAGATGTCCATTCCATTCCTCATCCTCTTCCATCTCTCTCCCCCTAATCTTTTGTTGTTGTTCCTCGCTGCAAGTAAAAAGCATACCGTTTGTTGTTGAGTTCTTCCGCTTGCTTCAACTGCTGTTCCTGCTTTTCCAAGCAGAGACAGTGAAATTGGTGTGACTTGTCAGCTTTGTAGCCTGGTGATCCCTTGGTAACCATGAGAGATGTTCAGGGCCCCCTCTCAGCAGTTTGCTGCCCTGATGGATTAGGAGCAGCAAATCAGTGTTTGAGACTGGAGCATGGTCTCTTGTTGCCTGGGCCAGCCGATATCAGGAACACTGCAGAAGCAATCCACGAGTCCCCTGGGCAAAGGGGTAGCTCTCAGTGATATGCTTCTGGTTTAGTGAAGGAACAAGAGCCAGTTAAGTGCAGAGGCAGTCATGTCTATCCTTTTATGTCTGGAATGTTGCTTCAGTGTATGCTCATAAAAATTGCCATGTGGTGGGGGACAGGGACAAAAATGTGCCTGAATAAAAGGAGCTAGAGAAGTGAAGTTAAACTGTAAGGGAAATGTATATTTTGTTTCCATTTGTAGAGTCACCCAACCTTTCCTCTTCTTCTCCCCCTCTTCACCCCCCCCAATACCCGCCTAAACTTTGAATCCTCATGTGAAGGTGTCAGGTGATTGCAGTCTCACCTAACCTCTCCTCTGGACATTCAGTAATGAAATGCAGCCACTTCTGACCCCCATTCCTAAAAGAATTACTGCAAGACTTCCACAGTACTGCATCATTTCATGCATATTCACAAAGCTTTGTAGGAAAGAGGCTGTGTGATTGAACAGGAATTATCTGGGATCCAGAAAGAATGCGTTCAGTTGGTTAAGAAATTGCATTGTAAAAATGGTGTATATGTCTCTGTGTTAATGCCACTGGCTTTATGTACAGCGTTTGGCTGTGTAGGTCTGCCAAGAGATGGCAGCTCTTTAATTCCAAAGGAAACAGTACTTTGGCTCAACTCTGTTTTTTCCCTGCAAATGAATAACTGACTGCAGAAAAACTGATGAAGCAGAGCCACTGAACATTAAGCAGCCTGATTTCACCTGGAAGTTGGCATGAGAGTTCAGCTCTAACAAGAATGGATAGTGTGAATGAATGTTTGTGTGTGGAGGGGGGCGGGTGGTTATAAAATACTTCCTTGTGCAATAACTTGTGAAGTGATGACTTGGACTAAAGTAGGTTGCAGGAAGCAATTTCTCTTGTACATCCAAGGTCCAGTCTTAATCACCCATTTTATTGTGCTATTTTCTTGTCTTCCAAGTTCATTACCTGAAATGACTGGCTTAACTTTCTTTAGTTTAATACAGTTGCATGTAACAGCTTACAACTTAGTTGCTTTTGTCAATCTAAAAAACCCTTGTTTTAGGATTCTCACAATATTCCAGATATCAGAGTGTTCTGTGGGGTTCCTAGTTCTGTTCGTCAGAACAGCTTTACTTAGGAGAGAATCTCAACATGCCTAAGGTTCCTCCTACTCGGTGACTCTCTGTCAATCAGTCTTTGCTATTTGTGTACTCAGCAAAAACTAAAATCATGTGTTTCTTTCAGATGTAGAAAAACAGCTCTGCTTGTGAAAACATGACCTGCTGCATGCATAGGGAAGTGTGATGATGGCTTCTTAACTCTGGGCACAAGAGGTCATTGTTCTGTTCTTGTCCTAGATATTTGCTTAGTGCACTAATGACTTTCATTTCTGGCCATCCTACTTCCTTCAGAGATGGAATACTAATACCAGTTTGTTAAATTACAGTTACCACCGCTGGCCGTTGTACCGGACTATTCCCCACAGATAAAATGGGATACTCTGAATGTTCTATCACAGGATGAGGTGGAGGAGAAGTTACTGAATGAACAGAATGCTTCCATCCTTCTCCTATCATAGAGCTAATGTTTCTTCCTTTCTCCCCACCCTTCAAATGATAAGCTGAGGATAACTTTACATATCAGATATGTAGACTACAGAACTGCATTGCAAATCGAAAAAGGTGTGTAAAGAGCCAGTGGCATCTCCAGCAGCAACAAATATAACTTGCAAAATATTTTAAATTCCAAGATATAAGTGAATTGCTACATGCAGGCAACACTTCATCATGCTGTCAGCAGAGTGAGTCTGTCTCTTATGTTGGCACGAAGGGAGGAATGCTACTCAGTGGAAGCTTTGTCAGGGATAGTGAAGATCCATTCTCTGCTGCCTTTGCTCCTTACTCTTTGTTACTCCCCAGAAGTCCCAGCCCTCCTGTGCTTGCCACTCAAGTACCCAATCTCCTAACTCAATATACATTTTATTAGGATTTCTGGGACTGAGGGACATCTTATGTTCCCCATTGAGGTAGCAGCAGGTGAGAAGGAGGAATAATAATAAACTCCAACAAAGGACACATTTAGTACTTCAGAAAAGATGTTTGTGCAACGTAATCATTGTACATGTGGGTTATCGCTGCATATGGGACTGGAAATTTACACAAGGAATTAAGCTAATGTACGGTGGACTGAGTTTACTTCTGAATGAGAGCATCCACACAGAAGTCTAAGGATATGCCTATACTTAAACAGCTACTGCTGCGCTGCTGTAGCACTTCAGTGGGAACAATCTCGTCTCCAACAGGAAGGCTTCGCCTGTTAGCGTAGGTAATCCACCTCCCCGAGAGGCAGTAGCTAAGTTGATGGAAGAATTCTTCCATTGACCAAGTGCTGACTACATTGGAGGTTGCGTGATCTTAGTTACATCTCTCAGGAGTGTGGATTTTTCACACCCTTGAGAGATGTCGCTATGCCAATATAAGTTCCCATTGTAGACTGTCCCTAATGTGCTTTAGGTAATACACTTTAAATTCACACCTTTAATTCATTTGGTTTAATTTCTTTGTGGACACACCTTTAGGATTCTTGAGTTTGACTGACAAAAAGTTGCTCTTCCTGGTGTGGGCAGGGGTTCCAGCTTGGGTAGCTGGCATAGGCCATCTGCTTGGAGGAGAGTATGCCTACACCAGAAAAGTTATGCTGGCATACCTATGCTGGTATAGCTAGAACGGCAAAGTGTCCTACATAGATACAGCTTATATCAGCATAAAAGTGCTTTTGCTGGCATAGTTTACACCAGTTTCCCTGAGAGCCATAAACTATGCCTGCAAAAGCTCTTTTACGCTGGTGTGTGTAGACTAGGGGCTGGTCTACACTATGTGGCTCAGGGGTGTGAAAAATCCACACAGCTGAGTGACGTAGTTAAGTCGACCTAAGTTCCTGTGTAGACAGCATTCAGTTTACAGAAGAATTTTTCCATTAACCTAGCTACCGCCACAGGGGTTCTCCTGTCACGGGATTAATTACAGTGCTGCAGCTGTGTCACTGTAGCGTTTTTCAAGTGTAGACCAGCCCTAAGGCTTATAACTAGGGTGACCATAGCTTCCCAAAGAGAAAATGGACACTCTCAGACGCTTGCCTGAGGCCCCTCCCCTACGAGGCTGCTACCTGTCGCTGGAACCCTGCTGACCCCCCTCCCCATGCTGCCCTGCTAAACCTATGGTTGTGAGTTCAATCCTTGAGGGGGCCAGTTAGGGATCTGGGGTAAAATCAGTACTTGATCCTGCTAGTGAAGGCAGGGGGCTGGACTCGATGACCTTTCAGGGTCCCTTCCAGCTCTATGAGATAGGTACATCTCCAATGTTGCCTCCCCCTATCGCAGCTCTGTCTTCCTCCTGGGGGAGGGGGGGAGGGGAATGGCATCTCCACTTGCCCCCACCAAACATTCCTCCCCACTGCACCCCACTTTTTGACACAAGTGGGCATTTGTTCCATTTACTCTTGCCGACTTGATCAGTCGCCAAGAGCAAATGGGACAAATGCCTATTTTTTTTGGAGGGGAAGTCTGGATGGCTGGGGCCAGGCTTAAAAAAGGGACTGTCCTGGTCAAATGGGACATATGGTCACCCTACTTATACCAGCATAGCTATGTATGTTTAAACAAAACAAACAAAAAAACCCCACACGCCTAACCAATATAGCTATGCCTGTGTAAGTTTTAAATGTAGACCAGGCCTCAGCACTACTTCTTGCCTCAAAAGCAGCATGGCTTCTGCAGATGCTAGCCCTCCGATGACTAATGTGAACTGTTTTAGCATTAACTTAACACTGGCAATGTCTGGGGCTTATAGCAGTGAGGATGATGGCAACTATCCCATTTTTTTATCCTAGCTGTTCACTGTTCCTTGTCAAACAGTAGTTCCTCCACCAAACACTTCAATCAAACTGAGGGGATGAGAATTTACCCACTTTAGGGCTTCGCTACACTTGCACATATAGAGTGCTTTGGGTTAAACCAGCCTTCGGAGAGCGCAGTAGGAAAAGCGCTGCAGTCTGTCCACACTGACAGCTGCAAGCACACTGGTGTGGCCACATTTGCGGCATTTGCAGCGGTATTGGGAGCAGTGGATTTTGGGCAGCTATCCCAGCGTTCAAGTGGCTGCAACATGCTTTTTAAATGAGGGGAGTGGGGTGGAGTGTGTTGTTTGTATGTGGGGGGAGAGAGAGAGTGGGTTTTTGGGGTGCTGAGAATGTGTCAGCACGCTATCTTGTAAGTTCAGCTCCTCCTAGCCCCCGTCTCTCTCTCTCTCTCACTTAGTAAACATTTGCTTTGCCCCATTGCAGATAAGCAGCCACAGTCTGAAATGGAGCTCTGAAAAGGCACTTCCACATTCCTCAGCTGATTTCACAACAAAGAGAAAAGAGGCCACTTGACTTAAGGGGATTATAGGACTTTCCGGAGGTCAGTTAGAGCGCCGTAACATAACTCCTCGTTCTTCTTCGAGTGATTGCTCATATCCATTCCAGTTAGGTGTGTGTGCGCCGCGCGTGCACATTCGTCGGAAAACTTTTACCCTAGCAACTCAGTGGGCCGGCAGGTCGCCCCCTAGAGTGACGCCGTCATGGTGCTCGATATATACCCCTGCCGGCCCACCCGCTTCTCAGTTCCTTCTTACCGCCCGTGTCGGTCGTTGGAACAGTGGAGCGCGGCTTAGCTGACCTCCACTTCCCTAGCTACTCGTAGTTCTCGTATATAGTTATGCAGTTATAATCCTTTTATATATATATTTGTATAGTTATACGTTTTTTCTTTGCTAACATAGTTAGTTTAGTAATTGTTAGCGGGGTTCAGGAAGTAGCCCCTTCCATGAACCCGGTGCCGGAGCCCATGCACGGCTCACCGGGTTTTAAAATGGGCTCGGCCTGCCAGAAGCCGATGCCGAAGGGAGATCCACACGACTCCTGTTTGAAGTGCCTCAGGGAATCACACTTGACAGCTAAGTGCCCCATTTGCAAGGCTTTTAAGCCGAGAACAAAAAGGAGCGGGATGTTCACTTACCCCTCCACCTTTGGCGCCGAGCGATGATCAAGCGGCTGGCAGAAGCGCCTCCTCGGCACCGGACCCCGCCGGTACTGCCAAGGCCTTTCGGCACCGGCCGTCGCCGGCACTGGAGTCGACTCGGCACCGCTCCCTTCCTCCGAGGTCAAGAGAGCCTACTATTCCTGCTGGTGCCTGACGGCTCCCCGGCACGCGCCGTGGTTGAGCCCCCTGCTCCTGCTGCTTCCGTGCCACTTGCATCGCAGCCAGAGAGCTCGTCTAAGTCGGATTGCCCGGCACCGACACCTGCAGAGGCACCGATGACATCGGCACCGTCGATTCCAGTCCCCCAGGGCCATTGAATCCGGTGCCTGACAGCTCCCCGGCACGCGCCGTGGTAGAGCTTACTGCTCCTGCTGCTTCCGTGCCAACTGCACCGCAGCCAGAGAGCTCGTCTAAGTCGGATCGCCTGGCACCGACACCTGCTGCGGCACCGACGACGTCGGCACCGTCGATCCCGGTCCCACAAGGGCCGTAGAATCCGGTGCCTGACGGCTCCCCGGCACGCGCCGTGGTTGAGCTACTGCTCCTGCTGCTTCCGTGCCAACGGCACCGCAGCCAGAGAGCTCGTCTAAGTCGGATTGCCCAGCACCGACACCTCTGAGGCACCGACAACGTCAGCACCGTCGATTCCAGTCCCACAAGGGCCGTAGAGTCCTGTGCCTGACGGCTCCCCGGCGCGCGCCGTGGTTGAGCTTATTGCTCCTGCTGCTTCCGTGCCGACGGCACCGCAGCCAGACAGCTCATCTAACTCGGATCACCCGGCACCGACGCCTACCGAAGCTCTGACGACCTCGGTACCGTCGATCCCTGTCCCACGAGGGCCGTCGAATCCGGTGCCTGACAGCTCCCCAGTATGCACTGTGGTTGAGCCTGCTGTTCCCTCCACGCTGGAGACATTACCAACGGCGAGGGATCTCATTGCCATGACAGAGTCGATGCTGCCTGACCCCGGCACCGCCGGTGCGGGTAATACAGTCTCTTCATGTGACCGTCCTCTGTCAGCACAGCAGAGCGGCACCGTTCATGATCACGGTCCCGCAGACACTCCAGATCCTGTCGGCACGCCCGACACCACTTGCAGTCCCGGTGCTGTTTTCCTCATCGGTACTGGTCGCACTCGCTGCACCGGTCGGTATCCCGTTCGCCGACCCGCTATCGGCACCGTTCCGACTCCCGGCACCGCAACAGGTACCTTGACTCCTGTAGCCTCTCCCCGAGCCTCGAGATCTCGGTCGACCTCCAGGCACCATTCTGGTTGCGGGTCTGGATCTCGTTCCAGGTACCGGTACGCCTCCCGGTGCTGGTTCCCGGTGCCGAGTTGGGCAAGGTCCGATAGAGTCAGAGACTCTGCTTGTGCCTTCTTTTAGTACCTCCATGGCCATCCGGACACGCATCCGTGTCATCCCACATGCGCAGATCTTATGCTCGGGACCACGATTCTGATATGATGGCCAGCGGGCGCCAGCCCCGAAACCGAAAGAGGCTTGGCGAATGAACCTGTTTGGCCGCCAGGTGTACTCTGCAGAGGCCCTGCAGCTCTGGGTAGCAAAGCAACAAGCCTTGCTTAGCTGCGATAATTATAGCACCTGGGTGAAGGTAGTTTAGTTTATGGAGTTTCTCCCTCAAAACTCCCGCCAAGAGTTCGCTGCCGTCTTGGAGGACGGGGGAAAGGAAAGGGGAAAAAAAAAAAAAAAAAAAAAAAAAAAAGGTACCCAGAGCGTCCCTCCAGGCCTCGTTGGACGCAGCAGACTCTGCAGCCAGGACTCTGGCCTTTGGTGTCGCCATGAGGTGCATCTCATGGCTTCAGGTTTCAAACCTCCGCCCGGAGCTGCAGTATGCCATTCGGGATTTACCCTGTGTTGGTAAAGGCCTTTCGCGGCAAAGACAGCCCCAGGCTGCCAAGCCTGATGGACAATAGGGTCCTAATGCGCTCTCTCAGCATGCATATGCCAGCGACCAAACGCAGGCCTTTCTGTCCCCAGCCGCCATACTCTGTGCCTAGCCAGAGACAGGACTTTGGCAAACGGCGAGGCCAAGGTGGTCGCAGACTAACGTCAGGACCCCTAAAGAGCCAAGGTCAAGGTCCCTCGCAATTACCACTGGGACCAACGACGAACCTTCCAAGGTGCGCCTGAGGGCGGTGTACCAGTCACAGGCCGGGATCCCAATCCCACTTTCTTCTGGCGTGGCCCCAGTTAATTTCAGATCGCTGGATCCTGCGCACGGTGGAGCATAGGTACCACCTCTAATTTGTTCCAGCCCTGTCCCCCTTCAGGGACCCCTCTCACGAGCAATTCCTCATACAAGAGGTGCAGACGCCGATGGACGAAAGGGGCAAGGGGTTTTACTCCCGTTATGCCCTAGTCCCCCACTCGAACGCAGGTCTCAGACCTTCCTAGTCCTGCACGGACTCAACCGGTTTAGGATAAGGTTGAAGTTCCGCACAGTATCCCTGGGAACCATTATTCCATCCTTGCCTCCTGGGGGCTACTATGCCGCCCTGGATGTGAAGGACTCATAGACTCATAGACTCTAGGACTGGAAGGGACCTCGAGAGGTCATCGAGTCCAGTCCTCTGCCATCATGGCAGGACCAAATACTGTCTAGACCATCCCTGATAGACATTTATCTAACCTACTCTTAAATATCTCCAGAGATGGAGATTCCACAACTTCCCTAGGCAATCTATTCCAGTGTTTAACTACCCTGACAGTTAGGAACTTTTTCCTAATGTCCAACCTAAATCTCCCTTGCTGCAGTTTAAGCCCATTGCTTCTTGTTCTATCATTGGAGGCTAAGGTGAACAAGTTTTCTCCCTCCTCCTGATGACACCCTTTTAGATACCTGAAAACTGCTATCATGTCCCCTCTCAGTCTTCTCTTTTCCAAACTAAACAAACCCAATTCCTTCAGCCTTCCTTCATAGGTCATGTTCTCAAGACCTTTAATCATTCTTGTTGCTCTTCTCTGGACCCTCTCCAATTTCTCCACATCTTTCTTGAAATGCGGTGCCCAGAACTGGACACAATACTCCAGTTGAGGCCTAACCAGCGCAGAGTAAAGCGGAAGAATGACTTCTCGTGTGTTGTTTACAACACACCTGTTAATGCATCCCAGAATCACGTTTGCTTTTTTTGCAACAGTATCACACTGTTGACTCATATTAAGCTTGTGGTCCACTACGACCCCTAGATCTCTTTCTGCCATACTCCTTCCTAGACAGTCTCTTCCCATTCTGTATGTGTGAAACTGATTGTTCCTTCCTAAGTGGAGCACTTTGCATTTATCTTTATTGAACTTCATCCTGTTTACCTCAGACCATTTCTCCAACTTGTCCAGATCATTCTGAATTTTGACCCTGTCCTCCAAAGCAGTTGCAATCCCTCCCAGTTTGGTATCGTCCGCAAACTTAATAAGCGTACTTTCTATGCCAACATCTAAATCGTTGATGAAGATATTGAACAGAACCGGTCCCAAAACAGAACCCTGCGGAACCCCACTTGTTATACCTTTCCAGCAGGATTGGGAGCCATTAACAACTACTCTCTGAGTACGGTTATCCAGCCAGTTATGCACCCACCTTATAGTAGCCCCATCTAAATTGTACTTTCCTAGCTTATCTATAAGAATATCATGCGAGACTGTATCAAATGCCTTACTGAAGTCTAGATATATCACATCCACCGCTTCTCCCTTATCCACAAGGCTCGTTATCCTATCAAAGAACGTTATCAGATTAGTTTGACACGATTTGTTCTTTACAAATCCATGCTGGCTATTCCCTATCACCTTACCACCTTCCAAGTGTTTGCAGATGATTTCTTTGATTACCTGCTCCATTATCTTCCCTGGCACAGAAGTTAAACTAACTGGTCTGTAGTTTCCTGGGCTGTTTTTATTTCCCTTTTTATAGATGGGCACTATATTTGCCCCCTTCCAGTCTTCTGGAATCTCCCCCGTCTCCCATGATTTCCCAAAGATAATAGCTAGAGGCTCAGATACCTCTTCTATTAACTCCTTGAGTATTCTAGGATGCATTTCATCAGGCCCTGATGACTTGCAGGCATCTAACTTTTCTAAGTGATATTTAACTTGCTCTTTCCTTATTTTCTCTTCTAAATCTACCCTCTTCCCGTAAGGATTCACTATACTAGACATTCCTTCAGACTTCTCAGTGAAGACCGAAACAAAGAAGTCATTAAGCATCTCTGCCATTTCCAAGTCTCCCGTTACTGTTACCCCCTCCTCATTGAGCAGTGGGCCTACCCTGTCCTTAGTCTTCCTCTTGCTTCTAATGTATTGATAAAAAGTCTTCTTGTTTCCCTTTATTCCCATAGCTAGTTTGAGTTCATTTTGTGCCTTTGCTTTTCTAATCTTGCCTCTGCATTCCTGTGTTATTTGCCTATATTCATCCTTCGTGATCTGACCTAGTTTCCAGTTTTTATATGACGCCTTTTTATTTTGTAGGTCACGCAAGATCTCAAGGGTAAGCCAAGGTGGTCTTTTTCCACATTTTCTATCTTTCCTAACCATCGGAATAGCTTGCTTTTGGGCCCTTAATAGCGTCCCTTTGAAAAACTGCCAACTTTCCTCAGTTGTTTTTCCGCTCAGTCTTAATTCCCATGGGACCTTGCCTATCAGCTCTCTGAGCTTACCAAAATCCGCCTTCCTGAAATCCATTTTCTCTATTCTGCTGTACTCCCTCCTACCCTTCCTTAGAATTGCAAACTCTGTGATTTCATGATCACTTTCACCCAAGCTTTCTTCTACTTTCAAATTCTCAACAAGTTCCTCCCTATTTGTTAAAATCAAGTCTAGAACAGCTTCCCCCCTAGTAGCTTTTTCAACTTTCTGAAACAAAAAGTTGTCTGCAATGCAGTCCAGGAACTTATTGGATAGTCTGTGCCCCGCGGTGTTATTGTCCCAACATATATCTGGATAGTTGAAGTCCCCCATCACCACCAAGTCTTGGGCTTTGGATGATTTTGTTAGTTGTTTGAAAAAAGCCTCATCCACCTCTTCCGCCTGATTAGGTGGCCTGTAGTAGACTCCCAGCACGACATCACCTGTGTTTTTTACCCCTTTTAGCCTAACCCAGAGACTCTCCATCCTTCCGTCTCCTATGTCCATCTCCACCTCAGTCCAAGTGTGTACATTTTTAATATATAAGGCAACACCTCCTCCCTTTTTCCCCTGTCTATCCTTCCTGAGCAAACTATACCCATCCACACCAACATTCCAGTCGTGTGTATTATCCCACCAAGTTTCAGTAATGCCAATAATGTCATAGTTGTATTTATTTATTAGCACTTCCAGTTCTTCCTGCTTATTACCCATACTTCTTGCATTTGTATAAAGGCATCTAAGATACTGGTTTGATTTTGCCTCCCAGCTTTGCCCTGACCCTCCTTCCTCTCTGCCATTATAGCCCGTGCTCCCTCCTGTTTCCAACCCATCTCCCAGGTCTTGTTCCCCACTTACCTGTGGGCTTTGCTCACCTGTCCCCGTCGAACCTAGTTTAAAGCCCTCCTTACCAGGTTAGCCAGTCTGTGCGCAAATAAGGCCTTTCCCCTCTTCGACGCGTACTTTCGCAACGCCATCTTCCCTCCACACAGGAGATACCTCCGCTTTCTAGCCAACTGTCAGTACTTCTGGTTTACGGCCATAGTCGCCGCCTACCTTCGCTGATGTCGGATATGCGTTTTTCCGTATCTGGACGATTCGCTTATCCGAGGAGACTCTGAGACACAAACCACTCAGTGCGTGGGCATCGTCACGGTCTTATTCACAGGTCAAGGCCTGATGATTACTATAGAGCAATCCACTCTGGTTCCCACGCAGAGGTTGGACTTCCTAGGAGCTATCCTGGTCTCCTACCTAGCCGGAGCCTGCTTATCACAACTGTGGTTTTAGGCGATGGCAACAATCATCTGAGGTCTGCAGGCTTTCCCAACGACCTCGGCTCTTACTTGTCTCAGTCTCCTGGGTCCATGGTTGCCCGCAAGTTTGTAACCAAACACGCCAAGCTCCGCCTCCGTCCTCTCCAAGTCCGGCTCACCTCGGCGTACCACCCGGACAGGGAGCCAATGGTCATGGTAGTCACCGTTCCCTCGAGCACCTTAGGCTCCCTAGAGTGGTGGCTAACTCCCTCCCTGGTGTGGGCAGGGATGCGGTTTCATCCGCCCCAGCCCTCACTGCCCCTGACGACGGACGCGTCATCTCTTTGCTCAAGTGCTCATGGTCACCTCCGAGCTTAAGGCCTTTGGTCTTCTCGGGAGCTGGCATTCC
Organism: Gopherus flavomarginatus; assembly: GCF_025201925.1. Taxonomy (NCBI): domain Eukaryota; kingdom Metazoa; phylum Chordata; order Testudines; family Testudinidae; genus Gopherus; species Gopherus flavomarginatus. The sequence goes on along the minus strand of NC_066620.1, from coordinate 171,916,892 downwards.
ACATCAATGCCCCAAAAATGAGAGTAGTCCGCCTGGTGTGCCAGGGGTTCCAGCGGCAGCTGCGAGGCCGTTGTATCTCGGTGTTTACAGCCAACACAGCGGCCATGTGCTTCATAAATATCCAGGGAGGGACATGGTCCTCCCCCCTTTTGTCAGGAGGCCATCCATTTCCGAGACTTTTGCATGGCCCACTCGATGGAGATGGTGACGTCCTTTCTCCCAGGCGTTCGGAACGTCTTGGCGCTTTGACTCAGCAGGTCCTTCCTGTCTTACGAGTGATCACTCTGCCCCATGTGAGGCGTTCTGCTTTCCAGAAGCGGAGATGTTTCCTCACATAGACCTGTTCGCTCACCGAGAGAGCAGAAAATGCCAGATGTTCTGCTCCTTCCAAGGTCTCTCCTCGGGATCGATCTTGGACGCATTCCTGATGCCGTGGAAAGGCCAACTCCATTATGCCTTCCCACTGTTCCCACTGGTTCATTAGGTCCTGCTCAAACTCCGCAGGGGCAGAGCGCGCATCATCATGATCACTCCAGAGTGGTCCAGGCAGCACTGATATACCACGTTGCTCGACCTGTCAATAACAGACCCAATTACCCGGCCACCCCACCCAGACCTCATCACTCAGGGCAACGATAGGCTTCGTCACTTGGACCTGCAGCCTCTTCGCCTCACGGTGTGGCTGCTGCGTAACTGAGCCGGGGTGACAGGAAGCCTTCCACCTGGTCAACGTACCGGGCCAGGTGGAAGCGTTTCTTCTACAGCTGCAATACGCTCGATCTTGCTCCTGCTGAGGTCTCGATCCCCTCTATTTGGCCTGCCTCTGGCCTTCAGCGGCAGGACCTGGCGGTATCATCGCTGAGGATACACTCAGCAGCCATCTCTACCTTCCAGCCAGGCTAAGGTGGACGTTCCGTGTTCTCACGCTCTATGGGTTCGAGATCCCTCAAGGGCTTGGAGAGCTTGCACCCTCGGGTGCGCCGCCCAGCCCCAACCTGGGACCTCAACCTAGTTTTAACTAGACTTATGTCTCCCCCAGTCGAGCCGTTCACGACTGGCCCTCTGATATACCTGTCTTGGACGACAACTTTCCTTGTAGCTGTTACATCGGCCAGACGGGTCTCCGAGCTCAGAGCTCTTACGGTGGTTCCGCCGTACACTAGGTTTCACAAAGACAAGGTGCAGTTATGACCGCACCCGGCTTTCCTCCCTAAGGTGGTTTCGGCCTTTCATGTTACCCACAGCTCAACGCAATGGGCACAACCATTGCACTCCTTGGACATCTGTGGAGTGCTCGCATTTATATTGCGCTGCCAGAACCATTTCGTAAGGTGCCCCAGCTCTGTCACGGTAGCGGGCCAAAGGGAGGTCTTGCTTGTTTTCCTCTCAGAGGATCTCATCTTGGGTGATGGCGGACTTCCGCACTTGTTATGATTTGGCTCATATTTCCCCAAGCCACATCATCGTACAGTCTACCAGGGCTCAGGCTTCATCTGCCGCCTTGCTGGCTCGTGTTCCTACCCACGAGATCTGTCGCGCAGCTCCATTGGTCCTCGGTCCATACCTTTGCTTCGCAGTATGCCCTTGTTCAACAGTCAAGAGATGCTGTAGCCTGTGGCTCAGCAGTTTTCATTCTGCCACATTTCACTCCGACCCCACCGCCTACGTAAGGCTTGGGATTCACCTAACTGGAATGGATATGAGCAATCACTCGAAGAAGAAAAGACGGTTACTCACCTTTGTAACTGTTGTTCTTCGAGATGTGTTGCTCATATCCATTCCACACCCGCCCTCCTTCCCTACTGTCGGAGTAGCCGGCAAGAAGGAACTGAGGAGCGGGTGGGCCGGCAGGGGTATATATCAAGCGCCATGATGGCGCCACTCTAGGGGGCGACCTGCCGGCCCACTGAGTTGCTAGGGTAAAAGTTTTCCGACGAATGTGCACGTGCTGCGCACACACACCTAACTGGAATGGATATCAGCAACACATCTAGAAGAACAACAGTTACAAAGGTGAGTAACCATCTTTTCACACTGGCTCTGGGGCATCTCAGCCAATACATAACAGTTGTTATCCCTCTCGTGGAGGTGGAGTACCAGGAGCGCTCTAGCCAAAGAGTCAGAGCGCTCTACGTGCCTTGCCAATGTGGACGGGAAGTAAGGTAGAGCACTCTGGGAGGCTTTATTGCGGTATAAAGTGCCAGTGTAGCAAAGCCCCTAATTTCTAGAGTGCTCATGTGGTCGCATGATTGAGGTGCAAAAAACTGATGGCCAGAGGGATGTTTCTTCTCTTGTGGGAAATGTATGCTGTCACTTCTGTGTGTGAAGTATTCTTATGCAACTGAAGTTCCTTCCCATTACATGTGAAATAAGAAAGCTACCTTCACCTCAGGATCGATTCTAGGGTCCCATTGTTAGGGGAGTTTTTTGTAAAGTAGAACTTGGCTAAAAAGCCAGCATTTTGTTGTGCTTTATAATTTATATAAAGGATGAAGACTTCAATTTGCTACTGTTCCATTGCTTAACATTGGTAGCTTTGTTTGGCCTTTCAGACAATAATTTGGAGCCTCATGAAGATCATTGCTAGGGGGTAAATGTTCTCTTTGCCCCTCTCCTCTTCAATAGCACCCGGCCTGCTTCAACCTGAAATGAAAACAAGACTTGCCATGCACTTGTAGTTGTGGTATATAAATATTATCTTTCTTCCTAATGAAATAAAATTTTGCTTTTAGAATTCCTTAGTAGCTGTCCTGCAACCACTGTCTTGCTGCTTTTTCATTCTGGCCTTGTTTCTTCTCTCCTACTCCCCTTGTATTTCTGTACCATTATATTTCTGTCTGCTGTTGTAGATTACTTTTTTTTGCTGGGATGGTCCCTGAATCTGTGTGCAGACTGCTGTGTGGAGTGACCCTCTAATTTAGGCTTCTTTTTCGAGGCATGTTCCTGTGGGTGTTCCGCTTCAGGGGATTGTGCATCCCTGCGCCTTTGATTGGAGAATTTCAGCAGCAGTGCTCGTCTGGGTTGCAAATGTGCTTTCTCCATCTTGTACCATTGTCAGCACATATCTAGTGCTGCGCAGCTTGACCCCCCTCAGTTCCTTCTCTGCTGTCCTCTGCATGAGACGGATCTCCCAGCAGTGTTAAAACCGATAACTATACTTAGTGTTCAGAACAGTCTTTTAGAGTGGTTTTAAGTACCCTAGTTAGGCTTACTTATCCTTTTCTCCCTGCTTATTTTCTTAAAAAAACAAAACAAAAACCTATTTTTCCTCTTCCCTTTCTTCCAAGTTTGTATATCCCTTAGCATAGTTTGTGTTCACCGTTAGGATCAAACCACTATAATTCGAACCATGCCTGGTTCGCTGGGCATCAAATGCTGCCTTTCCTGGTGGGAGGTGATCCCAGTCTCCTATGGGCACTCAGTACCTCTGGCACCTAGGTGAGTGACACATCCCACAGAAGCTTTCTCGCTCCACCAGCTTAAAACCTTGTATCAGGAAGGACAGAGACTTCTTAAACTTCTATTAATGGAGAAGTCTCTGTTCCTGGCATCCGATCCTGGTCCACAGAATGCCTCTGGACTACAGTCTCCAACAGCTTCACCCTTCTCACAGTGGAAAGCTTTCTCCTCCAAAAAGATAGTGAGGAAAAGAGCATTGACTTCCTCTCCTAAAGAGCTGCTGAAAAGGAAGTGGTCTCTGACCCGCTCCATACCCTTGGTACCAGTTGCACTGCTGCTGAGTACTTACAAGGCACAACGTACCATGAATCGGACAGGCTCGGCTTTGAGGGGCAAACAAACATCTACCTTCTTTGCTACGGCATAGAGACAGCTGCCTAAAGATATGGCACCACCTCCTGTCCGAGTAGTGCAGAGTGCTCAGATGTTAGCACTGACAGCCGCAAGTGCAACAGCATTGTTGGCGCCGACCATCTCAGTACTGAAATAATTGGCACTACACCATTTTCTACACCACAAGGACCTGCTTGTTTAATTGACGCAGGAATCACCTCTCTTTGGTACCAATGTTTCTCCAGCATGTTGGGCACCATGTCAGCCCATTTCATCTTTGTCCCCTTCATTTTCCAGCGAGGAGGAAGATGAGGAGGAGGTTGCCTTCTGTTGTGAGGAGGATGGCACCTCCTATACCATTCCCCACTCAGTAGGCCTACTGGGACCCCTAGGGACCATATAGGAGACAGTACCCTAGGCCCCCGAGACCCTACAAGGAGAGGATTAGATTTCCCTCCACCATCTTCAATGACTGCCCCATCAGAGCCCTTTGAAGAAGGCTTTGAAGAACAGGAGGTGACCCTGGAACAGGACAAAACACTGGCAATTAACATTTCTTCTTCTTCCCAGACAAGGCCATAATGCCACCGCCACCCACATTTCCAAGAGCTCTTTAAAAGAATCACTGATTCCCTAGAGATCCCTCTAGAGGAGGTCCCAGAGTTCCAACACAAATTACTGGACAGTTTCCAAGCATTCTCTTTATCGAAAATTGCGCTTCTGATAAACAACACACTCTTGGAGTCGGCTAAAAACATGGCAGACCCCAGCCATGATACTTCCCATTTCCAAGAAAGTGGATAAAAAGTACTGTCTCCTCAAAGGAACTGGACTTTTTATTTTCTCATCCCATATCAGATTCCTTAGTGGTTGATGCCATCAACCATGGAGGCAGGCAGTACCAATCCAGATCCACTTTGAATGACGATGAGTAAAAACAGTTAGACCTTTTTGGCTGCAAGGCCTATTTATCAACCACTCTTTGATTTCGGATTGCCAGTTACGCTGCTCTAATGGCAAAATATGACCACACAATCTATTCCAAACTCTCAGATTTTATTGACATAATTCCATAAGACTAAAGAGATCAATTTAAAGCCATCATTTCAGAGGGCCAACTCCCAGCTAAACCACCTAACAGGCATCTTTAGATGCAGCTCACCCGGCGGCAGACTCCACAGCCACTGTCCTAGTTATGCATCAAGTTTCATGGCTTCACTTGTCTGGCTTCCCAAAAGAAATACTATCTATAACAGGTACCATCACAATACAGAGGGAAAAGCTTTTTCTGGATTAAGAAGTAGTGGGAGTAAAAGAACAGTGGATGGAGGTCTATTCTATATCTCAGAAAACTCAACAAATTCATCTACTGGTTCACAATGGTCACATCAGCAACAATAATATCAGCATTGGAACAAGGGGGCTGGTTTTCAGCCCTTGACCTACAAGATGCTTATTTTCACATAACCATACATCTTGCACACAGGAGGGTCCTCAGGTTTACTCTGGGGACAGAATATTATCAATACAAAGTTCTGCCTTTTGGCCTTTTGACAACAGTGTGAGGTTCCCCCCCCCCAATTCTTGCGGTAGCGGCAGAGCACCTCCATAAGCAGGGAGTGACAATATTTCTCTATATGGACAATTGCCTTCTAAAAGCACCCACAGAGGTGACAGATGCTATAGACATTCTGCACAGGATAATCACCCTCTTGTTGTAGCTGGGATTCTAAGTAAACATTGACACCCATGCAGAAACTGGACTTCAACGGGGCCCATCTTGAAGCTCTAGAGGCCAAAGCGTCCCTACCACCAACCAGATTAGTTACCGTAGTCAGGTCTGCACTGATATCTGTGGGCTATTCAGTACCATGAAGATCAGACTATCTCCAACTATTATGTCATATGGCAGCAACCTACATGACTTCACATGCTCTGCATTGAGGGTTGGCTAAGAACTGTCTACATTCCATACAAACACGGCCTGAACAGGCACCTCACTGTGCTGCTCAAAGTCAAAGACTCTCTGCACTTTTAGACCCAACCCCACAACATGTGTGTGGGTGTCCCTTTCATGCAGACTCCACCCTCGGTGCTTCTCACAACAAATGCCTCCTTGATGCGGGACCCACCTACAAGATCACACAACTCAGGGAAGATGGTCTCCCTCTGAGACACCATTACACACAAACCTCTTGGAATAGCGCAGTCCGCAACATGTGCTTGCACTTCCTTGATCAGGAACAAACCCAGCAATGCTTGCATGTTTTATATAAACTGACAGGGGAGCAAGATCACGCTTCCTGTGCAATGAAGCAGAAAACTATGGAACTGATGTATCCGCTACAGTGTTAACGTCTGCCTTGTATCTCTTCGGATGTCAAAACACCACAGCAGATACAAAGAGGAGGGAATTCTCTCAGGACCATGAGTGGGAGCTAAACAACACGGTTCTGCAGAGCATGTTCAAACACTGGGGTCACTCATTCATAGATCTCTTCATGACATCCCAGAATTACAAATGCCTGCAGTTCTGCTCAAGAGCAGAGTTGGAGTTCTGATCCCTGGGCGATGGCATTCTTCTCAAATGGGATGTGCCTCTGCTATACATGTTTTCCCCCATCCCCCTGCTATCAAGGATAATACACAAAATAAGAGGAGACAAAGCCAAAGTCATATTGATAGTGCCCCCAGACAAATATGGTACTCGTACCTTTTCAGGATGGCGGTATGTGCACCATGCACTCTTCCACTTCTGCTGAATCATCTATCGCAAGATACTGGACAGGTTTATCACCCAAACCTAGAGAGGCTTTGCCTGAGAGCATGGCTCTTACCTGGTTCCATCATGACGAACTGACCTGCTCGGAATAGCTGAAAGATATATTACTGAACAGTAGAAGGACAACCCACATGCACTACTTTATAAATGGAGGAGATTCTACATCTGGCGCAAAAACAAACTATCCCGAGCCATTACTGCACCCCTTACCAATGATTTTAGAATACAGGCCAGAGTTCTTCAGTTGCAGCGTATCCCTTAGTTCGCTCACAGTCCATCTTGCAGCTATTACAGCCTTTCATCACAAGGTAGACCCTCACCAGGAAAAGCGGCCTAAAGAAAAAGAAGAGGAAAGAAGACCGTAATGTATATGAGAGATCTGTATTTTCCCTTCCTATCACCAAATGCTTTCTTAGGGATATCAGAAACGTCTACCCTGAAATATGAGTACCTGCCCCACCTTGAGACTTGAACTTGGTTATACGCTGCCTTACTGGGGTCCCATTTGAACCATTAGCAACATGCTAACACATCTGTCAATGAAGGTGGTATTCTTAGTCACTATCACATCTGCCTGACAAGTGGGAGAATTAGGGGTCCTCTTGGCACACCCACCATATGCCATCTTTTTCAAGGATAAGGTCACTCTAAAACCTCATCCTAAATTTTTACCCAACCAATCCATCTTTACTCATTTTCTCCTAAACCTCATGGAAGCAAGTGGGACTCAATATTTCATACCCTGGACATCAGATGTGCACTCACGTGCTACTTTGAGAGAATCAAGACCTGCTGAAAGTCACTGAAACTTTTTATTTCAACTTTGGAATGATCTGAAGGTTTTTCCTTTTCCAAGCAGACTGTCTAAATGGATTTATGGATGCAGTCACCTTTGCTACCAACAAGAGGATATACAACCCTCAACAGGGATCTGAACCCATTTCACCAGGTCCTTATCAATCTCAGTAGCCTCTCTCAACAATGTACTAATCATGGACATCCGTAAAGTGGCCACCTGGGCATCCACATACATGGTCAGAAAACACTATGCAATAGATCTGAGTTCAGGTTTGGATGAATTGGTAGGACTTAGTGTATTATCATCAGTTACCCATGCAACTCCAAAGCCCCTTCCATCGATGGAGGGGCACTGCTCGACAGTCATCTGAAGTGGAGCATCCACAGGGACACTCTTCAAAGAGAAGATTTCTCACCCTGTATAGTATCTGAGGTTCTTCGCAATGATGTTCTTGTAGATGCTACACTCCCTGCCCTCTTCCTCTCTACTTCAGAGTTGAGTTTCTGGACTGTATGGTAGAGAAGGAACTGAGAGGGGTCGGGTTGTGTGGTGCTAGATCAATGGCTCTCAAACTTTTTTACTGGTGACCCCTTTCACATAGCAAGCCTCTGAATGCAACCCCCGCCCTGTATAAATTAAAAACACCTTTTTATTGATATTTAACCTATTATAAATTCTGGAGGCAAAGTGAGGTTTGGGGTGGAGCTTGACAGCTCATGACCCCCTGAGGGGTCCCGACCCCCAGTTTGAGAACCCCTGTGCTAGATAGATGCTGACAATGGCACGAGATGGGGAGAGCACATGCATGACCCAGATGAGCACTGCTACTGAAATTCTCCGATCAAAGGTGCAGGGACGTACAATCACCTGAAGTGGAGTACCCATAGTGACACCAATTTGAAGAATCTCAATTACTTCACAGGGTGAGTAACCTTCTCTTATTATTCTCTCCCCTCACTGTTTTATTACTGCCAAGTATTAAAATGACCTGTTAGTTGTGTGTATTTTTAAATGGCTTTGTCTAAAAATGGAATCTGAAGTCTATTCTGGACTTTATTTGCAGATGGCCTCACTAAACGGTGAACAGGAAAGCATTTGTGTGGTAGTGCTTTCTTAAATATTTAGGTATATTGTTAAGGGAAACCCATTGCTACATATTTAGTTTCTCTCAAACACTCTTGTGTTAATATTGAATATAAGACAATGAATTTCCCTATTAGAAAAAGTCTGTATGACATGCTCAGCAAGTGCAGGCCCTACAACATTTTAATGTCACTGTTTGCCAGTATAGAAGCATGAGATTGTTTGTTTGTTTCCTTTTCTGCATTGCTTTACTTTTCCCCTAATCCTCCTGGTGCCCGGTATAGGGGAGAAGACTTGAGTAAACTATTTAAGCAGCATTAACTTAAATTATTTCTGAAGTAGCGTAAATATGCAAGTAATAATTATCCCATTGTAAGGCTGTGTGTGAATGGGGATTTTACAAAAATCATTCCCACCAGTGCCATCCCCAGTCATCTGTAAAATTTCTTAGTGTAAACAAGGCTGTAAGAAGGTACCAAGGAGGAATGAGTGACTCAGGGATGTGACTCTCAAAGAACAGATAAGATGTGGTAGGCTGATTTCCTAGCAGATCTATGAATATTTTAAAGGTTATTAGGAAACACTTACACCCTTGTTCCCCTTCCCTCCATCCCTGCTCACTTGAAAGTTGACTTGCTTTGTCAGAAAGGGCCACAGAACAAACATCTTGTTGATAGTTTGTATTTCAATTAGTTTCCCATCTGATGTTTCTCAGATGTTATTTCTCAGTCTACAATGCGGACTAAATAGTGCTTTTTAATGGTTTTTAAGACCTTGTCTACACTACAAGTTTTGTTGACAAAAGTCAGCTTTCATGCACAAAACAGTGGAAGTCTACATACTGCAGTGCTCCTCTGCCAACAGAACTCTCTCCTGCTTTGCTGACAAAATAAAACCACCTCAATGAGAGGCATAGAGCTTTATGTGGCAAAGTTATATTGACAAAGTGTCAGTGTTGGCATTGTACTTGATTATGTTGCTATACGTGGCCTCCAGGAGGTGTCCCACAATGCCCATCCTGACCGCTCTGGTCAGCAGTTTGAGCTCCACTGCCCTGCACCCAGATACACACGCATCCACCCCTCTCCTTTTAAAGGCCAGGGAATTTTTGAAATTCCACTTCCTGTTTCCTCGGTGGGAGCAGCTCACATCGCGTTTTCCCAGCTCATCGTGGTGGCTCCATGCAGCAAACACTCTCCCACTTGGAGCACACCTGAGTTGTTGGATCTGTTGGCGCTGTGAGGAGAGGAGGCTGTGCAGTTCCAGCTCCGCTCCAGCTGTAGGAACTTATATACCTATGGTCAGATTTCTCATGGCATGTTGGATAAGGGCTACAAACGGGACATGCATCAGTGCCATGTGAAGATAAAGGAGCTGAGGCAGGCCTACCACAAGGCAAGGGAGGTAAAAGTTGCTCTGATGCTGCGCCAAAGACCTGCCACTTCTGTAAGGAACTGGATGCTATCCTTGGTGGCAACCCCACGTCCACTGCTGAGAAACCAGTGGATACTCTGATGGGAGTGGACAGTGGACTTAACTGGGTGGACAAAGTTGTGGATGAGGCGGTTGGTTGAGTTGGAGGGCAATGTGGAACGCACAACTGGGTCGTCTGGTGGTGTGGTGAGTTAGGACTTCTTTTCTACTCTGGAGGGGTCTAGTCAGTTCCAGCAGTCTGTCTCTTGTGCTTGTGATGCAGGAGAGGAGAGCCCTCTTAAATGATATTTTTGAGTTGATGCTGATCGGAGAAAGGAGGACATGTTCAGAGAGGTGCTCCAATCCTCAGAGGCTGGAGAAAAGAGAATGCAGGGAGTGAAGGAAAAATTTAAAATAGAAAGGCAGGACAGAAAGGAGAGTGAGGAGCACATTGTAAAGGGCCAGCAGTGGATGAGAAACATGATGGAGGAGCAAACAGAGATGTTGAAGTGCCTAATCATGCTCCAGGCAGAATACGTGTGCCCTCTCCCCTGGCTGATACAGAACTGCTTTCCCCAAACTCCTCCCACACATACCTTGCAACTTCCCGGAACGTCTCGGTTCCCCATTCACTCCACTCCTTTGGACAGTTTCCAAAATGAGAGCTGGACTTACACACAGCTATAAGAGTCTATGTGCCCTGCATTCTTATCTCTCATCCCACCAAGTCTTTTGTTTGTGTTGTTAATTGGTATTTAATAAAAACAAACTCTCAAAAAGATAAGCAATCTTATAATCTCGTACACGTGGTGGTCGCTCATGGTAGTAATACATAGCGTCAGTTTGATTATTTGCTGACTGTAAATCCCAGTCAGGAATCATCACAATTTTCATGCAAGGTGGCAAGTTAACAAAAGCATGGCAGAATGCTATGCAGAAAAACACATTACTGGTGCTCATTGTCAAAATGTTGCCTCAAAGCCTCCCTGACTTGAATAGCCCCCTATTATGTCCCCCATAATAGCCATGGTATCTGGCTGGTCAAATTCGGCAGTCAGGCGATCCACCTGTGTGCTCCACCCTGGGGGAAACTTTTCACCCTTAGCCTCACAAATATGGAGCATGCAGCAGGCCTCTATGATCACAGGAATATTTTCTTGATTTAGGCCTAATCCATCATTAAGGTAGCACCAGTGCACTTTTAATCTGCCAAAGGCATATTCGGTGGTCATTCTGCACCTGCTCAACCTGTTGCTGAAGCACTTCTTGCTGCTGTCTAGGTTTCCCATGTAAGGCTTCATGAGCCATGAGAGTAACGGATACACTGGGCCTTCTAGGATCACTATGGGCATTTCAACATTCCACACCATAAGATTCCAGTAGGGGAAGAAAGTTCCTGCTTGGAGCATTGTGTGAACATGCACAAGCGAAGTAACTATACTGGTTTTTGCTAGTCAATGCCAGTGTTCCTGAAGATGTGTGTCATGCACCTTCCTAGACCATCCCATGTTTATGTCAGTGAAATGCCCACCATGATCCACAACCGCCTGCAGTACTATAGGGAAGTACCCCTTTCTATTGATGTACTCTGTCACAAGATGGTCCAGGGCCAAAATTGGAATATGCATGCCATCTGTCGCCTGCCGCGGTTTGGGAATCCCATTGCCACAAAGCCATCCACTTCTTCACACTTATTGCCAAGAGTCCCAGTCCTTTGTAGCAGGATGCAATTAATGGCCCTGCACACTTGTTTTACTGCAGCCCCAACGGTTGACTTCCTGACTCCAAACTGATTCATGTCTGACCAGTAGTAATCTGGAGTTGCCAGCTTCCATGCAGCGATAGCCACGTGCTTCTCCAGTGAGAGGGCAGCTCTCATTTTGGTGCCCTTGTGCTGCAGTTCTGGGGTGAGCTCTGCACACAGTTCCAGGCAGGTGCTTGTCATCCCAGGCCTGCATAACAATGAAGTCTGACCACTCAGTGCTTGTTTCCCAAACTCCAAAGCAATGGTCCACTGTGTTCAGCTGCTCCGTGAATGCCAAAAGTAATCTGATGGTGTTTGTTTCTATGGCACACAGCAGGTCAGGCAACTCTGATTCCTGTTCAGATTGGGAACTCATGATATCCTGCATGGCCATCCGCAATATGTTCATAACAGTGACCACAACAGTAGATAGCAGTGTGGTATCCATTTTTTCAGACAGAGATGATGGGCGCACAGTAAAGATGGAGCTGTTGTAAAATGCTACAAAATGCAGTTGGAAGCGCATAGAATGCTGGGACAGAAAAAAACTGCATCATGGGACATAGAGCCCACACTTGTGATGCACTGCAATCCATTCTGGCTTCCCACAAGTCCTAGCTGCAAAAGGTGTTGAGTAGCACAGTGGGATAGCTACCCACAGTGCACTGCTCTCTCTGTTGGTGCTAGAGCACCAACTGGATGTGCTCTGCTGACTGAAGGAGCATTATGTGAACACGCACAAGCGATGTAATTACACTGGTTTTTGATAGTCAATGCAAGTTAAACTGACAAGCTCTGTAGTGTAGACAAGGCCTAACTCTGTCAAGTGTGACAATTTTTTAAGGGGAACAGCAAAGTTATATCCAGGCCAAACTCAAGTCTTGCTGCAGATCTTGAGAACTCTTCACAGAATTCCTGACACTGCCAATATATTTTTTTTGACTAATCTTCCTAGGGAGAGTAATATCACTCTCTGTGCTAATATGCTTTTTTGGTGTGTAAATACACTAAACTCAAGTGTGGTTTTAGTGGCTTTAAGTATGTGACTATCAGTCTTTAAATTAGATATTTACTTGGTACTCAAGATTGGATATCTTCTCTGAGCCAACATTTAGATGAAGGAATTATGGAAGAAGAAATGCATAGTTTTAGCTCTGACTTCTGGTAGCGTTCTGTTTTTCCCAGGACTCTGCAGAATTTGCTGCCCAAAAGAGGAAAAAAATAGCTGTACAAATGATTAGTGGGTCAGAGGGTATGTCCACTAGAGACTAAATGAATTGGATATGCACAGCTTACTTGTATTCTACAAATACCTATAGAAATGAAAGACAAGAATGAATTACGGTACTTTGCCTAGTCAGTATGCAAGACTAATGAATATGGAAATTTAAGTTTTTGTTAGTGATTGGGAGGGAAAAGATCATCTTCAAGACAGTGAGGTCTTGCAGTGGAATTATATAATTAGGGAAGTTAAACAAGGGAGTGGATTTCCAACACAGAATTTGGCTAAAGGATTTTTTATATCTTTGTGTTGGACAAGATGGCCCCAAAATTAGCTTCTAATCTTATTCAAGGGTGAAGCCTATAGCTGTATTTCATCTATGTACTACCGCAAAATCATCTTAGTCTTCCTAAATCCTTCAGTTCTGGATACAGATGAATAGGGCCATACTACTTTGTCATTTCAGAAACTGAGACCATTTCACTCCTACCCATCTCAGGATCCAAGACAAAAAATATTCCTATCAAAAAGCTCTCCATGGACTTGTTCAACTCCTACTTTGTCATCACGTCTGTTCATTCATTCCATTTGCCTTTCCCTCCTGCCTCTTTAGTATGACTCAATACACTTGGACTTCTCAGTGTAATTTACCTGGAACTCCTCAAGGACACGGTTTCTTTTCCATCTCACCTTTGAACCCTTCCATCTGTTTCATGTTAGCCTATAATTGATCACCTCTACTTACCCATTCTTCCCTGACATTACTGATTGCTTAAATTCATCACAAATTAGTCTGCAAGATGAGTTTTTTGCTTTTCAATTTCACCCGTTCTTCCTTGTCTGCAGCGTCCCTTGTTCTGCCTGTGCAACCCACGTGCTTTATAAAGTAGTATCTTGCTGACTTTTTTTGAAGCCCAAAAAAGGAAGAAAAGCAATAGGGAGGGGGAATGGATTTGCATCAGCCATTTGCATCTTTGGTTCACCTGTGTGCGCAGCAGAGTAGGGAAAATGATTATAAGTTCTAGAAGAAAGGCATGGCAATAATTATAAGCTCTTTGGAGCAGGGACTGTCTTTGTTCTGTATTAGTACAACACCTAGCACAATAGATTCCTGGTCTTTGACTAGGGATCCTAGGCAGTGGTACTAATTGAGGAGGAAGTGGTGAATGCCCTTCCACCCCCAGGTTTTTGCACTTTTTAAGTATTGGCCCCATGCTAAATCAGTACAGCTGCTGCCAGAGCCAACCGGAGCATCACTTTGGCTGCTTGGCTGCAACACCACTGAAATTTGAACCAGCTGCCCCTTTTTACAGTTGGAGGAGCATATGAGCCAAATATTAGTGAATGGCATTGAAACCTGGCACATGAGGTTGCAGCATCATTCAAATTTGGCCCTGCTGCCCTATCATCCAGGTGGAGGGGTGGCTGGGCTTAAAAGTGTTGGGAGTCAGTTCCTGTACAGCAGAGCACAGGGGAGTCTGCTGAGAACTCTGCTCCTGGCAGCACTGGCTCAATGAAGCAGGTGGGTAAGAGAGATGGGAGACTCAGGCTCCCTAGCTGAGGGAGACCTGCTGCCCCAGTGTGGGGGAGGAGGTTGGGACAAGTAGGACCAGAGCGGAGTCCTTTCTGCATAGTTGGCGGGGACTGGAATTGCCCCCCCCCCTCCAAATATCTGAACTGATGCCTCTGCTTGTAGGCACTTACCTTCGAGCTTAGTCCATCCCATGCTTTGCTGCAGGTTGGGCTATCTGCATTTGCCATCCTTGCCTATCAACCACTTTTCTCTCCAGATCTTCCCATTTCATGTTGGGGTACTTGATGTCATTCAGAACGGTTTGTTTCCATGTTATTCGCGCGCTTCCTCTTTCTTCTTGCATTTTCTGGCTTCCATTCAAGGGCAGTATTTGGTAAGTGTTCTCTTTCCATTCTCAGCAGATGTCCCAGCCACTGATGTCGTCTTTTGTAGATAATTTGTGAGAGTGCCTTGTCCAGTAATTTTTCTGACTTCTTCATTTGTCTTCCTATCTCTGTATGTTATTCCCAATGTTCTTCTCAAACACTTGTGAGTAAATGAATCCAGCTTTTGCGTATCTTTCTTGGTAAGTTGCCATGTCTCAGTGCTATATGTTGTGATGGCGATAACAGTTGCTTCTTCTTCGAGTGATTGCTCACATCCATTCCAGTTTGGTGTGCGCGCCGTGCGTGCACGTTCGTCGGAAACTTTTTACCCTAGCAACTCCAGTGGGCCGGCAGGTCGCCCCCTGGAGTGGCGCCGCCATGGCGCTCGATATATACCCCTGCCGGCCCACCCGCTCCTCAGTTCCTTCTTACCGCCATGTCGGTCGTTGGAACTGTGGAGCGCGGCATAGCTGTCCTCCACGTCCCTAGCTCTCCTTGTTAACTACCGTTATTGTTACAGTTGTTAGTAGATCGTTAAGTTTAGTTAGTTAATTAATTAGGTGTAAATTGTATTGTATATAGTTGTTCGCCGGTCTGGGCTGTAGCCCTTCCCGGCACCCGGCACCGGGCTCATGCCTGGTTCGCCGGGCTTTAAGCAGTGTGCGGCCTGTAAAAAGCCTATGCCCACCAGCGACCCCCACGACGCGTGTCTGAAGTGCCTGGGGGAATCGCACAGGTCGGACAAGTGCCGCATCTGCAAGGCTTTTAAGCCCAGGACTAAGAAGGAGAGAGACCAGAGACTCAGGACTCTCCTCATGGAGGCGGCACTTGACCCTGCAGCTTCACAGGCCGTGATCTCGGCGCCGGCACCGGATCGCACCGGCACCGGGAAGACTCCCCGGCACCGACCTTCCCCAGCACCGGGTGCAGAGGCGAGACCGTCAACGTCTGCTACTCCAGCCAGGCAGACCCGATTGGAACGCCCGGCATCGACATCGGCCGCGGCACTACCGGCACCGTCGACTCCGGGCCCGGTGGGTCCGTCGAGTCCGGTGCCGCCAAGCTCCCCCATAAGATCTGGGGTTGAGCTATTGGTCCCATCCACACCGGAGACCTTCGCCTCGGCACGGGACCTTATTGCCCTAACTGAGTCTACTCAGCTGCCACCCCCGGTACCTCCGGTGCGGGTCGCATCTAGAGGCAAACCCATGATGACGGCACCGTCTCGGGACTCGCTCTCGCGATCCAGGTCCCGACGCCTCAGTCGCTCGAGATTCCGCCGCCGCTCGCAGTCCCGGCACCGCTCCCCTCGGCGGTACCGGTCGCACTCGCGGCACCGATCGACCTCCAGACGGTCGCAGTCTGACTCCAGCCGTCGGTACCGGCACCGTGACTCGAGGAGCCGGTCTCGCCGTCACTCACCGCGCCGGTCGACCTCCCGGCACCGAGCTGGTGGCAGGTCCCGGTCCCGGTCGACCTCCCGGCACCGCGTCGGTGGCAGGTCCCGGTCGACCTCCCGGCACCGAAGCAGCGGCCGGTACCGGTCCAGATCCCGGCACCGAGACAGAACTTGGTCCCGATCCCAGCACCGCTATGACTCCCGGTACCGATCCCTGGCACAGAGAACATCTTCGGTGCCGACCCGCGCAGACCCTTACCAGCCAGGGTCGGCCTCGCCATGGCCTTCTAGGCAGCCGTCGGTGTCTTCCCAAGCAGACAGCGTGTGTGCGCTGGGCACCGACAGGCAGGCGGCATTATTTCAAGACCCTCCGCAACAGGACCAAGGTCCGCAGCAGTGGGGGTTTTGGACCCCCTGGGCATACCATCAAGCCCAGGGCCCCCAACAGCTTCCTGCTAGGCCTGCAACGATGGAGCACAGGGTGCCGGAGGCTTCGTTGTCTCGCCCCCCCTCCCTCCCCGGATGGAAAGGAAGGATCCAAGCAGCAAGACCCCGCTCTTGCTCCTGAGACAGAGGCGAGGGCTGAGGGAGACCCCCCACTGGACACTTTCTTGCCGGGGGTCTCCTCATCCTCCTCCCCTGATGAAGCGGTGGCTGGCACCTCCTCCAGTAGCCCTCCTCCGCTGGATCTCAGGGCGCACCAAGACCTCCTTAGGCGAGTAGCTCAGAATCTGAGCCTGCAAGCCGAGGAGGTCTCTGAGATCGAGGACCCTATCGTCACCATCCTCTCGTCTGATGCTCCCACCAGGGTCGCCCTACCCTTCATTAGGACGATCCAGGCCAACGCCAATACAATCTGGCAGTCACCGGCCTCCATCCCCCCTACGGCAAGGGGCGTCGAGAGGAAGTACATGGCCCCCTCCAAGGGCTATGAGTACCTCCACGTCCACCCGACACTGTGTTCCCTGGTGGTGCAGTCAGTGAACGAGAGGGAGCATCATGGGCAGGAAGCTCCAGCCCCCAAATCCAAGGAGGCCAGACGTATGGACCTCCTTGGCCGCAAGGTCTACTCAGCTGGGGCCCTTCAGCTCAGGGTTTCAAACCAACAAGCCCTGCTCAGCAGATACGCCTTTAACTCGTGGGTGGCAGCGGACAAATTAAAAGAGCTGCTGCCACAGGAGGCCCGCCAAGAATTTGCGGCCATTCTGGACGAGGGCAAGAAGGTTGCACGAACCTCGTTGCAAGCTTCTTTGGACGCTGCAGACTCGGCTGCCCGCACCCTCGCCTCGGGGGTAACTATGCGCTGTATCTCCTGGCTTCAGGTCTCTGGCCTTCCACCGGAGCTCCAATATACCATCCAGGACCTCCCGTTCGAAGGCCAGGGCCTGTTTTCGGAAAAGACAGACCCCAGACTTAAGAGTCTCAAAGACAATCGGGTCATTATGCGCTCCCTAGGGATGCACACGCCGGGAATGCAGCGCAGACCCTTCCGGCCACAGCAGCAACAGCAGCGCAGGCCATACCCCCAGTTCCGCCAACGGCAGGACCTCAATAGGCGCCGTGGCAGGAATGGAAGGCGTAGGCATTCGGGGAACCAGGGGGGGCAGAATCAAAGCTCCTCCAAGCCCCCGCCTGGACCCAAGCCTTCGTTTTGAAGGTGCGCCCGAGGGCGCAGTAACAGTTTCCCCCACGGATACTTCCCCCCCGTTTTCCAACCGCCTTTCGTTTTTCCTCCCGGCGTGGACCCAAATAACATTGGACCGCTGGGTCTTGCGCACGGTGCAGACGGGCTACCGTCTGCAGTTTATATCGTTTCCTCCTTCCCGCCCCCCTTCCTCGTCCCTCTTCAGGGACCCCTCTCACGAGCAATTCCTTCAACAGGAGGTACAGACGCTCCTCAACAAAGGAGCTATAGAGGCGGTTCCGGAAAACGAGAAAGGCAAGGGGTTTTATTCCCGCTACTTTCTGATCCCCAAGGCCAAAGGAGGCCTCAGGCCTATCCTCGACCTGCGAGAGCTCAACAAATACCTAGTGAAGTTGAAGTTCCGCATGGTATCCCTGGGGACCATTATCCCATCCCTGGATCCGGGAGACTGGTACGCCGCCCTCGACATGCAGGACGCTTATTTTCACATTGCCATTTGGCCACACCACAGACGTTTCCTTCGATTCGTGGTGGGCCGCCTTCACTGCCAATTTGCAGTCCTCCCATTTGGCCTCTCTACGGCCCCGAGGGTATTTACAAAATGCATGGCAGTCGTTGTGGCACATCTTCGGCGCAGTCGTATCCACGTGTTCCCTTACCTAGACGATTGGTTAATTCGGGGCACGTCGGAACTACAGGTTTGCAGCCACGTCCGCAGGATCACCGGCCTGTTTGCTACCTTGGGCCTCATGATCAACATAGACAAGTCCACCCTGCTCCCCACGCAGAGGGTGGAGTTCATTGGGGCCGTCCTGGACTCCACCGTGGCCAGGGCCCTTCTGCCGTTGCCAAGGTTCCAGGCGTTGTCGGCGATAGTTCAGCGATTGCGGGCAGCCCCCTTGACATCAATACGGACATGTCTAACCCTGTTAGGCCACATGGCAGCATGCACATTTGTGACCGGTTACGCTCGGCTCCGCATGAGGCCCCTCCAGCTGTGGCTCATCGCACATTACCGGCCGGCAAGGCAACCGCTAGACATGCTGATCACAATCCCCCAGGGGGTGTTAGATTCTCTCGGCTGGTGGCTAGACCAGTCCGTAGTGTGTGCGGGGCTCCCTTTCCACCCACCTCAGCCTTCGGTGTCCCTAACAACGGATGCCTCAGATCTTGGCTGGGGGGCCCACCTGGGAACCCTGAGAACACAGGGCCTGTGGTCCCCGCAGGAGGTGAAGCTGCACATCAACATGCGGGAGCTGAGAGTGGTCCGCCTTGCTTGTCAAACGTTCTGTCACCAGCTTCGAGGTCGTTGTGTCGCGGTGTTTACCGACAACACGACGACCATGTACTATATCAACAAGCAGGGCGGCACCAGATCCTCTCCCCTATGTCACGAGGCGATGCGACTCTGGGACTTTTGTGTAGCCCACTCCATTCACCTCACGGCTTCCTTCCTCCCCTGAGTACGGAACACGCTGGCGGATCGCCTGAGCAGATCCTTCCTATCACACGAGTGGTCCCTTCGCCCGGACGTCGCCCTCTCAATCTTCCAGAGGTGAGGTTATCCCCGTGTGGACCTCTTCGTGTCCGGGGGGAACAAGAAGTGCCAGGCGTTCTGCTCCTTTCAGGGCAGGGAGCCCGGGTCTATAGCGGATGCCTTCCTTATTCTGTGGACGACCCACTTGTACTACGCGTTTCCCCCGTTCCCACTGGTCCACAGGGTCCTTCTGAAGGTGCGCAGGGACAGGGCTCGCGTGATCATGGTAGCCCCAGCGTGACCCAGGCAACATTGGTACCCCATGCTGCTGGACCTGGCCAAAGCCGACCCAGTTCCCCTGCCCCTTCACCCGGACCTGATTACCCAGGAACACGGGACTCTCTGTCACCCGGACCTGCAGTCGCTGCACCTAGCGGCGTGGTTCCTGTGTGGCTGACCGGTTCTGAGCTGCGCTGCTCCACCCCGGTACGGGAGGTACTTTTGGGCAGCAGGAAGCCTTCCACTAGAGCGACATACTCGGCCAAGTGGAAGCGTTTCTCCTGTTGGTGCATGGAGAAAGGTCTCCGCCCTATGGAAGTTTCGGTGGCCAATATCTTAGACTATGTTTGGTCCCTCAAACAACAGGGCCTGGCGATATCGTCTTTGCAGGTCCACCTGGCAGCTATCTCCACCTTTCACCCGGGTGGGGATGGCCGCTCCGTTTTTTCTCACCCGACGGTGACTAGATTCCTAAAAGGGCTGGAACGTTTGTACCTTAACGTCCGACTCCCTGCTCCAACCTGGGATCTTAACCTGGTGTTGTCTCGGCTCATGGGGCCCCCCTTTGAGCCGTTAGCTACTTGCTCCCTACTCTATCTCTCTTGGAAGACTGCCTTTCTAGTAGCTATCACCTCAGCTAGGCGGGTGTCGGAACTCCGGGCTCTCGTGGTAGACCCCCCGTATACAGTCTTCCACAAAGATAAGGTGCAGCTGAGGCCACACCCTGCCTTTCTCCCCAAGGTGGTCTCGACCTTCCACATCAACCAAGAGATATTCCTCCCAGTTTTTTTTCCCGAAGCCTCACTCTTCAGGCAGGGAGCAACAGCTCCACTCGCTTGATGTCCGTAGGGCCCTTGCGTTCTATGTAGAGAGGACCAAACCGTTCCGCAAATCCCCCCAACTTTTCGTGGCAGTAGCAGACCGCATGAAGGGGCTTCCTATCTCCTCGCAGAGATTATCCTCATGGGTAACGTCCTGTATCAGGACCTGCTATGAGCTGGCCCACGTTCCTACGGGCCGTGTGACTGCGCATTCTACCAGGGCGCAGGCGTCGTCGCTGGCTTTCCTTGCCCGTGTGCCCATCCAGGAAATCTGTCGGGCAGCGACCTGGTCATCGGTCCACACCTTCGCGTCCCACTACGCCCTGGTCCAGCAGTCAAGAGAGGATGCGGCCTTCGGATCTGCAGTGCTCCATGCCGCGACTTCTCACTCCGACCCCACCGCCTAGGTATGGCTTGGGATTCACCTAACTGGAATGGATGTGAGCAATCACTCGAAGAAGAAAAGACGGTTACTCACCTTTGTAACTGTTGTTCTTCGAGATGTGTTGCTCACATCCATTCCACACCCGCCCTCCTTCCCCACTGTCGGAGTAGCCGGCAAGAAGGAACTGAGGAGCGGGTGTGCCGGCAGGGCTATATATCGAGCGCCATGGCGGCGCCACTCCAGGGGGTGACCTGCCGGCCCACTGGAGTTGCTAGGGTAAAAAGTTTCCGACGAACGTGCACGCGCGGCACGCACAC
The DNA here is from genome assembly GCF_025201925.1 of Gopherus flavomarginatus. NCBI lineage: Eukaryota > Metazoa > Chordata > Testudines > Testudinidae > Gopherus > Gopherus flavomarginatus. Next base: position 171,895,835 of record NC_066620.1, on the reverse strand, counting down.
CTAACTGGAATGGATGTGAGCAACACATCTCGAAGAACAACAGTTACAAAGGTGAGTAACCGTCTTTTTCTACACATTCAGTTTTGTCTTGAGGCAGATGTCTTTGAGTTGCCAGATGTTTTTGAGTCTTCCAAATGCAGCATTTTCCTTCCCAATTCTTCTTTCCTTCGAACTGGTACCATCTTGGCTGATGGTACTTCCAAGATACTGTGACAAAGTTCCTCCTATACCTTGGTGGGTCCTGTGCTTATTGACGGATTTTCTTACCTCACAGATTCACCCTGTGGGTCGGGAAACAGCCCAGAGACCTTCCCCTCTTGTAGACGCCACAGTCGAGGTCAATTCCTCCTGTGTTTGATCAGGAGTTGGGAGGTTTGTGGGGGGGGAACGCAGGCCCTCCCTCTACTCCGGGTTCCAGCCCAGGGCCCCGTGGACTGTAGCTGTCTAGAGTGTTTCCTGGTAAAGTTGTGTGACAGCTACAACTCCCTGGGCTACTTCCCCATGGCCTCCTCCCAACACCACCTTTGTCCTCACCACCAGATCTTCCTCCTGATGTCTGATAACGCTTGTACTTCTCAGTCCTCCAGCAGTATGCCTACTCACTCTCAGCTTCTTGCACACCTCTTGTTCCCAGTTCCTCTCACACACTTCCTCTCCACTGGCTCCCTGGCTCTCTCTAGCCTGACTGGAGTGAGCCCTTTTATAGCGTCAGAGGGGCCTTAATTAGAGTCAGGTGCTTAACAGCCTTACCTGATTCTTAGCAGGTTAATTGGAGTCAGGCGTTCTCATTAGCTTGGAGCAGCCCCTGCTTGGGGTCACTCAGGGAACAGAAAACTGCTTATCCAGTGGCCAATATATCTCCCTTCTACTACTCTGCTGTTCCCAACTAACCTGGGTCTATCACAATACGTAAAATTGTTCACCTTCTCCAGTTTCTCATCTTCAATTTTGGTTTCTGTCCCGTAGTCCCCATTAACATGATTTCACACTTCTTTGCATTGTATGTCAAACCTATCTTCTCCATTACTTCTACTTGATTTGTGCATTTTTGTAGTCTGTTGGCATTTTCGTTGATAAGAGCGATGTTGTCAACAGAGTCTAGATCAAATAGCCTTGAATTGTTCCATTTAGGCCATATGTATCACTATCACATTGTTTTAATCCATAGTTGATGACTAGCATAAACAAAAAAGGAGATAGGATGTACCCCTCCCTTACACCTGTCTTGATGCTGAATGGCTTACTCAATTCATTTTTTCATTTTAAAGCAGCATCTTGAGTTGGCATAGAATGCCTTCATAATGTTGATTAATTTTGTTGGAATTCCATATTGTTCAACAATTTCCCCCATTGTTTCTGTTTACACTATCAAATTCCTTTGAAAGTCCACCAAACTGATGGCAGGACTGCATTGGAATTCAATTGTGTTCTCAATAATTCGTCTCAGGGTGAAAGTAGTGTCTGTGTACGATTGTTGTTCACATAGGATGGTATCCATCTTTCCTTTCATTCTGTTCAGGAGGGCTACTGCTAATAGTTTTCCTGTGACACATAGAATTTATTCCCCTCCAATCTGAGCAATTGTATAGATCAGCTTTCTTTGGTGAGCCTAAGTCTCATTTTCTTTGGTAACTTGATTATGATACCGAGGGTCCATTCTTCCGACACTTTCTCCTCCATCTGTATTTTGTTGCATAACAAACAGATGACTGATTCCATGTCTTCACCTCCATATTTAAGCATCTCAGGATGCATGCTGTCTAAACCAGGTGTATGACAAGTCTTCTGCCTGCCTCTCTTCCTGGAGCCCACTGGTTGCCCTAACAAAGCTCAGAGAGTCTTCTAGTTATGCAGCACCCATGGCTTTTATTTACACAATGTTCTCCCAGCACCAGTGTTCTGCTATATACAGAGTTTGCAGGCCTGATAATCTCCTCTCCTAAACAGCATCTGCCCACTGCCGGGAGACTGACCTTCCCCTGGCCATTCCCCCCCTTTCTGGCTGCCAGCCAGCCTTTACAGCCCTTGAATCCTCAGGCCCGCAGGTGCAACCAGTTCTAAAGGCCAGGCACCAGGCTTCTTCCCAGCCCCAATCTATTTCCCCTGATTGGGGCTGGCTGAGCAGGGGCTAATTAGGTGCCTTGCACCAGCACTCTTCTACAAGGTACCTTGTTGTTTTTCAGCTTCTGCAATCCTGTTTTTACTACTTTGATTTTTACCTCAGATACATCTATATCTAGGTCTAATGGTTTGTCACTGTTTAAATTTCAGTCTTGTAATTGGTTCTGGTTGGTTTAGCTCTTCTTTGAAATGTTCCACCCATCTATTTTCTTGTTCCTCCTGTGTTTTCGAAAGTTCTCCTTGTTTCCCTTCCACTGAAACATGTCTGAATTTTGATACATATCCTGTTAACTGTTTCAGGATCGTGCAGACTATTCGTGTATCACTTCTTTCTCCTGCTTCTTCAGCTTCACTAGCCTTACTTTCTATTCAGTTTCGTTTCTTATTTGCATTGTTTCTTTACTGCTTTGTCAAGGTTCCCATAGGTCTGTTTTGTTTCTTCAGTCACATGTTGTAGTATTGGAGCCTTTTGTTTTCTTCTTTTGTCTATAATTTTCCATGTTTCTTCTGACATTCACTGTTGTTTATTGCTTCCTCTCTTTCTACCAATTATCTTTTCAGCTGCTTCTAACTTAACTGTTTTGAAAAGATTCCAGTATTTTTCCACTTCGTTTTCTTTAAGATCCTCAAACCTGTTCTTGACCTCTATCTTGTACTCTCTTCATATTCTGCAATCTTGTAGTTTCTGTGCATTGAATAATCTAAATCTGTGTCATTTCTTTTTGAGTGCTTTAAACTTCAGTTTGATGTTGCTTTCAGCAAGTAGTGATCGCTCCCCATATCTGCTCCTCTAAATATTCTTGTGTCTAACACTGATGTTTTCCACCTCTGACTAACACTACATCTGTGTTAGTCAATCTCATTTTGCGTACGGCCATCTGGAGAAATCAGTGTTTTTTGTGTATGTTGGAAGAAAGAATTGCAGATGCTAAGCTTGAATTTTGTGCCAAAAACAATAAGTCTTGTTCCATTGTCTGTCGTTGTTCCAGTTGTCTGTGGCCGATGACTGTTTGTTTGCCAACTTTTTCTTTCATTTCCGATCCGGGCATTTAAATCTCCTGTAACCCGGACAAGATCGTGGTTTGGTACCTCTTTCATTACGTCGTTCAATTCTGTACAGAATCTCTCTTTATCCTCTTCATCTGCATCGTTGTTTGGAGCGTATGCCTGGACTATGGTGCACTTAATGTGCTGAGAGAGGAATTTATCTGCCAGTAGCTTATCTGATATTGGCAGCCAATTCATAAATGATTTTTTTTTTTGAAGTGCTAGTCATGATGATCCCTACACCTCTCTCACGTTTGGTTCCACCTGAATATAACCTTGTTTTTTCTCCAGATGTTATTATACCTTGATCTTTCTACTTAACTCATGGAGGGAAATATTAACAGATAGGAGCTATAGGGAGCCCTACCAAATTCTAGGTCCATTTTGGTCAATTTCACACTCAAAGGATTTTTAAAATTGTCAGTTTCATCATTCCAGATATTTCCATCTGAAATTCCCTGAGGTTATAACCAGGGGGTCCCGACCCAAAAGAGGGTTGTGGGGACAGTGGTCGCAAGGCTATTGTAGCGAGGTCACAGTATTGCCATCTATACTTCTGTGCTGCTGCTGCTGATGGAGGCACTACCTTTAGAGCTGGGCAGCGCAGATGTGGAGGTGTGTATCAATTGGGGAGGGCAGGACCAGCCTTATGGGTGGGCAACTGTGCAGGGCCCTGTAGTTGGGGAGCGCTGTGCTACCCTCCCAGCCAGCTCATGGCGCCTTTAACCCCTAACTCTGGGCCCAGAGCAGGGAGAGGCAGGGCTGGGTGCAAGGGTACTGGAACCTTTTTGGAAGTGAGGGGGCTACCAATGCTGGAACCAGGGTGGCAAGGACCATGCCCTTCACTTTTTAACATGGGCATAGTTTGCGGGAGCAGAGGGAGGCATTGCTCCCCCAAACTGTAAGCCTTTGGGCAGGCACAAAGTGGTGCTGACAGGGGCTGTACTTTGTGGTAGTGTTGGCCTTGGAACCGCAAACCTCAGGCAGGTGCAGAGTTGCGTCCAGCTCCTCTGCCACCAAGAGAGCAAGAGGGGACCTGGCATGAGTAAGAGAAGGAAGGGGGCCTCACACTAGGCATAGCCAATCCCCAGATGCAGCCACAAAGGGGCGCCCCAGCAGTGACTAAACCCTGTTACAAAGTCATGTTTGGCTAACAGTTATCCGCTTTAAATAGAGACTCTGTGTAAAGAGCTCAGAGTCTGAACTTTGTAAGAAGAAGGTGTGTAACTGCCTGTTTAACTTGCTTCTCTTCTGTGGAAAAGAGTGCCTTATACAAATCTAGGGAATGAGTATCTTACATGCAGATATGTCAAAATCTGCAATACTTAGCTGCAGGCAAAGTTCTCTGTCTGACTACGCAAGTTGAGCAGACCAAGTCAACTATTCAGAGACCTGAATGCTTCTCTCTACAAAGATAGACTGACCAGATTGAAGTGTTTGGCTATGGACTGCAGTTTTCATTCTCGTTTGGAAGAATCCAGGCGATGTTGCGTTTTGCTGTCTGTGCTTGGTGTTTACTAAAATCTGATAGTATTCCACATGCGCAAAGTATGTCTTTGAACATTTTACTGCAGCATGCCACACAGAACTGAACTGAGCAGAGTACAAACAAAATAGATACGCTACCCCCTATCAGTGTTGCCAACAGCTGGTAATCCAGAGGCAAGTGGAGGATGGGCTGCACAGGGAGAAAGTTATGAAAACTGAAGCGTTCTCTCCTCTCCCGTTCTCCCCCACCCCATCACTGTCTAAATTTAAAACTCGCAGTTAGACCTTCCCAAAGGGATACAATATTGTTCCATAGATATATCTCAGAGGAGCCAAGGCAGAGCTTTAGAACCACTTTAGAAATGTTGAGTAAAATTGCCGAATATTAGCAAATACCAGCTGACAAGATTAACCAGCTGATCACAGTACTCCATTTCTGATTTGGGCTAGAAAATTGATCCAGATACTGACTACACCTTCAGAAGTTTAAAAACATCCAACAACCCACCCTCACCTTTACAGGGGAGCATGGAGCATTTCCAATATCTTGGTAAGTGAACAAGGAAAGGAAATCCAGCTGTGGGAAACTTCAATGTGATTGTAGGCACTAAGGCATCACACCACTGAATGGAATAACTCCTGAATACCTTTTAAAAAAAATCTGAGCCTAAGTCTCATTTTCAAAAGTGATTTAGGGCATGTCTACAATACAAATTTTTGCTGACACTAGTTACGTTGACATAAAGCAGCCGCAGTTAGTATATTGCCTGTGCCTATTCATGCATGGCTCCTTGCGTCAGTGCTGCTTGTGTTGATGCACAATGCACAGTGCGGTGCATTGTGGCTAGATATCCCATTTTATTCTATGTAGAAGTGAGTGGCTTAGTTTTAAGTAGTTTCCAGAACAAAGTTGTTTCACCATATGGTGAAAACCTACTAGGGGGAAAAACAAGTAAAATAGTGCTGAACTGATCATGAGATACATAGAGGTTTTTGGTTAAAAATGCAGGGAATTCTGTATTCAGACTTTTTTTTCTCCCAAGGTCATTTGTACATGAAATATAGCAAGCTTGCTAAATTGTCAGCGATAAGCATAACTTTTTCTTAAACAAGGGTAATAAATTACCAGAGAGCAACCCTGCCTGGAAAAAGGTATATCCTCTTACTTACATGACTGCTGCGCTTGATTTTATCTACTTGTGTGCTGGCACAATTTTCGCTTGCTGTCAGCGTGGCTGCATTGTCATACGTCATAGAGCTTATGAGTGCTTTATAGCCTTACTATTTAGCAGTGCTTGCACATAGTCTGTGTATGCCAGAACATCTGGGGCAGCACGTGTAAATGCAGAGCATTCATCAATGTGCAGCATTAGAAAAAATCCTGGATATTTAAGCAGGATTTGAGTCTGTTATCCAGCAACAGTGAAAAGTATCTTACCTGGTTAGCTTTAGTATTGGCATGGATGTACTGTTTAAATATCAGCTATGAAACCTAATAGTGAACAGAAATGGAAGACACTGCATAGCCCACTGAAATTTAACACCATCTCAGGGACCTCAGTATTTTATACTGGTCATTGTCATTTCTTCCATTATAGTTATTTCTTCTATTATAATTATCAATCCAGGATGATTCTTGATAGGTACTGTGTTTCATCCTGGACTTTATTTCATATTTTTTCCCGGCTCACCTATACCCTGTAATTTTCTTTAACTGTTAAATGAAAGGAGCTCAGAAATGTTGTTTAAATCCTCTGCTTTAAATTGACCTTCAGTGTTCAGATATTGCAGCTCACTTGATAATCCTTTCCTGATGTCATCATGTAATGAAGAAAAATGAAGTTAAGTGTCAGCCTTAATTGAGTTTTTTATCTACTTTTATGATAGTGTGACTCAAGTGAATATCCAATTCATGTTTTTGTAGGGGTGTATGTGGAAGAAGGTGTAGATGAAAGGAGAGAAGAGACACTTTATGGGCAAGCCTCCTTTTCTCTCACTTTCCCAATCATCCTCAGTATTTGTTTCCACTTATTAAAGGCATTTCTGCTTCTGTAGTGAAATCATAATCCTTGGGTTTTACATGGGTCTGAAATGGGAGAAAATGGGCCAGGAGAGCATGTTCTTTCAATCTATGAATTATACGTGATCTAAACAGGCTGTCTACACTTCTTTATAATAGGAAATTTTGCATACTAAGAAAACTGAGGGGTTTTGTGTCAATTTAAAAATCAATCTTTGGCCTTAATTCTACTTAATTGTGTTACAAATGACACTTAAGATAGCTGAAAGATTTGATGAAAAGTATTTTCAGTATACTTGTTTGTTCCATGTTTTTGAGTCTTTTATACAGAAGTAGAAGAGAATTTCTTTAAAATATGGTTATAAAACCACAAAGTGGCATGGTAATTTAGGGGCATGATTAATTCCTGAAATTATTTCTTAGGTTTTTTTGAGTGGATTTCAAGATTGTTTCTGTTATATGTTGTGACAAAGTCAGGCAGGACGGCTGCAGGAGGGTCTGGGAAAACAGGTATATTAGCCCTAGAATGCTAAAGGCCCTTTTTCCTACAAGCGGGGAAGGGGTTACTTCTGGTCAATTAGGGACACCTGAGTCCAATTAAGGGCTGCCAGAAACCTGTTAAAACCGCTCCCTGGGGGCAGGACAAACTGTTGCAAAGCTGGCAGCAGCAGGAAGATACACTTCTCCAGTGTGTGAGACTGCGCTCCTCCCCATAGGGGAGATGCCCAAACCCAGTGCCTGTTTAGGGGAAGGACTGACACCTGTCCCGGTGAGGCGAGGGGGGGGGCAGGGAAAGGTATTCCCCTTTTGTTTTAGTGTGTGTTAGACTTGTTTCCCTTTGTTTAGCGGAGGAGGACTCTTCAGGCCTGCCCCGAGGCCTACCGGGAAGGCTCTGAGAAACAACCGCGAAGAGGGAAGATACACACTCCAGAGTGGGGCTGATTTACCCCAGGCCCTGTCCCTGCCAGAGGAGGGAGTGCTAAGTCTGGCAAGGCAGAAAGGGTGCCTTGCCACAATGTCCTGTTTCTATATGCCTCCTCCAAAGCTATCCAGACCAGATTGAAAATAGTTCCTCCTTTGATTTTGGAGAAGAGGGAAATATAGGTACTAACTGTGTTTGGGCTGCACCGAGACAGGATTCTAGGTGCTCATTACTTTTTAAACTGTTGTTCCTATCACTGTAGCATTTGTCTTGAGATAGATATTATTATATAGTGTCGACCATGTGCTTTGGTGTTATACAAAGAGAAGATGAGGTCCCTGCTTTGAGGAGCTAAAATCTAATGCTAACTGAAGCATAGGTCAGACATGTCAAAATAAAGCCCAAACACTCAATGAAGTGCAGGGGCAAATACGGTTGTGTTCTCCCCATCGATTGGACAACTGTCTTGTAAGGGGGCAGTGTGACGAAGTGGGAATGTTCTTAATGTTTTCTCTGAATGCTGTGCGGCTGCCTCACTTTCCCCTATGCACTTCTTAAGTATCTAGGTGGTGGGATAAGGAGGTGTGATTGTTGCTGAGCCTTAGAGGGCTGGGGAGCGATGCTGTCTGCACAGAGAATGGCCGACACCCTGTCTCCTGGCAACTGATGGCCTGGGCCTCTCCCCTGCAAGGTGCCAACTGAAGGTGTTGGAGAACAAAGAGATCAGGTGACCTTCTGGCCTGGGAAAGAGACAAAGCCCGGCGGAGATGGAGCTGGAGAGTTTCAGTTTGGAGTTGGCTGGGGACGTGGAGTGAGTGCAGACCTGAGTGTCTGTCTCACTGCCCCCCAAAATGGACCCGGCTGAGGGGTCCTGTTCTCTATACCTACAAGCTCTATTTTAGACAGTGTTCCTGTTGTCTAATAAACCTCTGTTTTACTGGCTGGCTAAGAGTCACGTCTGACTGCGAAGTTAGGGTGCAGGACCCTCTGGTTTCCCCAGGACCCCGCCTGGGTGGACTCACTGTGAGAAGCGCATGAAGGGGCAGAGGATGCTGAATGCTCTAAAGTGTGACCCAGGAAGGTGAAGCTAAATGAGCTGCTTGCACTGAAGACAATCCGTTCACAGAGAGGAGACTTCACCAGAGTCCTGAGTGGCTTTGTAGGGAGCAGTTCCAGCGCATTGCCCGTGACAGGCAGGAAGGAGTGAACTGTGAGCAGACCCATGGGTCAACCATCCTGTATGCTGGCCAGCAAAAAGGACTATGCTATAGCAAAGGGCTATGGCAAATTACATGGGAACCAGAACATGCACTGTGTTGCTAACTCTGAATGCCAGCTGGTGCCTTCTTTCTACCCCTGTACTGTGCCCAGTTTAGTCCTTTATGAACAATATTCAAATGGGGGAATGAGATGAAAGCTGTCTAATTCAAAAGTCAAACTTGGCACCTGTATTTCTGTGCAGGGATGGGTAGAGTCTTGCATTTCCCTTTGTACAGGGCATCTTAACATGGCTAATTGTAAACTTGTGGGCTACAAAGCTTGCCATTCCTGTGATAGGTGAATTTAACCGAAGGTGGACACAGCAGATGCCTCTTCTGTCTAGGAGAGATCCATAGACTGCAGTGGTCTCCAAACTGGTAGGGGACGACATGAGGGAACGCTCGGGGGGGGGGGGGGGGGCAAGTGTGGTGGGGCCCTGGCCAGCCCTCATGGGGCACGAGGAGGAAGTGCCAGCCTGCTCCTGGCCCTGGCTCCGCTCTCAGCCGCTGGCCCCTGGCTCCTGGCCCCTAGCCCGGCTGTGGCTCCGGCCCCAGCCTCAGTCCCCTTACCCCTGTCTGTGCATCCCCCATCTTCTGGGAGCCACAGCCCTGCTACTGGCCCCAGCTCCTGACTGCTGCTCCCGGGAGTGGGAGGGCAGACAGGGAGACACAATGTGAAAAGTTGGGGGACCACTGATATACTGGATAAATTCTCAATGTGCTGGTCTTTCTCTTTGAGGATGCACAAGGGGTCCATGTGTCCTGCAAATCTATGAAGATCTTTTCATACCCTGAGGAAAGAAGTATCAGAACCCAGCTGCCAGGCAAACAGACTTCTTTATGTGCCTACTCTAACAGATACAACACTTAAAACCAGCATAGAGAAAAGATCCAGTGCTGACAGCAGCACTGGCACAAAAAACATTGTACCAGATGTCAGTACCAGAGCTGTTACTGTTTTTGCTTCAGGCCCAGAGCGAGACTTCCCCAAACACAGAAGCAGATATTCTAGATTGAGCTAAGGGCCTGCCCACCCATGACAGACTGCATAAGGCCTCAGGAGAGAACCACTGACCTCATGTGTGACATTGAGGGCTTGTGGCATAGAGAAAAAAATTTATCCGGTGCCAACCCTGGTATTGGTGGCACAACCTTTGGCATTGATGCCTACAGCTGAACAAAGGCCACCTGATGTGCCCCCAGAAGAACCAAGCATGTCCTCAGTCCTTGTATAGAGAGCTCTGTAAGCCCCGGCACTGCTCTTATAGATTTACTCCTTCACTAGAGCGCATCACTGGAATCCTCTCCTCTGAGATCTATGGGTGACACCACTGAAAGACCACTTGACAGACCCTACAGGGTTCAGCTACCGTGACATCAGGATTGACATTGAACTGGCCAATATCAGATGAGCCAGCCACATCCATAGGACATGCCGCTGTGGCCCTATTGAACATATTGGGGTCCAACCTCCATGTGCTTCTAAGAGCCAATGTCTACCACACTCCAGAACGAGAAAGAGATCACTGTTCTCAGTGGCATCCATGGTTAGCTCACTGAAACCGAGGCAGGGGGAGAGGAGGGAACCAGGAAGGAGGAGGCCTCGGACCAGAGCAACGCCTCCACTCTACTTTACCAGTTAAAGGACTTTTCATCCTTGTCAGCTGATGAAGTGGTAGCCTCAGTGCTGGCTTACTTCAGGAATTCCTTATGAGAGTTGTAGAGACTCTAGTAATAGATACATCTGTCATACAAGAAAAAAAAAATCAACAGTTCAACATATTGACAACTTCTGTCCTGGTTAGGATTGCCATCCATATAAATGAGGGATAGACCCTGCTATGGGTGGCAAAATATCAAGCCCATTTGGCCAACTATGATTCTTTGACCTGGGTAGAGCAATGTCCTCTTTATCAAAATTTCCACCATAGGACAGGGAAAAGCTCAAAGAAATAATCATAGATGACCAATTGCTGGCCAGATGGGCCTATAGGTGGGCATTGGCTGTATTTGTGGCCACAGCGGTGACTGTGTGCGGAGTGTCGTGGCTTCAAGGACTGGGCATTAGCAGGGACGCATATAAGCCACGATCGAGGACCTGTCATTTGAAGCCATGGAACCATTTAGTGAGCAGACAGACAATGCCGTGCACTCCTTTAAAAAGACTCTAATTCCACTTGGAGATCCACATCTCAGCCCTGTTTTGCAAGCCATACAGTCATCAACCCCAGATGAGAGAGTGCCATTTTAACACACCAGACAACCTGATTACCGTGGCCCCGTTGAACCCAGGTTTCTTCTTGGTGCCAGCCTTCCTTTTCCCCTGCATCTGTGGGGCATCAGCTAATGTTAACAGGATTTTTGGGAGCCACAACAGAGCCAGCCCAGAGGGCATAATCTTTTCCCTGGGCATAATCTGTGGTTACATCAGATGGGTGCTAGAGATGATTGGCCATGGCTAGTCCATCCAGTTCCACTTTTAACCCTCTAGTCCCCCCCTTCCTTGGCCCTCTTAAGGGACATTTCTTACAAGAGACTGTTTCGAGCAGAAGTGGTCTCATTGCTTTGTCTAGGACCCATAGAGGAGATTCCACAAGAGTTCAGGGAAAGAGGCTTCTATTCTCAGTATTTCCTTCTTATGAAGAAGAAAGGAGGTCTTCGTCCTGTGCTATAGCTGAAGAAACTCAACAAATACAAATGCTGCCTCAGGATCAGGATGGTAAATCTTGCTTCCATCCTTTCATTTGTTCACGCTCATGACTGGTTCATGGCTCTCAACTGCAAGATGCATATTTCCCTATAGTGAAGTCCACAGGAAGTACCTCACAGTTAGTGTGTCCTAACCATTGCCAATAAAGGATATTGTCCTTCAAACTCTCAGCAACAGTTTTTCACAAGATGCCTGACAGTGGTCACAGCACATTTAAGGAGAAAGGGAATCCACATTTACTCTTATCTACATGAATGGCTGATCAGAGGCAGATCCCGGGAGGAAACTGCAGCAGCTCAGCAGTATGTTCCTCTCCCTGTTCTCCCAACTAGTACTCTGGGTAAACTATAAGAAATCATGCCATCATAGTCCTATGATGGCATAGGAGCCATGATTGATTCTGGTGACCAGAGTTTTTCTCTCAGAGGTCAAGTTCCATTTTCTCCAGAGGATGACAGACCACCTTCAGTCAAATCTGTTTGCTGTGCATACGTTTCTGGAGCTTCTAGGCCACATGTTGGCTTATCTGATTTCATTTGCAGCCCTTGCAGCTGAAGTCTATGTACGCCCTATCCAGACATCACGTGAGCAAGAGTCATGCTCCTGTCCCAAATTCAATGAGAACTCGCTTGGTGGTTGGATTCAGAGGACATGAAAAGTGTTCTCTTGTGCCCCCTTCCTGACAACACTAGTGAGAGACTCCTCTAAGGTAGGATGGGGTACCCACCTAAATCATCCACAGATGCAAATAACTTGATCTCAGGACAATTTGAAACTGCATACAGAAGTCCTGGAGCTCAGTGCCATCTGTTTGGCTTGTGTAGTGGTCCTGCCTGTTTTGCAGAAATCCACTATGCAGATCTTGACAAACAAGATGTAATGAACTGGGAAATATCTGTGTTTTTTTTTATAAATCTGGTGCATGCATCTGTTTCTCCATGATGGGTTACTTGCTCTAGACTGAGAGTAAAAGGGGTTGTTATTGCAACCAAGCAGGAAAGGTAAAACAGGCCTATATAAGGAGCGTCCTAACAATCAAGCATAATAGCCAGGTTTAAAACTGTGAAGAGACGACTCCTTGGCCCCAACTTGTTGACATAACTGGTTTGCCAAGGCAGAGAGAGAGAGAGAGAGATCAAAGGGAACACTAAGGGCACGGCTGCGCTAGGGAGATTACAGCGGCATCAATGCAGACTCTCTGTGTAGCCACCTTAAGCTAGGGTGACCAAACAGCAAGTGTGAAAAATCCAGATGGGGGTGAGGGATAATAGGAGCCTAAATAAGAAAAAGACCCCAAAAAGGGGACTGTCCCTATAAAATCAGGACATCTGGTCACTGTACTCTTAGCCGATGGAAGAAAGCTCTTCCGCCAGCTTAACTACTCCAGCCTCTGCGAACAGCAGAAGCTGTATCATCGGGAGAAGCTCTCCCACCGACATAGCACTGTCCCTACTGGTGCTTATGTTGGAGTAACTTTTGTTACTGACCTCTGAGCGAAACAAGTTATGCTGACACAAGCTGTGGTCTCAATACAGGGTAAATGTATTAGGACCCTGGGCCTAGGAAAAAAAAAAAGAGTGGGTTTGGATGAGCCAAGGATGGTTGCCCAGGGAGTGTTAGTTAAAGTTGACATGCTACAGAGCGAACACACAGACAGTGCCTGCTGCAAGCAGGATTGTCTGTTTCTCTCAGAATGCCTGGGGAGAATGCTAGCCGCAGAGGAACTTAGAAAAGCTGCAAGGAAAAATTAAGGTGACGGTAAGATCCAAACACATAGAACACTTAATGTTTATATCCTTTACCCTGTATGCTCTGCATCTTTGGGGGAATGAATATAATGCATTGTTTTTGTTCTGTAGAGATGCTGTTTTTCGAGTCACTGGAATGTTTAATCATTTTGCTGTTACAGGTCCCCATAGGGAAAGGGCTCACAGGTACCAAATGCAGTTGGGCCTGTAGGATTCCCACTTTTGGAAAATGGGTAATGCAGGCCAGAGATCAAGTGTATGTCACTGCTGCAAACAAAGGTGTGATTTTTTAAAATCTAGCTAGCGCAGCTGAAAACAGCAATGAAGATGCAGCGGTGTGGGCTTTAAGCGCTCACCCAAAACCCTGAGTATGTACTTGTGATGCTAGCTCGCACTGGGGTCTGTGCTGCCACATCTGGACTGCTATTTTTAGCCATGTTAGCTAGCTTAAAGCTAGTGTGGCTATGTCTACTTGAGCTGCAATCACGCCTTCGATTGCAGTGTATACATCCCTCCAGTCTGAGTGATTGGCCAATGGCCCAGAGTAAGATGCAGGAAGTTAGGCCTGTCTCTTAAGTGGGAGGAGTGCACTTAAGGGGGAGACCATTTGCCCTGTAATTGTGACACAGCACTTCCCTGATGCACTACGTAAACAAGGAAGGAGGCTTTCGGTCATCCCATCTCTATCAGGAAATGTCATAAACAGATAGTTAAGGGTTAATGTCTCTTTTACCTGTAAAGGGTTAAGAAGCTCAGTAAACCTGGCTGACACCTGAGCAGAGGACCAATAGGGGGACAAGATACTTACAAATCTTGGTGGAGGGAATTCTTTTGTTTGTGCTCTTTATTTTGGGAGTTGTTCGCTCTTGGGACTAAGAGGGACCAGACATCAATCCAGGCTCTCCAAATCTTTCTAAACCAGTGTCTCATGTTTCAAAATTGTAAGTAACAGCCAGGCAAGGCGGATTAGTTTTATTTTTGTTTTCTCAACTTGTAAATGTCCTTTTTTGCTGAGAGGATTTTACCCCTGTTTGCTGTAACTTTGAACCTAAGGCTGGAGGGGGTTCCTCTGGGCTATACGAATTTGATTATCCTGTAAAGAATTTTCCATCCTGATTTTACAGAGATGATTTTTACTTTTCTTCTTCGGTTAAAAGCTTTCTTTTTAAGAACCTGATTGATTTTTCCTTGTTTTAAGACCCAAGGGGATTGGATCTGGACTCACCAGGGACTGGTGGGAGAAAGGAGGGGGGATGGTTAATTTCTCCTTGTTTTAAGATCCAAGGGGTTTGGATCTGTGTTCACCAGGGAAATGGTGAAGTCCCTCAAGGCCACCCAGGGAGGGGAGAGTTTTGGAGGGACAGGAAATGCTCCAGACACTGACTTCTGGATGGTGGCAGTGTACCAGATCTAAGCTAGTAATTAAGCTTAGAAGTGTCCATGCAGGTCCCCACATTTGTACCCTAAAGTTCAGAGTGGGGAAGGAACCTTGACAGGAAACGATCAGGATGTGGACATGGTGCCATTATTGCAGAGTAATCCCACTTGCTGTGTACCTTCTAGAAGCCAGCAGTGACTTGGAAGACTTCTTAAACGGACACGTAGTAACCAGTCTTGAGTGGTTGCTGCAGAATCCATCATGGACCTGATATTTCACCAATACTGCACTTGAAATACGCTGGACTGGCATTTGATTTGTTGAAGTCCATCTTGCAGCAGTATCGGTGTTGCTCTCTGATACAGTCATTCTCTTTTCTCATCTGATATCAGAAGTCTCAAGGGCCTCCTACCTACGTACCTGCCTGCTAGAAATACTACTCCGGTGTGGCATCTCAACATTGTCCTCCTAAAGCTCACAGAGCCTATTTCAAACTGCCCTTGAATTGTTCGATTCATCATCTTACACTCAAGACAGTTTTTTTCTAGTTGCTATTGCTTCCAGCATGGAGGGTCAGCAAGCTACAAGCCCTTACAACTGGATCTCTTCAGGGGCAAGAAGGTACAAAGGTAACACCTACAGCTCCACCCTAAAGCGGTCTTGAAATTTCACCTTAATCAGTCTATTAACTTACTGCTTGTCTTTCCAAAACCACACGTGATGCCAGGGGAGAAGCTGCTTACTTTGGAAGTTTCAAGAGCCTTGCTTTATTATCTTGACAGGGCTGAGCATTTTAGATTATCGCCCCACTTCTGTGGCTATATCTGGCCTGTCAAAGGGCCAAGCTATGCTTTTGTAAAAGATATGCTCTAGGACTTCTTTCGGTGAAGTTCTATGGCCTGAGTTGTACAGGAGGTCAGAGTAGTTGATCACAATGGTGCCGTCTGGCCTTGGAATCTGTGAACCACAGGGAGTCTCTAAGATCATAATGTCTTTCCATCTGTTGTCAATTAGCTTTGAGCCTCTCTCCGAATGTCAAGTCGCCCTCCACCAGGGCTCAGGCATTAACAGAAATACCGGTATAGCTTCTATCAAGGTAAGTAAATAGATGTAGCTACATGACCAGTGTCCACACTGCTGCGCACACTGCTTTAAGCTTCTTTGCCTTTGAAGCTGTGTCCACACTGTACAGTGCTATGTTGATCAAAGCATGTTGCACTGTGAATAGGCATCTCAGGACACTAAGTGCTACTTCTAGGTAACTTTCGCAGCGGGATATTTCCTGGATATGCAAAGAATCATGATTAGTGCTCAGATTCCTGTGATCTCAGTAATCTTTTAGTGCTCATTTGCCTCTCACTGACAGCAGTTTAAAAATGAAAGAAATGCAGAGGAACACTTTGATCCTTTTATATATATATATTATTTATATCAGTAAGATGATCTTGTCTTGTAGGTGTACTTGGTGTAAGGTATAAGTTGGTGTGCTTTTTGTAGTTTTGTGAGGAAACAAACAAACCAGGGAAACACTTCTACATAATCTCCTCATTGAGCATCTAAACTTAGTTGAGCACTGCTTCTGCACATGGTCTTGCTTGCACTTGCTTCAGTTCTGCACTTGGAGGTCATTCAAAATAAACGTTTTCCCACAGGCTTCACAATATAGTTGTGGGAAAGCTTATTTGTAGGGGAGGGAGGAAGCCCTGCTATACCTAAATCAGGTTCTAGAGTTGAAACTCTACAGTTAATGGATCAGATTGGAACACACTTTCCAAATTCATTTTTTAAACTAAATATACATCCCACCACACACACACAATAGGCTCTACAGTCCTGCTGGCCAGTAAAGTCCAGGGGACTATTTGTGTGAGTAATTGTATCGGATCACTGCCTGACTACATTTCCTGTGTGCTTAGAATTGGAGGAATATATTTAACAAACTTAAACAGGGGATATATGGTCTGGGAAAAATGTGAGGAGGATGGAAGGGAACTGAAAAGAAAATCTATAACTGGGAAATTGCTATTACTTTTTTGAGATTTACCTTGGTTTCTTCTGCCTGGAGAGAATTTAGATATATAGTTCTAGTATACTTTATGCTTGTTTTTAATGCGTAATATTCCTGTGAAGGTTCTGGAGGAATTGAGAAAGTAGATAACTACCTTTTTGTTGTCGTCGTCGTCGTTATTGATTTGACCAATATGAGACCAAAACACAAAATAAATCAAAACCTGGTAGATTTAAAACACTAGATCAAACTAATTACATTATTGTCCCTGGCACACTCCTCTAACCAGAGCTTCTCATTTCATTGTCCTTGGTATGAGTGTTTTGCCTCTTGTTAAAATGGTTGAACTAAGTGTTCCAAGGATGAAGCTGTGGCATCTACATTTTAAGATAAGTTTAATAGAAGTAGCAAAGAATTAGGGTTGCTCTAGAGATAAACCTTCTGAAAGTGGTTTCTACTACCTAGTGTATCTAAACAATTTATAAATGAAAGGGGGGCTCTTCTTTAAAAGAGGATGCTTGAAAGAAGTGATGTATGTACAAAGGTTTAATTGCCGTTAATATTTAAACATGCTGTTTTCCACTATGCTTATCTGTATCCAAGTATTAGTATAAGTTTTATTCCTTTCAAAATAAATGATGGGATCACATCTGAAACTTTTAAAGCAAATACATCCTATTAGTGTGGGCGATATTCTTCTTGGAATTTGATGCAAGAACTTAAGAGTCCTTAACACAGGTTGCTCATGAAAATAGCATTGAGGCATGAAACCTGGCAAGCAACTTTTTAAAGCTCTGCTCATGTACTGTACGGTAATTGAAACTTCATGTTTATGTACAAATATCTGATTGTCTTCACTTGTATCAAACCAGACCTCGGACTTGTCTACTCTTACCACCATTTTCACATCTGCTTAGTAAAGGTGCTACCTATGCTGAAAGGAGAGCTTCTCCCGTCAGTATAGATACTCCACCTCCTCAACTGGCAGTAGCTATCTACACTGGGGTTAGGTCAGTATAACTGTGTCGCTCACGGATGTGGATTTTCCACACCCTTGAGTGATGTAGTTATGCTGACATAAATTCCTAATGTAGACCAAGCCTGAGTAACAGTATTTTACATTTATTTGAGACCTAGATTCGAGAGAGTACTACTTGAAGGAAGTGGTTTCCAAATTTTTTTTCTGGTGACCTAGTTGAAGAAAATTGTTGATGCCTGCGACACAACGGAGCTGGGGATGAAGTGTTTTGGGGTGTGGAGGGGACCAGGGCTGGGACAGAGGGTTGGGGTGAGGGCTGCAGGGTGGGGCTGGGAATGAGGGGTTCAGGGTGTGGGAGGGGGCTCTGGCCTGGGGCAGGGGGTTGGGGTGCGGCAGGGGGTCAGGGATCAGGGCTAGGGGTGCAGGTTTTGGGGTGAGGCTGTGGATGAGGGATTTGGAGTGCAGAAGGGGGCTCTGGGTTTGGGGACGCTCAGGGCTGGGCAGGGGTCAAGGCTCTGGGCTGGGGGTGCAGCTTCTGGGGTGCGGCTGGAGATGAGGGTTTTGGGGTACAGGATGGGGGCTCTGGGTTTGGGGAGGCTCAGGGCTGTGGCAAGGGATTGGGGACGGGCTTACCTTTAGTGGCTCCTGGTCAGCAGTGCAGCTGGTGTGCAGAGGCAGGCTTCCTGCCTCTCCTGGCACCGCAGACCACACTGTGGCCCAGAAGCAGCTAGCAGCAGGTCTGGCTCCTAGATGGAGGCATGCAAGCAGTTCTGTGCAGCTCTTGTCTGCAGGCACACCCTCTTATCCCCCCCCCCCCCGGCCCCCCCAGCTGCCATTGGCTGGTTCCTGGCCAGTGGGAGTGCGGAGCCAGTGCTCGGGGTGGGGGCAGCACGCAAAGCTCCGTGACTACCCTCCCGCCTAGGAGACAGATCTGCTGCTGGCCTTTTCTGGGTTGCAGCGCGGGGTTGGAACAGGTAGGGATTAGAGTGCTGACCTGAACAGGTGCTGACCAGAGCCGCCACTGCAACCCAGTCCCTTCCATTCCATGACCCAGTTCTGGGTCGTGACCCACAGTTTGAAAACCATTGCGATAAGGTGTGAGGTTTTAGTGTAGTAGGAGGGGATGGTACTGTGTATATTTGGGCAGATATATTTACTCTTTTCTATTCCACCCTCACACCCTACCAACACACCCTCTAAAAAAGTGCCTGGCTTTATATTGATCCAAATTGTCAGAGGGCTGGATTAGATGGATTAATGTAGAACTATGTTCTTAAAGTGGCTGAATTTGGCTTTTGCTAAACTGAGGGATTGAATTCCAGAGAATCTTCTGCCAACTGACAGTCCTCATTAGGACAAGTGAGTGTTCCAGGTGCTTTGAGCGGAGCATGTGAGATAAACAGTCTCTAAAATGTCTGGGTCCCAATTAATTTTGGGCTCTCTAAATGTTTAACTAACACCTTGAATTGTATAGTCTTGCATTTAATAAGTCACAACACACACCAAGATAATTTCCTTGATTTGAAATGACCAGATACATTATGTAATGCGGTGACCATTTCCAAATAAAAGGTCTTCTACAGCACAATTGTTAACAGTGCATTTGTTTGTGTCTGCAGAAATTCCTGAAATTCCAGAAAGCATCTCCTTTTGCAAAACACTACAAGTAGCAGACTTCAGTGGGAACCCTCTGACCAGGTAACACTCCCCTTTATGCTAAGTGCTTCCCAGGCCAGCACTACAACCTTGTTTAACTTGCTCAATTCTTAAAGCAAATATAGTATGTGTCACGCAGGGTCTATTTTTTCCACAGGGCGGTAGCCAGAGATCAGAGTTACAGGAACAAGTGCACCCTTCCTTCCCAGGGGGTTGATGATTACAGGCTACTCAGAACAAATGTGAATTTAGTCAGTACTTAAGAACGCAAGTCCAAATGATAAAAAGCCCCGGAATTTTTCAAGCAGGGCCAGCAGTATAAACCAGCAAAGCTATGGTGCTGTATTTTCCACTGTCATCTGTTTCTTCCATCTCTAGCCTTTTTCTATAGGTGGGATTTAGCAGTCAGTGACCAGCAAACCAGTGTAGGTGCACTGGCATAGTTTGACTGTTTTAAAATTACGGTTAACTCAACAGGTGCAAGTAATGGCTCTCCTTGAAATGCCTGAGGCTTGTACCTGTGCTGTGTCCCTATCCACTGAATTAGGGCTAATCCAACATACTTACACAGTGCCATGTGGCCAAATTGTATTCCAGCTGGTGATGGCTGCTGCTTCTCTAATATTCATGTTTCCCCTCTCTGTGCAATTGCATGGTTGCAGTGAAAGCAGTTCATAGTGGTAATGGTCATCTCAAGCTGCTCCTTCCTGTCTTGGCCTAGGAAAGAGTAATAGTTGATGGTAGGTCTTCCTCTCATGTTCTGTACAGCACCAAATAAATCGTAAATGATCATTGTAAGAAAGTGTCCTTTAGATGTTGCTTGATTGGCTCAGTTTGGCAGGATTCACTTGATTGCTGTGACTCTGATTCAGCCTAACTAATTAGTGTTGTTTCCCCCACCCCCACCACTCCACATAGCAAAGGAGAAGAACAGGCTCTTGGGAAATCAAGGTGGTTGATAGAGAAATCAAATAGGGGCAAATGAATGATAGGGACTCTGTGCAGGAGCAGCTAGGAGAAGCGGGGCTCAGCTCAGCCTTCGAGTTCTGAGTTTCTACCAGGTGCTGCAGTGGCTGCTATATCTTCCTTTAGAATCATAGAAGATTAGGCTTGGAAGAGACCTCAGGAGGTCATCCAGTCCAATCCCCTGCTCAAAGCAGGACCAACACCAGCTAAATCATCCTTTGCCCTGGCTGGTTACATCTAGCAAGAAGCGGGTAAAAGGAAAGCTTCTAATGCATTGTGACTGATTCTAGAGGTTTAGAAATAGAGAGGGGATCTGCATAAGTGATCCTTCCCTGATGGAACAGAGTAGCATATTTGTCATGTAGAAAGGTCACCAATCCAACATTGCGTAGACATAGGGCCTTTTGTCAGTAGCTGTCCCTCTTCCTAGCCTGGAATATTTAGGCTAGTGTTGTCTAACATGATGGGACTATAACATAGCCTAGGCCATAGCATTCTCTAACTAAGTAATAGTTGTCGAGTCCACGCTAACAGTAAAAGTGTTGTTAAAACGTGGATGCCACAACTGTGTTATGGCTTGTTACACTTGTGCTGTTAGGCCCTGTGCTGCTCATTCTAGCAAATAATTAGTTTTCTGATTCTTCTATATTTGATGTAACAATGTTTAAAAGGGTTGGATTACTCATAGTCTGAATCCTTCCCTATTCCCTAAACTGTAGAGAAAGTCACAAGGTGTTAGAAAATAGCAATAAGCTTCTCGTTGCTGGGGTTTAAAATGAGGAGCAACATACAGCACACTTCTCGATGAAGGAAAACAGTTGTACTGGGGGCAGGGAGCCACTTGAAATGATTTACTGAAAATAAATATGTACTGGTCTTTGTCTAATATACATTATATTGCATTCAAAACAACTATATGAAAAGAACTGTAAGGTTTCAAAATCCAGGGTTCAAAAGCTGGAAAATGTCACAATTAAGGTTGCTTGGTACAATTTTGATTCTGTCTCCTTGTGCGCACACATTATGTGATATAACTGAAGGTTATCATGCTACTTTTCCACAGAACCCCTACCTTTTTCAGTGCACCAGACGGATGGTGGTCACGGAATGAGCAGCTGTTCAATATTTTGCTTTTTTCTCATTGTTCAACATTGTGCAGTAAATAAGACTAGAGGCCACACGTTGAAGTCCTGCTCTGAAGACAAAATTACTAACTTCCTTGTGGGTTTTAGTATGATGATCATCACTATAGAATCTGAGTGCTTTAGAATTTACCTTCACAAAACCCTGGTGAGGTGATGATATTTTCCATAGATTACAGAAGGCAAATGCGACACCGAGAGACTAAAGTAAAAACTGTCGTCTTATCTTAGATGCCCAAATTGAGATGCCTTGGAATTGGTCACAGCTCTTATTGATGTCAGTTACAGCTATGAGTGCTCAGCACTTCTGCATATTAGATTCCAAGGTATCAAATTGGGTATCCAGAAGCTGAAGAACACACAACCAAAATGTTCATGTTTGGCCACTGAGTTCCTTGCTGAGCATCACATAGGAACTCTGCCCAGGAGAACTGGATTCTATCCCTGCCTCTGCCAGTGTTCAGTTGCCTTAACCACGAGACCACCCTCTGTCTTCTTGCAATTCCCTGCCTCATTAACTACTCACCTTCCAACTTCTGCAACAAATGAGAGAGAGGTCCTACAGACAACAGCCTCTTTCACTATACAGTCCTGATTAATCCCTAGCGCACAGCTCATCCTGTGCACTGAATGAGGAAGGGAATGTGGAAAATATAGTATGTGATTATGTAATTAAAGACTGTATCCTAATGTGTACACAAAAGGGGTCGAGTTAAGGTTGCATAGGCAATCTTCTAACTTTTGAATGCTTGACTGTTTGTAGCTTTCTATGTGTAAAAAAACAAACAAGATATTCAATCACATGGAACCATGTTGACACTCACATGGGTCATTAGCAAGGTAACAACATTTTAGAACCATTGCAAAGACTTGGGAATCTTGGGTTTCAATCTGGAATTTTGCGGAGAGTGTGTTCTGATGGTCTTTCTGCCCTGTCTCCTTCCATCTGGCCAGTCCTGGTCTACTCCTTTCATCCCTTCTGAGATCAGATTTTTGTCCGTTCTGCATTCAGGTCAAGTGGCTTCTTCCATAGTACTGCTTGGGATCCAGCAAGCAGGAGCATTGAGAGAACAGGAAAAAGTTTCCTTGCATTTCTGGTCTGATGCCATAACAGCATAGGAGGCTGGAGCAGCTATTACAGGGAAAGTTCTGCTCAGCCCCCACAGCCAGGAGCTGAGCATACTCAGCACATAGGGAATCTTTGGAGGATCATAGAAGATTAGAGTTGCAAGAGACCTCAAGAGGTCATCTAGTTCAGTCCCCTACTCAAAGCAGGACCAACCTCAACTAAATCAGGATTTAACTGCCAAACTTAAAAATTCTCTACTGAATGTGTGTGAAGTGAGATTTTGCGAATTTGGGTGTGTTTTCAAGAGAACAAAAAAAAATATTTATGTCCCTGACATAAAGGCAACCCCTGTACTGCATTTGAAGTCCCTGCTCCTAAGCATCAGTGCTGATTCTTCTCAAAAGTGTTGAATAACTTGTTTAACATGGCAAAAATGTGTGTTTTCCCTAATCTTGTTTTTGGAAATGGCTGAACCATTTTTGCTGAAACTTCTCAAAAATATTCAGCTTGATCAATATGCCTGGCATGAAAAATTTCAGTCCAAAGGGTTAGTTTGGCAAAGTTAGAAGCAACTGAAAACAATGTCTTTATAATGGAAGTGTTGGGTAACCTTATGCAGTGTTACCAGCTCCATCTATCTAATATAGTAGCATGAACATTTGTGCAATCTGTTCACGCAGATTTGTGTATTCCAGTAATCTCCTCCTTCCGTGTAGTAAATGTTAGTCAAAGATATTTCCAACTGATGACCTTCTATTGTTCCAATTAGTTGCCTCGTTGTTGAGGCTCCTGATGAACCTCATTAAATACTCAAGCAAGAAACAATACCCTTGCAGAATAGTCATTATTGGTTCCTGTGGTTACTCTGCAGTTGTCCCAGGGTCAGAGGCATGCACAATGCGAGACAAGCAGAGGCATGCTGCTTCCCCCGCCCCCAAATAATCTGCGGGGGCACAGAATTCCTCTGACCACAGGGCTGAGGCGGGGACACAGAATTTGTCTGGCCCCGGGGGCCAGAAGCCCCTCCAAAAACAGTCAAATTTAAATTCCTACACATGCCTCTCTCCAGTGTATTACTTAACCACTCAAACTCCATCATAGTATTATCTAATGCTTTTTCTGGGTCAATTTTTTCTTGTTCTATTTGTATTTCCAGTATTTATAACGCTAGCCGATGTAGTAATCTTCAGTTTTAAAAGTTGCTGTCAACCCATTTTTTTTCTATCAGATTTTTATTTATTTAGATTTATACAGAAAAAAGGGCCTATGTCAGGCTAGGCATTTTGACTAGCTTTTAAAAAAGGTAAATTCTACTAGATAAATAAGCCTGCAGTTTAATTGCAGCCTTCCAACAATTAGAAACCAAAAAAATCAATTGACATTTGAAAATGCCCCGATGTCCCCAGTCTTCTGAATCTGTGGAAAGAACTGGTTCTTGCTGCATGTCCTAAAGATAGCTCATGTTATCAAATCTTATCTGATCACTAGGCCAAAAGGTCTCTCTCCCTGTTCCACATTAGGTCACCTTTTCCTTAGCATGATCCATCTCTCACATAGCTGGGATCAAGCCCCCTGATATTTAGCAATATAAGATGGCTAGAATGGCTGCGCAATGTGTTCCAGGCTCTAGATGTCTTCAACAAATAGTTAAAAATACAAAAATGGCTGCTCTATAACCTAATATTGAAATAGGTGGCATGAAAAAATAAGCCAAATTTCTCATGCTTCCCAAACAATAACTCTTCCCTCACAGCATATGCTGCTTCGACAGCTTTTGACTATATCTTTTGTGGTGTTCTTCTTATATGGGATATGCATTGCCTTTATACATACAAACAAGTAGAAAATTAAACCCAATAGGTTTATTTTTAACTTTTTTCTTTTTCTAGTGCCTTTCTCCTTGTCTTAGTACTATTTTTGTTTTTATAGAAGAGCCACATAATAGCCTTTCCCACCAAATATATATGATCTGACTATGCCAATATGAATAGTTATTGTAGTACAAGTGCTTGATTTATCTGAATTAATATTTCCATAGGTTGCCTGAAAGCTTTCCTGAATTACAGAATCTGACGTGTCTTTCTGTAAATGACATCTCACTGCAGGCACTACCTGAAAACATTGGGAAGTAAGTTTTTTTTGTTGGTTTTTTTTCCTTCAATCAAGATATATTTAATTTGTTTTCACTGACTTAAAGGTATATGCAAAAATGCAAAGATTAAATTTATAAGTATATTACACAAATTAGTAATTGTCAGGGTATTGCATTTTCTTAGTCTGTTTAAAAACCTTCTTTTGTGTTCCTGTTGGTCACTCACTGAGGTAACTGCACTGAACTTGGGCTGTATGTGCATATGTCTAGTCTTTGGGAGGTATAAATCTAGGGAGTTGGAAGAAGCTGCATAAACTAAAGGATGAAAGACTAAAAGGATGTTACCAGTTTGAGAATTGCACCTCTGTTCAAACTCGTTACGTACGATTCTTTGTCATGCTGAGAGCCACAGATCTATTAGAATGGAGACTTCAGCCTTGTTGCAGCTCACAGAGAGACCCAGACCTGACAGCAGGAGAATGCCTCACCCGCTGGAGTTCTATGTTCTTCCGCCGTGGCTGGTGGCTCTGACAGAGCTTTTCTGAGGGGGAAACTTCAAACTTCTGTTTCAGATTTCCGACCACTAATCTGGCTTAGTCTTTGTCCAGTTCCCAGCAGTGTGCCAGTGCTGCATTTGCCTTTTGGGGAGATTTCCCCTCAGCTTTTCCTCCCTCTCTGAGATACTTGAGCAGCTGGTGCCTTGCAGGCTTCAGGGAGAGTGCTGTGCCAAGAAGAAAGAGGCAGAAGGAAAGGTCTGTTTTTCCTGTATGTCTCCTTATTTGAGGGTGTCTCATTGGGGAGCGTAGCTGGCTCTGAGGGTAGAGTGCAGTTCATCTCTTCAGTCTAGTCCAGGTGGGATTGATTCTGCCACCACCCCCTTGGGCTGGAAATGATCCAGACAGTATTGGAATGGCAGGCTTCAGGGGCACATGGCTCTTCCCACATGATAGGAAGAGGTAGAGCTTGTGCGGAGTCCATTCTTCAACCAAGCTACCTTCCCTGAGAGATGCAGAAAGGGCCCCTGTTGAGGAGACCAAACAATAAGCCCAGCCTCTTTAAGGGCGGGGAGATTGTAGCCACTTGAAGTATTTTTGGAACCCTGAGCACAATTTTAGCTCCTCCCTCTTAACACAGGAATGCAGGATCACACGGACAAACTTCCCAAGGGGATAAAAATACAAATGAATAAATGTTATGGTTTTGTTTCTTTCCTCACCCTCAGGGCGAGGTGAGTAGACCAACACAGAAAAGGCCAAAGCGGAGAGCAGTGCTGATTACTCTGGGTGTGTGCACTCACAACAAAGTAATTCTTCTGTAGGGAAGGAAGGCCAGCTTCTGAACGGGAGTTAGGGATCGAGTACTTTTGAAAGATGATGGGCTTCTTCAGTGGGAGTACAAAGTACTGTGAAACTATGTTTAGGAAATCTGTGACCAGCCTAGACACGCTATTGCTATTTGTGTCTCCTTCCCTATGAGGATACCATATTACAGACATAGGGATTTCCTGTCACAGCTTCCTCATCTTTTAGGTATCAGGTTGTCATCCTCTGCTGCTACTATGGGTCTCCAGACCCTAAAGTTTAGATTGTTGCCACCTGCTGCTGCAAGTTGCCATGCTTAGCCGCCACCTCCTTCCTTAACAGCTATCTGTGGAATGACAAGAGGAAGAGCAGCCAGGTATGGAAGAACAAGTTGGCAGTAGAGGGTCATTTAGCGTGTCTGTGATGGATCGCCCCCCTTTGAATGGCACCTGATGTGCTGAGATACCACTGAGCCTGCCTGTTATGCTGACCTGGGCACCCTTTTTACCTGTCTTGCTGAACCAAGCTATTAAGCTTCCTCCAGCACACACACAGGCAGGGCCACACCCAACTGCAGAATGAAACAGACACTGAGATCAGCTCTGGGAAGGCTCAGCTTAAGAGACTTGCCCAGCACTTGGGTGTCCACCTCCCTTGGGGTGCAGCCCAAAGGTATATTACAAAATCCGCCTCCTCTCTGTGTGGAGAAAGGTATGCACAGCCTCTTAACCCCATGGGTACAATTCATAATTGAGGGGGGGTATGTTATAAACAAGAAATAAGTTTATTAACTACAAAAGGTGAATATAAGGGATGACAGAACAAAACAGATTATGAGAAAATTAACCAAAGTATGCAAGCTAAGCTCAATATACTTAAGAAACCGGTTACAAAATGTAATTTCTTTTTCGAGTGATTGCTCATGTGTATTCCACAATAGATGTGCGTGCTCGCTGCATGCACCAGTGTCAGCAGCTTTCCCCCAGCAGTACCCATAGGGGAGTGCCCCTAGCAATCCTTGGAGTGGTGAGTCCTTGGTGCGGTAGAAGAGGCGCTGCGTGCTCCCCCCACCCTCCGTTCCTCGGTGAGGAGCTCCACCTCCCCATACAGGATGTGAGATGGGCTCTGGCCTTTTACCTGTTCATCGCCTCGGCCGAGCGCATGAAAGGTCGGCCGATCTCTACTCGGAGCTCTGCAACCGGATCACATTGTGCATCCATACCTGTTATGACCTGGCGGGAATCCCCCCCGGCTTCAATTGTGAGGGCACACTTGACTAGGGTGCATGCCTCGTCAGCTGTCTTTTTGACCCATGTCCCCATCCAGGGCTTTTGCAGGGCTCCCACGTGGTCTTCAGTTCACACTTTCACCTCTCATTATGCAGTCGTCTCCCAAACAAGGGAGGATGCCAGGTTCAGCAGGGCTGTGTTCCGTCCTGAGAATCTGTGAACTCCTACCCACCTCCAACAGATATAGCTTGGAATCACCTACTGTGGAATACACATGAGCAATCACTCGAAGAAGAAAAGACAGTTACCTTTTCTGTAACTGATGTTCTTCGAGATTTGATGCTCATGTCTATTCCACATCCCAGCTTCCTTCCCCTCTGTCAGTTGTCTGGCAAGAAGGAACTGAGGGAGGGGGGAGCGCCCCTTATACCGCACCATGGAGGCGCCACTCCAGGGCTTGCTAGGGGCGCTCCCCTACGGGTACTGCTAGGGGAAAAACTTTAGACACGGGTGCACATTGTGGAATAAACATGAGTAACACATCTCAAACACCAGTTACGGAAAAGGTAACTGTCCTTTCTTACCCTAAATGTTGTTGTTTTAGGATTTTAGGTAGGTTGCAAAGTTTCTGTGGTTCAGAGTTCCAGTTATATTTCTTTTCAGACTGGACTCTTGTCTCAGTCTGGACTCCCCCCTTGCCTTCCCTTCAGGTGGCTTTAGCAGTCTTTCTTCTTGGGCAGACAGATCATGGGGAGAAGGAGTCCCGTTTGCCTCCTTCCCCACCCTTAAGTAGGACATAAGGCGAGAATCTTTTGTTTCCCAAACTTGACCCCCTCCCTTTGCTTCTAGTGGAAAGTTACAAGAAGTCCCAGATAATGTTTAGTATCAGGTGACAAGACCACCTGACCTAGTAGTGTCACAGTTATGTCTCTGGATGCTTCCCAAGAGGGAGAGCGATTCAAATTCAGTTTTTTCTCTACTTCCACACCACTAATCGCACTCCCTCCTGGGAAGCATCCAGGGACATAACTGTGACACTACTAGGTCACAGTTCAATATGACAGGTATCTTCATGGTTTTGTTATTCCTTCCTGATGATGCTTCAAATTTGATGGCCTGTTGTCTGATGGGTGTCTTCCCAATACACACCCTGTTGTAATGATTGCATAGTCCATATTTCTAACTTCTGGTACAGAAATGATACATGCATACAAGTTGGATAATCACATTCAGTAAATTATAACCTTTCCAATGATACCTTACAAGACCCATCTTGCATAAAGTACATCTCAGTTATGTCATATCCATAACAGAAGCATATTTCCATAAAGAATATAGAGTGCAATGTCACACCGCCATTTATTACTTTCTGGTCTCCTGGCCTCCATTTTATAAGAGCATGATATTCTTTTAGTGTGCACCAGACTAATTCAACCTGCTGTCACTTCTGAAGTTAAACATAATTGTCTTTCATGGTGGTCAGGGACTCAGCATTTCAAACTGGGGAAGATTTTTTTTTACCTAATCGAGGGGTCTCTTCACTATAGAAGCCTTTTGTAGGCAGCCAAGTCTAAGCAGCTGTCACATCAGCCTCTTCTTGTGGGCATAAAAGCTCTCAGTTGGCATCAGTCAAAAAAAGAACTTCATACTTTTTAAATTTAGACACCTTCCTTATGCTTTTGCAAGCAATGCTAACTTGGATCATACCTCTCATACTGACCACTCCTCTTGACCTGAAATATTCCATACTGTAAGGTCTTCTTCCTGAATAGACAGTGGGGAAACAAATCTGTTTAATGTAGGCCTTTGTCATTGAGATCAGACACTTGGACAAGTCAGTTCTCTGCTCTGATCATGTAGTGGGAAAACTTGATGGAAAGCTAAGAGAGCACCAGAGTTGTTGGAAAAATAGACTTACAGTCCTGGCTCCTGCCAGACACTACTGCAAGGAATACAGATAACATGGCAAGCAGTCCCTGAAGTACAACAAGGGAGAGTTCTGTTTTGCAAAGGGTACCTGGAACAAATCTAGGCTGCTCTGGCAAGGTCAGTAGTTCCCCTCAGTTGCCTCAGAACAATCTGTTAGACTCCTGACTGGTACTGGGCTCTTTCATTTTGAGAATAAATGGCTGCCTATAACTTTCCTCAAAACAAAGTCACTGTATGTTGTCAAGAGGGGCTACTCCATGGAGCTGTGCTAGAATTGTAAACACAAGTTTGTCCCATTTCCAGTCTCTAGAAGTCTATAGGAATGCCAGAGCAGGAATGAAGTCCTACCTAATCTACTTCAGATTAGAGCAGTATCACCATTGTTCATCAAGGGCCGTTCCTCGTCCTGTTTCTAGCTTTAGAGAATTGGGAAGAAACAGACTGACCCCAGTTGGAACACCTGAAATTCCTAAAGAAGGCTCACATTCTCATGTTACCATTCCTCAGACAGCTCTCCAGCTTGGCATATGGATCGTGAACTATTTTCTTCAAAACTGATTTGTTACCCTTTGATGTGACAGATGCTTCCAAGGTCTCTTCCAAGATCATAAGAGTATTAATATTGGCTTTAAGGAAAAAGGGAGTTCACACCTGTCTGGTCCTGGAAAACGCTGCTCGTCTGGGCTCTGTTCAGAGAGTTGAGACAAACTGTAGTGATACGGCATCTGGAGTTATCATAACCCCAAATTGCAGACAGTGGGGAAGCTCACTGGCGGCGATTTCCTTCTAGAACTTGAAAATAAACAGATTAATACAACACATACACCTTTACATATACTCCTAAGTATATAACTAACAGACTTCTACATTTTAAGAACACTTTTTAACTACTGAATTCTGGGAAACTCTCATGGGAGAGTGCATCAGCTACTTTGTTAGAAGCTCCTGTGATGTGTTGAATTTCAAAATCAAAATCTTGGAGAGCTAAACTCCAACGAAGAAGTTTCTTGTTGTTCCCCTTGGCAGTATGAAGCCACTTTAGTGCAGCATGGTCAGTTTGTAGTTGGAACCGCCGTCCCCAAACATATGGGCGTAGCTTTTCCAGGGCGTACACAATGGCATAGCATTCCTTTTCACTGACTGACCAGTGACTTTCCCTCTCAGACAGTTTCTTGCTGAGAAACACGACAGGATGGAAGTTGTGATCTGTTGCTTCCTGCATGAGCACCGCTCCTATACCACGCTCAGATGCATCTGTGGTTACTAGGAATGGCTTGTCAAAATCCGGGGCCCTGAGCACAGGGTCAGACATGAGCGTCGCCTTAAGCTGGGTAAAGGCCTTTTGACACTCATCAGTCCACTTAACGGCATTTGGCTGGGTCTTTTTGGTCAGGTCGGTCAGTGGGGCAGCGATTTGGCTGTAGTGTGGTACAAATCGCCTGTAGTATCCGGCCAAGCCTAAGAAGGATTGGACCTGCTTCTTTGACTTTGGGACAGGCCACTTTTGGATAGCATCCACCTTGGCCTGTAGGGGGTTTATGGTTCCTCGACCCACCTGGTGCCCCAGGTAAGTCACTCTGTTTTGGCCTATTTGACACTTTTTGGCCTTAACAGTTAGTCCTGCCTGCCTGACGCGCTCAAAGACCTTTTCCAGGTGTAGTAGGTGTTCGGGCCAGGAGTCTGAAAAAATGGCCACATCATCGAGGTAGGCAACTGCAAATTCTCCCAGTCCAGCTAGTAGACCATCTACCAGCCTCTGGAAGGTGGCGGGTGCATTTCGAAGGCCGAAAGGAAGGACATTGAATTCATACACCCCCGCATGGGTGACGAATGCTGACCTCTCCTTGGCAGGTTCATCTAGCGGTACTTGCCAGTACCCCTTGGTTAAGTCTATTGTAGAGATGAACTGGGCACGTCCCAACTTCTCCAATAGCTCATCGGTACGTGGCATTGGATAGTTGTCCGGACGAGTTACAGCATTTAGCTTACGGTAGTCCACGCAAAAGCGTATTTCCCCATCTGGTTTGGGTACCAGAACCACTGGAGATGCCCATGCACTAGTAGATGAGCGGATTATACCCATCTGTAGCATGTTCTGGATCTCCCGTTCTATAGCAGCTTGGGCATGAGGAGACACTCGGTAGGGTGGGGTTCTGATTGGGTGAGCATTACCTGTATTAATGGAGTGGTATGCCCGTTCAGTCCGTCCTGGGGTGGCTGAGAACAATGGGGCGAAGCTAGTGCACAGCTCCTTGATTTGTTGCCGCTGCAGACGTTCCAGGGTGGTTGAGAGGTTCACCTCTTCCACGCCACCGTCTTTTTTCCCGTCGTAGTAGACACCGTCAGGCCACTCAGCATCATCTCCCTGGACTGTAAACTGACAAACCTGTAAGTCTCTGGAATAGAAAGGCTTGAGAGAATTAACATGGTACACTTTAGGCTTTAGTGAGGAATTGGGAAATGCTATGAGGTAGTTTACAGCTCCCAGGCGCTCTTGGACCGTGAATGGCCCTTCCCATGATGCTTCCATCTTATGGGCCTGTTGCGCCTTCAAGACCATAACCTGGTCTCCTACCTTGAAGGACCGATCTCTGGCATGTCTGTCATACCAGGCCTTTTGCTCTTCTTGAGCATCCTTTAGGTTCTCTCTAGCAAGGGCTAAAGAGTGTCGGAGGGTGCTTTGTAGGTTGCTTACAAAGTCCAGAATGTTAGTTCCTGGAGAAGGCGTAAACCCCTCCCATTGCTGCTTCACCAACTGTAATGGCCCCTTAACCTCGTGACCATACACAAGTTCAAATGGTGAAAACCCTAAACTGGGATGTGGTACAGCCCTGTAGGCAAACAGCAACTGCTGCAACACTAGGTCCCAATTATTGGAGAATTCGTTGATGAATTTTCGTATCATGGCCCCCAAAGTTCCATTGAACCTTTCAACCAGGCCATTGGTTTGATGGTGGTACGGGGTGGCAACCAAGTGATTCACCCCATGAGTTTCCCACAGTTTTTCCATGGTCCCTGCCAGGAAATTAGACCCTGAATCTGTAAGGATGTCGGAGGGCCAACCTACCCTGGCAAAGATGTCTGTTAAGGCCAGGCACACAGTGTTAGCCCGAGTGTTACCTAGAGCTACTGCTTCCGGCCATCGGGTAGCAAAGTCCACTAAAGTCAGTACGTACTGCTTTCCTCTGGGCGTCTTTTTTGGGAAAGGGCCCAGAATATCCACAGCTACTCGCTGAAATGGGACCTCAATTATGGGGAGTGGCTGGAGAGGGGCCTTGACCTGGTCTTGAGGCTTTCCCACTCTTTGGCATACCTCACAAGACCGGACATACTTGGCAACGTCCTTGCCCATCCCCTCCCAGTGGAAGGACTTCCCCAACCGGTCCTTGGTTCTGTTCACCCCAGCATGGCCACTGGGATGATCATGGGCTAAGCTTAAGAGCTTCTCCCGGTACTTAGTTGGAACCACCAACTGTTTTTGCGGCTGCCATTCTTCCCGGTGTCCACCAGAAAGAATTTCCTTGTATAAAAGTCCTTGGTCTATAACAAATCGGGATCGATTAGAAGAGCTGAGAGGCGGTGGGGTGCTCCGTGCCGCTGCCCAAGCTTTCTGAAGGCTGTCATCCGCTTCCTGCTCAGTCTGGAACTGTTCCCTTGAGGCTGGGGTCACCAGTTCTTCCTCAGACTGTGGACTTGGGCTTGGTCCCTCTGGAAGCGATGTAGGTGATGGGGTTGTTTCCGTTGCTGGTGAACCGCTTTCCGCTGGTGCACCTGAGGGTATTTCAGGCTCTGGCTGAGCCTTTTGGGTATGGCTGTCTGTTGCTTCTGCCAGTTTTGGCTCGCTGGCGCCCTCTGGCGTTGAGTTTGAAGATGGGTTTGCAATGGCTGGTGCTGGTTGCTGTTCCAGTTCCGGGCCTGGGACTGGAGGTGCTGTGGCTGTTTCAGTGGTAGGCATGGAATCCGGGTCCACTACCTCTGTCTGGGTCTCTGGTAACACAGACGGGGCCTCTGTGGACGGCTCAGGAACAGGAATGGGTCTGGAAGCTTGCCTGGTTTGGCTACGTGTAACCATTCCCACTCGCTTGGCCCGCTTCACCTGGTTGGCCAAGTCTTCCCCCAGTAGCATGGGGATAGGATAATTGTCATAGACTGCAAAAGTCCACATTCCTGACCAGCCTTTGTACTGGACAGGCAGTTGAGCTGTAGGCAAGTCTACAGCTTGTGACATGAAGGGGTAAATTGTAACTTTGGCCTTTGGGTTGATGAATTTGGGGTCAACGAAGGATTGGTGGATAGCTGACACTTGTGCCCCCGTGTCTCTCCACGCAGTAACCTTCTTTCCGCCCACTCTCAAATTTTCCCTTCGCTCCAAGGGTATTTGAGAGGCATCCGGGCCTGGGGATCTTTGGTGTGATGGTGGTGTAATGAATTGCACTCGCATGGTGTTCTTGGGACAGTTGGCCTTGATATGTCCCAGTTCATTACACTTAAAGCATCTTCCATCTGATGGGTTACTGGGCCGAGGTGAGTTACTGGAGACTGGTGAGGTTGAAGGGTAGGGTATCTGTGGCTTTACTTGGGTGGTATGTGGGGTCTTTGGCTGTCCTCGGTTGCAGGGTTTATGGTCTGTGTGCCCCCTGGGGTAATCGTTCCCCTTGACAGTAGCTTTCTTGCTTTCTGCCAGTTCCATCCATTTGGCTCCAATCTCCCCCGCCTCAGCGATATCTTTGGGATTTCCATCTTGTATGTACCGTGTGATGTCTTCAGGAACACCATCCAAGAACTGCTCCATTTGTATGAGGAGGTTTAGTTCTTCCAAGGTTTGAATGTTGTTTCCTGTTATCCAGGCCTCATAGTTTTTTGCAATGTAGTAGGCGTGTTTGGGAAATGACACCTCGGGTTTCCACTTTTGGGTTCTGAAGCGCCGACGGGCATGATCTGGGGTTATCCCCATTCGGTATCTGGCCTTGGTTTGAAAAAGTTTATAGTCATTCATTTGCAGCTTAGGCATTTCAGCTGCCACCTCTGCTAAAGGTCCACTGAGCTGTGACCTCAATTCTACCATGTACTGGTCTTCGGGGATGTTGTACCTAAGACAGGCTCTTTCAAAATTTTCCAAGAAGGCCTCGGTGTCATCACCTGCCTTGTAGGTGGGAAATTTCCTGTGCTGTGGAGCAATAATTGGCGCCGGGTTGTTAGGGTTGGCTGGCACATGCAACCCAGCTTTTGCCATCTCCAGTTCATGTTTTCTCTGTTTTTCCTTCTCTTCATTCTCTTTTTGGTGTTTTTCCATTTCTTTTTGGTGTTTTTCCATTTCTTTTTGGTGTTTTTCCATGTCTCGGCGGTGGGCCGCCTCTTCTTCTGCTTGTTTCCTTCGGTAGGCCAACTCTTCTTCTTCTAGTTTTCTTTTGTGTGCTGCCTCTTGGGCTGCCTGTTCTCTTTGGAAGGCTGCCAGTTTCATGCTTTCTTCCTTTTCTTTCATCTCCATCTGTCGCCTGTGTTCAGCTTCTTTGATTTGTTCTTCGGCCACAATTTTTGCCTTAGAAGTCATGATTCCTGTTTTCTTGTGTTGGGGTGCCCTCCGGTGTTTATCTTCTGAACTGCAGGTTCTCTGTTGCCTCCTGAAGTCTGCCTAGCAACAGTGTTTTTTTTCCTTTTCTCTCTCTAGCTAATGTTCAATGAAGGGAAACCAGAAAAACCACTTTATTTGCATGCATATAAGTGCTGGTAGTTGCCTCCTAATGGGAGGGCTATTGCATGACAAAAGACCCTTAACAGTTTGGTAATGGCTTCTTGCTTAACATGCAAGCCACAAACTGCCAGAGAGATCAGAAAAAAAAAATCTCTCTGGTTCCCTTTTAAAACCAACTGCTTCTCTCTCTGCTAAAAAGCCCTTAGCAGAGAAAAGAAAAATATAATATTCCTACTGGCTTCTGGATTCTGTCTATATCCCACCGCTGCTACTCATATCATAACCTTAGTCCCAGATTTGGACCTTAGCGTCCAAAATATGGGGGTTAGCATGAAAACCTCCAAGCTTAGTTACCAGCTTGGACCTGGTACTTGCTGCCACCACCCAAAAAATTAGAGTGTTTTGGGGCACTCTGGTCCCCCTGAAAAACCTTCCCTGGGGACCCCAAGACCCAAATCCCTTGAGTCTCACAACAAAGGGAAATAATCCTTTTCCCCTTCCCCCCTCCAGGTGCTCCTGAAGAGATACACAGACACAAGCTCTGTGAAACTACACAGAGGGACTCCCCCTCTCTGTTTCCAATCCTGGAAACAAATAGTACTTTCCTATTCCCCCAGAGGGAATGCAAAATCAGGCTAGCAAATCCAACACACAGATCTCCCCGATTTCTTCCTCCCACCAATTCCCTGGTGAGTACAGACTCAATTTCCCTGAAGTAAAGAAAAACTCCAACAGGTCTTAAAAGAAAGCTTTATATAAAAAGAAAGAAAAATACATACAAATGTGCTCTCTGTATTAAGATGATACAACACAGGGTCAATTGCTTAAAAGAATATTGAATAAACAGCCTTATTCAAAAAGAATACAAATCAAAGCCCTCCAGCACTTATATTCATGCAAATACCAAAGAAAAGAAAACCATAGAACTTACTATCTGATCTTTTTGTCCTTACACTTAGAAACAGAAGACTAGAAAGTAGAAAGTACTTCTCCAAAGCTCAGAGAAAGCAGGCAGGCAGACAAAAGACTTAGACACTCAATTTCCTCCACCCAAAGTTGAAAAAATCCGGTTTCCTGATTGGTCCTCTGGTCAGGTGCTTCAGGTGAAAGAGACATTAACCCTAAGCTATCTGTTTATGACAGGAGTATTGTGGATTCATGATAAACTTAGATGTATGGTGTCAGGGACTCAATCATAGGCATGGACTGAGGATGAATTCTATAAGTAAAAGGTCTCATGGCAAAGAATGTTAACCTCAGATGCAGATGGTCATAAGGGAAAAGTAGTGTGTCAGAAACAATAACCTAGTTTTTAGTGAAGCCTGTTGGGAATGCTGTGCACAGAGACTTAATGAATCAGAGTTCACATGAGCCTTATTCAGTAATTCCTGTTCTCTTCTGCATCTCACTTGATATCACGTTTGTTCACAGAGGTCAAGGTCCCATTGTCTCTTTTCCACTCCCTGAATTGGTGAATACAGATAATCAGAAATTTTTTTCCCCAAAAGGGTCCACCCTTAGTGAGCTAGGCAAAGAAATCCTTATGTCAGATCAGCAAGGAGTCCTGTGGCACCTTATAGACTAACAGACGTATTGACACATGAACGTTTGTGAGTGAATACCCACTTCGTCGGATGCATGTAGTGGAAATTTCCAGAGGCAGGTATAAATATCCAAGCAAGAGTGAGTCAGGCTAGAGAGAACGAGGTTAGTTCAATCAGGGAGGATGAGGCCCTCTTCTAGCAGTTGAGGTGTGAACACCAAGGGAGGAAAAACTGCTTTTGTAGTTGGCTAGCCATTCACAGTCTTTGTTTAATCCTGAAACCCATTACATGCATCCGATGAAGTGTGTATTTACCCACGAAAGCTTATTCTCCAATACGTCTTAGTCTATAAGGTGCCACAGGACTCTTTGCTGCTTTTACAGATCCAGACTAACACAGCTACCCCTCTGATACTTATGACAGAGGTTAGCTGGAATTAGTGGAGGGGGCTCTTCCCAATTCTATCCAGAAAAATAGGCCCTAGGATGAAAGGATAGTATCCACTGGTTGGAACACAGTGATTTGAGGTCTCAGTGTACTCTTCTTCCCATTGATACCAGACTTGTTCTGGTCGTGACAATCTCTATCTGATGGATTTCCATAAGTAGAGTAGAACAGTATGGTAAAGTAAAATATAAAGTTCTCAGCGTGGTTGAGAAAAAAGGAGTTTTGTACAAGCCTTGACACTGAATGCTTCCGTAGAGCAGCTTCCCTGGTTCCAACCCAAGACTATAGAGCAACAACCTAGAAAGCTCATTCAGGTCCTTCCAGCACTTTACACTATTGAAGCCCTGTACGAGGTTTTATTATATTCACTATTCCCATTAAAGTAGATTTCCTCATAACTATAATCTCCAATCAGGTAAGTTTAGGAAAACAGAATGGAATGATCATGTTTGTGAAAGTTGTTTTGAGTGGAGAGGATGTCATGGGTGGGGCATTCACCTGCTGCTAGTGACTGAGAGGTCTGATTCTGCCCCAAAACTGCAAGCAGGCTGAAGTAGTTACTGTAACAGATCTGTGGACCTTACTATTCAAAGAAAGAAAACATTCAGATGAGCACAGATATATTTTTCCTCTTGTTACAAGTAACACTTTTTTATGACTACTAGAATTGAAAGATTAGTGGGGATAAGGATTTGTCTCTATTAACAAGTCTTGTGTACTTAAAATATTCCACAAGACATAACTATTGAAAAACTTGTATATAGACGTGCTTTCCAGAGGAGATGGAAAGCTAAATATCCTTTGATATCACGTCAGAAAGACGAAGTCACAAAACAATTTTGATTTTTAGAATTACTTTGTAACTTGTACGCTTAAAATGGCCATAATCTTGGGTCAAGTTGTGTTAATATCTGTGGACTGAAAGACTTTACAGGGGCAATGGAAAGGTCTCAGAAATGCATACCAAATGTTAGTCTTATTACTTTTCACTGCTGGCTTCATGAACAGATCTGTGGCTAAAAAATTTTGTATACAGCAGATTGATGAAAGATGGGAAAGAGTGCACTTTTTTTACTGACATAAACTTGCAGTTTGAGACATCTGATGGCTTCACATGGAATAAAAGTAGTTCTATATGTTGTATGGAACAAAGCAGAAGAAGAGTTCAGTTAATGGACTGTACCTTAAAATGCAAACATGTTAAAGTGCAGTGTTACAGAAGCAACAAATGAGATAGTGAGGCTTAACTCATAGTGATATAGAAAGTGGAATATTTATTACTTGTACTGCTAGATATACTCAGTTAATGCTATGGGCTCTCTGTCTGTCCTTGTTTGCTAAACTCCAATAAGTTTAGCTTTAGAAATCTTTGCACTTTTGATTAGGTGAGGCTGTGTGTATTGCAGACTTCTCTCCATTAAATAGCAAAACTGAATGTTCATGAATTTGAAAGTGTTTACACTGTATTTCATGATCACTGTTATAGCAATTTAAAACTTTTAATGAATACAGTGACCTCTGATTTTAGATCTATCAACTTGTGTGTAAGTCAAATGTTTGTCTTGTGTTAACTTAGTATTAAAAGTTCCATATTTAAATAAAATACTGAATTTTGTTGAGCTATTCTGTTAATGGAGGAGGCAGTGGAAAAGCAAACTGGAAAATAGACTGAATGGAATAGCTTTTGAAAATAGATGAAACTCTTACCTCATCTTATAAATTATCTTAGCATTTACCCCTATTTCAGTAATATTCCTGAGTAAACAGTAGGAAATCCAAAATCTCATACGTTGATTCATATATTTTTAAGCACCCTAATTCTTCTTCCCAGCAATGCTTTTGAAGATTCCACAGTGGAGTCCAGTAGCTCTGAGTATCTTTGTTGGGTCCCATCCACTGCTGAAGTTGGTCATGCTCTCTCTTAAAATGTGTTTGTATATAAAATTAGATTATAGGTTAGACTCAGCAGCTCTTTTCATCAGGGTCCAGTAATCTTTGGAATGGGGAGAAATTCATGGGAGGGGAAGATTACTGGACGGTTGTACCTAAAGATTGGGAGAGCCAAGGCCAAGCTGAGAAGGGTGGAATCTGATCCTTGTCTAAATCTGAATAGTCAAGAGTGACTGAGGGCTTGGCTACACTGGAGAGTTGCAGCGTTGGTGGTGGGTTTACAGTGCTGCAACTTACTCACCGTCCACACTTGCAAGGCACATACAGCACTGCTCTCCCT
Organism: Gopherus flavomarginatus; assembly: GCF_025201925.1. Taxonomy (NCBI): domain Eukaryota; kingdom Metazoa; phylum Chordata; order Testudines; family Testudinidae; genus Gopherus; species Gopherus flavomarginatus. The sequence goes on along the minus strand of NC_066620.1, from coordinate 171,856,858 downwards.
GGCTGCAGCGCTGGCTGTACTCCTGCTCTGGCTGAGATATAACAATTGCAGCGCTGGTGATGCAGCGCTGCTCCTCTAGTATGGCCACCAAAAGCGCTGTAATTTGGCCTCCAGAGATATTCGGAGGTATCTCAGAATGCCTGTTCAGCCATTCTGCTCATCAATTCGCACTCTGCTGCCCTGGCCTCAGGTGACCCGCCCTTTAAATGCCCCAGGAATTTTAAAAATCCCCTTCCTGTTTGCTCAGCCAGATGTGGAGTGCAATCAGTGAATCTTTCCAGGTGACCATGCCTCCACGCGCCAAACGAGCCCCAGTATGGAGCAATGGCGAGTTGCTGGATCTCATCAGTGTTTGGGATGAGGAAGCTGTGCAGTCACAGCTGCGCTCTAGCCGTAGGAATTACGATACCTACGGGCCGATATCAAGGGCCATGCTGGAAAGGGGCCATGACCGGGATGCGGTGCAGTGCAGGGTTAAAGGGAAGGAGCTGCGGAGTGCCTATTGCAAAGCCCACGAGGGAAACCGCCATTCCGGCGCTGCCTTCACGACCTGCCGTTTTTACAAGGAGCTGGACACGATACTTGGGGGTGACCCCACTGCCAATCCGACGACCACGATGGACACTTCAGAGTAGGGGGGGTACACTGAAGGAGAGGAGGGGGGAAACAGGAAACTGAGACTGAGGGTACTGGGGTGGGGGGAGACACCCCGGAGTCCCAGGAAGCATGCAGCCAGGAGCTCTTCTCAAGCCAGGAGGAAGGTAGCCAGTCGCAGCAGCCGGTACTTGGTGAAGGAAAAGCAGAGGAGCGGGTTCCCGGTAAGCGGCTTTTATTTTCAGGATGGAACTGTTTCGGGAGAGGAGGAGGGGTTAGGGCTGCATGCATGCATGCATGCCTAGATGTGGAATAGCCCATTGATGTGGTCTAGCAAGTTGCGGTAATCGGCCTGGTAATCTCTCCAAAAGTTTCAGTCAGAGCGTGGGCAATGCGCTTGCGCAAGTTTATAGGGAGAGCCACTGTGATCCTTGTCCCAGTCAGGCTAACACGTCCTCGCCACTGTGCCACGAGGGATGGGGGGGACCATTGCTGCACACAGGCAAGCTGCATAGGGGCCAGGGTGGAATCCGCATTGCTGTAGAAGACCCTCCCGCTCTTCCCAGGTGACCCCCAGCAGCGAGCTATCTTCCAGGATTAACTCCTGTGGAAAATGTTGGGAGGCTGTTCAGTGTAGATGCCCTCTGCAGCTGTTTGCTTTCCCCAACGCACAGAAACCCCTGCACATCCCTGAAGCAATCAGTCCCCCTTACTCACCATTTCATGGATCCTGTGGGTTATGTGCGCTCTGTTTGGTATGGGAAAAGTATGCTAAAGTGTAGACTGTAAACTCCTTCACTGTATGGGAATAACTGTCTGGGTGAGATTATAAACAATGCTGCCTCTGTTAACTGTTGCCATTTTTGCCTTTCGAAAAGTGTCCTTGACTACTCGACTGCCCGTATCATCGACTGCTCAGAGGCTACAAAACCTCTGGAAGAAGCCGCGAAAAAGCAAAGAAGACATGATGAAAGCAGTTATGGATAACTCTGCCAGAGAGAGAGAAAAACTGCAGGACTGGAGGAAAAAACTGCAGGACTGGAGGGAAAGGGAAAGCAGGATCCGCCAGAGAAATGCAGCAGCTAAGAAGAAAAGCACAAAGCAGCTGATAAGCATCCTGGCGCGCCAAGCGGACTCTATCCAGTCACTCGTAGCCATGCAGGCAGAGCACTACCGTGCCGGCCCCACCCCTGTCCCAAAGCTCTTTCCCTTGTGCCCCAATGTCAGCTCCAAACCCCCTTCCCCAGCATCCAAGTTCTTACCACCACCAGCTGCCCCCAACACCTGTACGTTTACCAACCAGCCCTGAGAACTACTACCCTTACCATCTGCATTCAACCCCCATCACCATGCAGTATAGGCATCCTGAAGTGCAGCAGTCATTGCACAGCACTCCAGACAGGACATATTCAAACCTGTGACTGTACAGTTCACCACCCCACCCCCCTGCCCTTTTAGGTTCCCAAAATGTTGTGTCTGTCAAGAAAGTTAGTTATTTTCTTTTCAATAAATGAATTCTTGGCTTTGAAAACACTCTTTATTATTGCAGAAGGTGAAAAATACCCTAGCCCAGGAAAGAAACAGGCACTGCACATCATTTTAGGAAAAACAGATTCCTACTAACATTGTAACCACTGCACTTCACTCCCGTGCAAGGCACCAAACATTACTGTTGGTTTTCAGCCTCAAATTCCTCCTTCAAGGCATCCCTAATCCTTGTAGCCCTGTGCTGGGCCTCTCTAGTAGCCCTGCTCTCTGGCTGTGCAAATTCAGCCTCCAGGCGTTGAACCTCGGAGGTCCATTCCTGACTGAATGTTTCACCCTTCCCTTCGCAAATATTATGGAAGGTACAGCATGCGGATATAACCACAGGGATGCTGCTTTCCCCCAAGTCTAGCTTCCCGTACAGAGATCTCCAGCGCCCTTTCAAACGGCCAAAAGCACACTCCACAGTCATTCGGCACCGGCTCAGCCTGTAGTTGAACCAGTCCTTGCTCCTGTCAAGCTTCCCTGTATACGGTTTCATGAGCCAAGGCATTAACAAGTAAGCGGGGTCTTCAAGGATCACAATGGGCATTTCAACGTCCCCTACTGTGATTTTCCGGTCTGGGAAAAAAGTCCCTGCCTGCAGCTTCCTGAACAGGCCAGTGTTCTGAGAGATGCGTGCATCATGCACCTTTACAGGCCAGCCTGTGTTAATGTCAATGAAACGCCCACGGTGATCCACGAGTGCCTGGAGAACCATAGAGAAATACCACTTCCGATTAACGTACTCAGATGCTAGGTGGGGTGGTGCTAGAATAGGAATATGCGTCCCATCTATTGCCCCTCCACAGTTAGGGAAAGCTATTTGTGCTAAGCCATCCACAATATCCTGCACGTTCCCCAGAGTCACGGTTCTTCTTAGCAGGATGCGATTAACGGCCCTGTAAACTTGCATCAACACGATTCCAATGGTCGACTTTCCCACTTCAAACTGGTTCGCGACCGATCGGTAGCTGTCTGGAGTTACCAGCTTCCAGATTGCAATAGCCACCTGCTTCTCCACTGGCAGGGCAGCTCTCAATCTCGTGTCCTTGCGCCGCAGGGTGGGGGCGAGCTCAGTGCACAGTCCCATGAAAGTGGCTTTTCTCATCTGAAAGTTCTGCAGCCACTGCTTGTCATCCCAGACTTCCATGATGATGTGATCCCACCACTCAGTGCTTGTTTCCCAAGCCCAAAAGCGGCGTTCCACGGTGCTGAGCATTTCCGTGAATGCCGCAAGCAATTTAGTGTCATACACGTCAGGCGACTCGATATCATCGTCGGACTCCTCACTGTCACTTTGGAGCTGAAGGAATAGCTCAACTGCCAAACGTGATATGCTGATGAGTCTCGCCAGCACATTCCTCAGCAGCTCGGGCTCCATTTCCCACAGAAATTGCGCTGCACAGAAACCGTTGGAAGAGTCAGAATGGCGCCAAACGTGGATGGAAAAACAGTGACTGCTGGGATGTGAAGCGATGCATCACGGGGCGTTGGGATAGGAAGCGGAATGACCCGCACCCTTCCGTCCCCTTCCCACAACCCACGGCTCCAAAATGGGACGAGGTGCCCTGTGGGATAGCTGCCAATAATACATCACTCCCAACACCACTGCAAATGTGGCCACACTGCAGTGCTGGTAGCTGTCAATGTGGCCACACTGCAGCGCTTTCCCTACACAGCTGTACGAAGACAGCTGTAACTCCCAGCCCTGTACAGCTGCAAGTGTAGCCATACCCTCAACATTCAGACCAGTTTGTGTATTGCTAATTAAAATATTTTGGCTAAATTAGTCTTCTAAAGAATCTGCATTAAATGGCCAAGCTTCACTGACTGATGCGATATCTGAGCCATTACCGGGGAATTACAGACCAGTCATCTTAACTTCTATACCTGGAAAGATAATGGAGCAAATAATCAATCAATTTGCAAACATCTAGAAAAGATAAGGTGATAAGTAACAGCATGGACTTGTCAAGAACAAATCATGTCAAGCTACCTGTTTAGTGTTCTTTTGACTGGGTAACAAGCCTTGTGTATAGAGGGGAAGTGGTAGACATGGTATATCTTTAGTAAAGTTTTTGATACTGTCTCCCGTGACCTTCTCATAAACAAACTAGGGAAATGCAACCTAGACAGAGCTACTATACGGTGGGTGCAAAACTGGTAAGAAAACTATTCCCAGAGAGTCGTTATCAGTGCTTAACAGCACTGGTCTACGCTATGGGGTTAGGTCGAATTTAGCCATGTTAGGTCGATTTTAATATGAATGTGTCCTCACAACCAACCCCATTCCATCGACTTAAAGGGCTCTTAAAATCGACTTCTGTACTCCCTGGCAAGGGGAGTAGCGCTAAAATCGACCTTGCTGCGTCGAATTTGGGGTAGTGTGGATGCAAATCGACGGTATTGGCCTCCGGGAGCTATCCCAGAGTGCTCTGTTGTTACTGCTATGGACAGCACTTTAAACTCTGATGCACTAACCAGGTACACAGGAAAAGCCCCAGAAACTTTTGCATTTCATTTCCTGTTTGGTCAGCGTGACCAACTCAGGGTATAGCTACACTTGAAACTTCAAAGTGCTGCTGCGGCAGCGCTTTGAAGTGCGAGTGTGGTCGCAGCGCCAGCTCTCTCCCAGCGCTACATGTACTCCACATCCTGATGAGGTTTAGCTTGCAGCGCTGTTTACACTGGCGCTTTACAGCACTGTATCTTGCAGCACTTGGGGGTGTTTTTTTTCACATCCCTGAGCGAGAAAGTTGCAGCGCTGTAAAGCGCCAGTGTAGCCAAGGCTTCAGTAGCACTTAGCAGCACAGGTAACCACGCAGTCCCCCCAGAATTGTAGAGCATAGAATGTTTCTACGCTCCCCCCATCATCTCTGCCTCTGAGGTTATCACACATTAGAAGGTGAGAAAAATGCACTTGTGATGACATGTTTTCCAAGCTCATGCAGTCCACCTGCACTGATAGGGCACATCTTAATTCAGTGGCAGAGACCAGGAAAGAATTGAGTGAGTGCGAAGAGCGGAGGCAGGACACAAAGTTGAGGCTAATGGGGGAGCAAACGGACATGATGAAGTGTCTATTGGAGCTGCAGGGAATCCAGCAAGAGCACAGACCCCTGCTGCATCCACTATATAACCATCTACCCTCCTCCCCATGTTCCATAGCCTCCTCAGCCAGATGCCCAACAACACGGGGGGGGAGGGGAAGCTCTGAGCACCCAGCCACTCTGCTCCAGAGGATGGCCAAAGCAACAGAAGGCTGTTATGTACATTGGCCAAACCAGACAGTCTCTATGCAAAAGAATAAATGGACACACATCTAACAACAGGAATCATAACATTAAAAAACCACTAGGAGAACACTTCAACCTCTCTGGTCACTCAGTAACCGACTTTAAAGGTGGCAATTTTGCAACAGAAAAGCTTCAAAAACAGACTCCAATGAGAAACTGCTGAACTTGAATTAATATGCAAACTAGATACCATCAATTTAGGCTTGAATAGAAACAGGGAATGGCTGAGCCATTACACACATTGAATCTATTTCCCCATGTTAAGTATCCTTACACCTGAAATGGGCCATCTTGATTATCACTACAATTTTTTTTCTCCTGCTGATAGTAGCTCATCTTAATTAGCCTCTTAGGGTTGGTAGGGCAACTCCCACCTTTTTATGTTCTGTGGGTGTGTGTGTATCCTTACTATATGTTTCATTCTATGCATCCGGTGAAGTGGGCTGTAGCCCACAAAAGCTTGTGCTGAAATAAATTTCTCTCTAAAGTGCCACAAGTATTCCTGTTCTTTTTGCGGATACAGACTAACATGGCTGCTACTCTGAAACCTTTTAAAGTATGTAGCTCATGCATCAGAAAGTAACAAGTGTGATTGAGAAGTGAGATCAAGTTACCTGACAAAAATTTAAAAAAAAAACACACAAAAATGGTGGCTCTCACTCTTAATTTGTGCTTCCTGCTTTCACATTCTCTTACTACACCTCTACCCTGATATAATGCGACCTGATATAACATGAATTCGGATATAACATGGTAAAGCAGCGCTCTGGGGGGCGGGGCTGCGCACTCCAGTGGATCAAAGCAATTTCCGTATAACGCAGTTTCACCTATAAAATTAAGATTCTTTTGGCTCCCGAGGATAGTGTTATATCGGGGTAGAGATGTAATGTCATTATTGGCACACTGTCTTATTTGACAGTTGTCAGAAATTAACCTGTAACAAAGGATATTTTCCAGACATTAGTTAGGAAAGTGATATGGCAGAACACAAATTTTCCAATACATTCCAAGAATGTATTGAGGACAAACTTTTTGTTCCAGCAAGTGGGGGAAGTATCCAGGGGGACAGCAATTTTAACTTGATTCTGACCAACAGGGAGGAGTTGTTAGCAAATGTGAAGATTGGAAGACCGTTTGGGTGAAAGTGATCATGAAACGATAGATTTCGTGATTATAAGGAAATGAAAGAATGAAAGCAGCAGAATAAGGACAATGGATTCAAAAAGGCAGACTTTGACAAATTCAGAAAACTCATAGGTAAGGTCCCTGGAAGAAAAACTAAGAGGGGGAAAAAAGAGTTCAAGAGAGCTGGCGGTTTATAAAAGAGACAGTTTACAGTTGTGCCTTTAATACTATCTTGAGGTGAAGGAAAGATAGGAAAAACAGTTAAGAGGCCAATATGACTCCATCAGGAGCTCTTTAATTACCTGAAAATCAAAAAGGAATCCTACAAAAAGGGGAAAAATGATGAATGGCTACAGAATAGAACAAAAATATAATGCATGTAGGGACAAAATCAGAAAAAACTAAGGCACAAAATTGAGTTCCATCTAGCAAAGGACATGAAAGAGAATAAATAAAATCAGGAGCAAGAAAAAGATGAGGCAAAGTGTAGGTCCTCTACTTAGCAATAACTGATGCCATAAAGAAGGCTCTTTATAAAGAAGGCTCAGATGTTTAATATCTATTTTGCTTCTATCTTCACTAAAGAAGTTAATGGTGACCATATATTTAACACAATTAATATTAACAACAGGGGGAAAGGAACACAAGCCAAAACAGGGAAAGAACAGGTTAAAGAATATTTAAATACGTTGAATATATTTGTCTGCAGTGCCTGCCTGATGTAATTCATCCTAGAGAATTTAAGGAACTAGCTGAAACAGTCTTAAAATATTAGCAATTATTTTTGTGGACTCATGGAGGACTGGAGAAGGGTGACCTTACTATATGTTTCATTCTATGCATCTTTAAAAAGTGAAACAAACAGGATCTGTGGAGCTATAGACCAATCAGCATAACTTCGTTACCTGGAAAGGTACTGGAACAAATTATTAATTATTTTGTAAACATCTAGAGGTTAATAGGTTTATATAGAATAGCCAGCATGGATTTGTCTAGAACAAAACATGCCAACCCAACACAGTTTCCTTCTTTGAGAGGGTTACTGGCCTAGTGGATTGCGGGGAAGAGTAGACATGATACATCCTGATTTTAGTAAGGCTTTTGGTACAGTCCCACATGACATTCTCATAAGCAAAGTAGGGAAATGTGGTTTAGATGAAATTTCTGTAAGGTAGATGCACAACTGGTTAAAAGAGCATATTCAAAATAATAATCAATGGTTCACTCTCAAACTAGGAACATGTATCTAGTAGGGTCCCACATGGGTCAGTTCTGGGTCTGGTATTAATCAGTATTTTCATTAATGACTTGGGTAATGGAGTGAAGATTGTACTTATAAAATCTATGGATGACACCAGGCTGGGAGGGGTTGCAAGCACTTTGAAGAACAGGATTAGAATTCAAAACGACTGTGACAAATTGGAGAACTGGTCTGAATTCAACAGGATGAAATTCAATAAAGGTAAAGTACTATGTCTAGGAAGGACAAATCAGATGCACAACTACAAAATGGGGAATAACTGGCTAGGTGGTAGTATTGCTGAAAGGGATCTGAGGATTATGTTGGATCACAAGTTTGAATATGGGTTAACAATGTAATGCAGTTGCAAAAAAGGCTACTATTCTGGAATGTATTAACAGGAGTATTGTAGGTAAGATGAGGGAGATAATTATCCCACTCTATTTAGCAGTGTTGATTGAGATTGTCCCCTATTCTGGGCACCACACTTCAGGATTTTGTCCAAAAAAGTGAGAAAATTGGAGAAAGTCCAGCCGAAAGTAACAAAAATGATAAAAGGTGGAAAACCTGAACTCTGAGGGAAGTTTAAAAAAACAAACATGGAAATGTAGTCTTGAGAAAAGATTGGGGGTAGGGGGGACTTGATAAGCCTTCATATATGTTATGGGGTGTTAAAATAGGACAGTGATCACTTGTTCTCCATGTCCACTGAAGGTAGTACAAGAAGTAGTGGGCTTAATGTGCAGCAAGGAGATTTATATTAGATATTAGGAAGAAATGGTAGTTAAGCACAAATAGGCTTCCAAGGAAAGCTGTGGAGTCCCCACTGTGACTGGTTTTCCCCAGGGTACCACCTGGAACTAGGGTACCACTGAGACCCCTTGACCCACTAGCCTGGGCTCCCTTTTGTGCTGTACTGCTATGACAAGCAAATCCTTCTCTCTAGCCTGCACTTTCACCAGCATACATAAAGATAGGGACATACCCAGCTGCAGTTACATGCAGGCAGGCTTTTAACCGGCCCCTGCCTGGGAAGGCTTCAGCTAGGGAATATCCCAGCTCCTTAAGCATGCACTCCCTCTGGAGTGTAAACCCAAAATTATACCGTCTTGCACTGCACAGGGAACTGTACAGCCTAAGTGCCTAAAATTCACCCCCTCCCTCAATGTGGAGAGGAATAGGCAACAGCTTTCTGCCCCTCAGTTATGATTTCCACGCACTGTTTTAGATCAAGCAAAAACAAACTTACTAACTACAAAAGATAGTTTTTAAGTGATTATAAGGGATAGCAAATGCAAACTCAGCTTAATATACTAAATAGATTGGATATGTATAGCAGATTCTCACCCTAAGTGATGATACTAACAGACTGCAGATTCTTAAGGGGCAAGCTGCACTTTGTTTACAGTTTGGAATCCCCAGATGTTCAATTCAAAGGCTAAAAATCCCTTTACCCTGGGTCCAGTACCTCCCCCAGTTCAGTCTTTGTTCCTCAGGTGTTTCCAGGAGTCGTCTTGGGTGGGGAGTCACTCCCCTGCCTTATATAACTTTTGCATATTGCAGGAACCCTTTGTTTGTTTTAAAGCTTGGATCCCATGCTAGTTAGTGGAAAAATACTGGCATCCCAGGTTGGAGTCCAGCACCAGGTGACCTGGTTACGTGTCCCTGTAGAGTCACAGCAGTCATCCCCCACTGACTGGAGCCTTCACAGGTAGGCTCACCAGGTGGGAGATAAGCTTCTCCGAAGGCCTATTGCTTCTTCCTAATGGCTCATTAACATGAACGGGCCCTTCCCAGCCAGCCATGTAGACTGAGAGCATTTTGCCTAGTGAGTGTTGCCCAGTAATAGCTACATGTGAAAGATACATAGTCAATAATCATAACTTTAGATACAAAAATGATACTTGCATACAAATAGGATAATTATATTCAGCAAATTATAACCTTTCCTGTGACACCACAGATGTCTTATTGCATAAAGTACATCATAATTGTGGTATAATTATATCATACTAATATCACTATGAAGAATATGGGGTGCAGTGTCACATCCATCATTGGAAGTTTTTAAGAACAGGTCAGAATCACTTGTAAGGGATGTTCTAGGTGTACTTGGTCCTGCCACAGCAGAGGGGGCCAGACTTGATGACCTCTCAAGGTGCCTTCCATCCCTACATTTCTATGATTAATATTTACCAATCCTGGGATAATTTAGTTGGGATTGGTCCTGCTTTGAGCAGAGGTTTGGACTAGATGACTTCCTGAGGTCTCTTCCAACTCTAACCTTCTGTGATTCTAGAGCCTAGAATCTAGGCCATTTCCTGTCTTGTTCCCTCCCTTTCCCTCAAAAAATTATACATTGAACACTAAGAAAAGAAAATAGTGTTTAAATTGGATATATAAAGACAATCCCTACCCTCAGCCTATTTGGCCTCCAAAAAGAAAAAAAAATCCCCACAGATTATTAAAGTGATCTTTGAACATATTGGTTAGTAGATACACCAACTTCTCTAAAACTAATACCTTATTGAAACTGACCAGTGTAATTCTAGCTGCCTCACTTCGCGGTTTTTGTTTTGTTTTGTGTTTTAATAGCCACATGTATGTTTGGAAAGGTGGCAGAGCCTTTATTTTTCTTAACTTACAATGTTTATATTCATAATGGGGAAATCCTATTGTCTTCATTAGTAATCTTTGTAGATTTTGACCATCTTAAAGAATTATGTCCCTGCTACTATTGAATCCTATAGGATGCTTCCAAAAACCTATAGAATAGTGTTAAATTCTGTCGGCTTTACAACCTAGTTAAATTTTATAGGACTCTTCATTAAGAAGAGTAAAAAAAAAAGTAACTAATTTAGTCGTAGAATGAGTTTTACTTACACTTATGTTCATTGTTACGCATGTTGTAATACATATTTGCCCAATTGAAGGCCCTCAAAATGGGCACCTAATCAAAACCCTACTAAAAAAAAAATCTCTGCTTAAACATGGCTTTACGAAACAGTCTCCATGGAAAATGAAATTAATTTAAATTCTATATCATTTGCAGTATACTACATAATAGATATGAATCATCAATTCATTTTATGACCATTTAAAGTTCAATCTGAAATGCAGCTTTCCATAATTACATATGATGACATTAAGCACTAGTTGCAGCTGTAAATAAACATATAGTATTTGACCTTTTGAAGGAAAACCATGGTAGGAAAGTACATCAGTGGACATAACAGTATAATTTATGAGCTGTGTGGTCATAGAACTTCTATGAAATGCCTGGAATGGAATCCTTTAGAATGCTACTTTTAATTGATTTGTAAAGGAAATCTGGTTGCACCAAAAAGCAAAACTGCTAGGAGCGCAGTTCTTCAAACACTTCAGTAAATGCTGAGCAAGTGGCATTTACAAAATAAGGCTTTTAAGTAGTAACTGATCAGTACATGCAGGTGAATGAAGACAGACAAAGGGATAGATTTAAGTGACAGATTGTGGTTTTAATTTTAACACTGGGTTGAAGCACTATAGGCTTATCCATCCCAGACTCTCCTGTGCTAGGCATTTAACGGAGTCAAATGCAGAGTTACAAAGTTCCTATCCTATCACCAGTAGCTCATGTATACAATAGCATAATCATATTCAGCAAATCATAATCTTTCCATAGACACCTTACTTGACAAACTTTTTACAAGATTTGTTGCAGTTATAACAGTGGTAGCAACACTGTTCTACATGGTCATATTTTAATCAGATAATGTGGCACCCTCCTCAGCCTGCTTCTAGAACTCCAATCACTTCTGATTCTTTTGACCTCCTTTACCTCAAGGGCCTAAGGTACCAAAGAGGGAACTTAGTCTGTGAAGGCTTCAGATCTCCCCTTCTCCCAGAGGCCCAAGGTCTAACAGCAAAATCCTGGGTCTCTGTTACTTCTGGGAGCTGGCCCTTTTAGCCTTTATCCGCAAAGGCCTCTGGGGGCTCCACCTATGAGCTCCATCCCTAGTCCCACTATCTGGTACCTGTTTCCTGCCTAATCCAATCTAATGTCTTGAAGCCAGATGTCAGCTCTGGTGTCCAAAAAGTGCACTCCATCCATAAAAATCTCAAGCTGCTTGTTCCAAATGTCCCAGTGGGTGATCTCTGAGTCACCTGCAACTGGAAAGATTCTGGCAATCTCAAGTTCACATTCTTTGGGGCCCTACCTACCAGATTAGATCGACCGCTCCCTGCCAAACTCGTGTCATGAACCTTTCCGACTAAACCAATCTTACGTTTGGCCATGATGCTTAATTCATCCCACGTCCCCCTGAATCCTATCTCTCAAATTTATTCCCCTGCAAGATCCATGATTTTCACCAAGGTCAATATCCAGGACACTAGGTGATTGTAATTGGCCCATCAGTGAGTACCAGAGGAGGCATGAGCTGATCTCGCATGTCCCTCCTGCTGAACCAATGAATGCAGCAACACAGCTGCCGTTTTGCAGGCCCAGTGCATAATGGAGTGTCTGCAAATTTTGAGGTCAGCCTTATCTTTGCGTGCCCCAGTATACTATCCATAGGGTGAACGTAGGTCCAATTTCCAGCGGTCTATTGCCTGGACCCCCAGGAGTCAAACCGTTTAATGTTGCAGATGTCACTTCCCAAACTTGAAGGAATGTGTGCCAAAGTTTGCTGAGTTGAGATGTAAGTAAGCTCTAATGCCTTCGTTACCTCAGCAAACTTGTATCTGGTCAGGTAGCCACCATCCTTGTGCACAAAAAGTGGGTCTGGCTCCGGGTTTCATGTGTCTAGAAAGGCTTTGACAGCTTTTACAGACATACTAATTCAGCCAAGCATTCTCTTAGCTGTGTTGTGGCCCCTTTTCTTGTTTCATCAGTTTTGGAATGCCTCCGTTTCAAGGGCATCCATCATTCCTTGATTAAACAGCACATTTGCTCTCTGTAATGCAAGCCTGGACCTGCTGACTGTGACCCGGTCCACATTCTCTAACCATCGCTTGCCACTGTTTTATGTGGTTTGTATTTATTTGGTATTGAGGAATACCAAACTGAACACAATTGAGGGTCTACATTGTGATGCATGGAGGAGCCTTGAGAGTAGAATAAATGGTAGATAATCCTGCACTCTCCTTCAAGTGTCTTACGCACCACATCCAGGATGTGAATCTATCAGTCGGGCACTAGTAAATCAAAAAGGGGCCAGCTACCTACTTAGCTGCTACATCCACCTGAACCTTTTTTCCTGAACTATTTGCTCAAATCCTTTAACAGACTTCAAGTTTTCTACCCACACATGAAATCTTGCTACCTCATATGGGATTGTAAAACCTGGCCAAAATTCATTCCATATATAAGCCTCAACTATCTTGTTAGGATAACATAAGATGGTAGTAACACCTCTAAATAATTGGGGCTGGGGCTTTTACCAGAACTTCCCCTCCCTCCCACTGATCCTGTTGGAGTACTGTCCCCCTGCTAACAGCCTCTCTTTCTGACATATTGGGCATTTTCTTCGCCCCATAGCAAATGAGGGCACCGTGCTGACTTTCACATTTCTTATATCAGTGTTTGTATTTGCAGCAGGAACAAAAATGCACAACAGAACTTGGACCTGACATCTGTTTTTGAAGCTTGTGGTTTCGATACTGGTAATCCACTATCTGTATAAACATGCTGGCCTGCATGGCATGGTTGTTCTTACCCCATGGGAGATTTGGCTCTTCTGCTGCCTAAGTCTGAACTTCATTGTAACTTAACCATGCCTCACCCCCATTTGTGGCATGTGTTCTGGATATGACATCCAAATATTATGAAAATTGGGATGCTTGGCTCAGTTTGTTTTGCAGATTACACACGTGTGTGTGTGTGTATGTATGTATGTATGTATAGGCTGCAATCCAATTCTCTACTGTTCTAGCCATTTTGAGCTTGCCCGGTTTGTCGTCGTCTTTCCCTCCCTCCCTCCCTCCCCACCTGTTTCCTCAATCTGGCTTTCACTGAAGAGAAGGGTGAACATGCTCACATGCTCTCCTTTCCAGTTTTTTTCTATAATATCCTTTGACAAATGGGCCCCCAGGGGTTGATCAGTTTCTACATATGATCACTTGGCATCAATGCCTATGTCCCCTATGAGCCCCCCTGTAGAAAGGGGGGCGGGAGGGAGTGAAGCCTTGTTAGATGTATTGTCCCCTAGTGTTGGAGTGTTTCAGTTCACTATACCCTTTTGTAGGTGCCTGGCTCTGCCATGCAGGGATGTGCTGGGACAAGTTGTGCCCCTAGCCTTTTGGCAATGAGGTGCCAATGATTTTGCCAACTTGTTCCTTTCTGCATGGGGCTGGTTTCCTGCTGCCCTGGCCCTGAAGGCGGGACAGGTATACAGCTATCTCTGAGGTGTTGGAGGAAGGCTTGCTGCCAGCCCCCCCCACCTCTGTGAAGGGATTCTGCAAGTCCAACCCCTGCAGCACGAGGGTCTTAGCTGGACTAACTACAAGCTACTGCAGAGAGGGACTAACACGATTATGCTTTGACAATCGTCTTCCCCCAACTTTAGCTTCTATGTCTGAGCCCTGTGTTCCTAGAAGAAGGGACCCTGGGTCACACCCTCCAGCCACGAGCCATGCTTGTGGGAATCTACTTCTGCTGCAGGGTATAGGACCCCAGCAGGTATCTCGGCTTCAGTCCCCCTGCATCATTCTGTCCTCTTTTCCCACAAGCCAAGGTGTGGGTTCTGCCTTAGAGTTCCTTGCTGCTTGCAGCTGTGTACTGCCCAGTACTCCTCATCCAGGAAGAAGGGCCCCCAGCCCTGGTCCACTTCCCTATTAGAAATTGAGAGGCTGTTCCTTCCTGGGGGCTGGGTGTGACCTTGGGTCTCTATTCCCTCACAGCGCTGCACAAAGGAGTTGCTGCCCACCTCGTCTGTCACTGCTCTTAAAGGCTTCAGGATGCCTGGGCTACCCTGTCTTCTCAGGCTTGGCGGGACTTACTCCTGCCACGGGCTGCTGCTGCAACTTTTCTCCTCTCCCCCCAAAGAGATAGCCAGAGACTCTAGCTGTAGAGAATGTAACATACTCCTTGGTAATTTGTTGCAGTAGTTTCAGCAGTTCCCAAACTGTAGAGTGAGCTTCCCAAGGGAGGTGCGATAACATATCAAGGAAGGCATGAGCTGTATGTGGCTTTTTGAGCTCCGGCTGTCAGCTTCAGGCAGCTGGGGCTCGTGTACAAGGGCCGTGCACACCAAGGAGGTGGGGGATGGGATAAGGGGGACAGCTGCAGTCCCATTGCCTGGCCTTGGGCTCTCCTTTCCTGCCCTCCCTCACTACCTCACTGGGAGGTGGCAAAAGGACTCCAGCTGTCTGCCTTGGGGTGGCAGCAGCAGCGCAGAAGTGTGGGTGGCAATGGGCTGCTAAATTTGCTGTGAAAAGTGATATTTTCACATTGCCGCCCTTACTTCTGTGCTGCTGGTGTCGCAACGCTGCCTTCAGAGCTGGGCAGCAGTATATGTACTTGTGGGGCAGAAAGGCATGTAAGTGGCTACAGACACACATGACTGGGGGTGGGACGGCAAATAAGCTTGAGAACCACTGCAGTAGTTAAAATACTCTGTTTAAAAAGTTACTTTAGATTCTAAACTCGTACACAGTTAATCCTAGTCAAGGTACTAGCATCTTATCATTGTGGATACGTGATCCACCAGTTTCTTGTATTGATTCAGAAGAAAAACTTTTATTTGCAAATATTCTCACTGGTGGGTTTTTATACCAAGGTGCCCATTCACTTCATGTATCCTCATTCTAGTAATAAATTCTCCAATGTTGGATATAATCAATGTTAGAAATGTTTTAAATTTAGTTTTTGTTTGAATTCAGATTTGACTGAAGAATAGGACAGTGATTGCATTTCTTTTTGCAGTAGTAGCTACAAATACTTTATTTTTTTACCTCACTTTGTCCAAAAACAAAATTAAACCTTTAGCACTCAAGTAAGGCAGGGCATATTATGTTGTAGAGAACTGCTTTTTATTTGTAGATACAATATCTGGTTTTTATTTTTTCCTGGGATGCTAGAAGATTAAAACTGATTATAGCATTGGGATAATGTCTGACTCCTTGTATTCCGTTTAGTTATAAATAAAACTCTGGAAAATCTGAATGTTACTATGGTGATGTTAGTAAAAGCCTGGGTTATGGAGTAAACGAACGGCTTAGAAACATGCTGTCCCTTATGATAATGAGCATGCCATAGTTGCCAAGTTGTATATAGCCAGAGATTAGTTTAGTTGCTGCTGCTGTAACTTGTTGCAGCCCACATGTCAAAATCTAAAAGCCAATAAGTAAAATTACTTTCATATAATGACTGAAAAAACCTACATTCACTTTTTGGTAGCTTAATACCACTTTCACTTTGATAGAAAGGGTCGATGTGGGGTGTTACTTCCTGCATTGCTTGCTTCCTTTCTTGATTTGTTTTCTAACAAAAAAAAAGTCTAATTTTTAAAATTGCTCTCTTTAGTCTATTAGGCAATCATGTGAAATGGAGTGTGGGGAAATTTAAAAAAAAGAAATTATTGGGGGATGACTTCCATTGGAGATCACTGGAATACACCGTATAAAAACTTCCTTTTTCCTTAGTTACTGAAATTATTAAAGAAAATATCTTAAGATGGATTCAAAAATTACTATTTATCTTTTAGCCTTTTTAACCTGGCTTCCTTGGAACTAAGAGAGAATCTGCTGACATACTTACCTGAGTAAGTTCCATTGCATGTGTGTCTGTGGTCGTGTGTGCTTTAATATATGCCATCCCCCCCAAAAAAGAAAGAAAAAAAAAGGCTGAAGTTAATATTTTCTCTGGCCCTCATTTAATTTGTGGATGAATACAAGGTGTTTTCAGTCTCCTGCATAATGAATGAAGAGTTACGGGCTGTACCTCTCCCTTAATAAATAGCAAGTTGCTCAGGAACTTTGTTCATCACTGGTTAGTAACAGGAGTCCCAAGGTTGTGTGCAAATCAGTTTTACCTGTGGAATACTTCAGTGTAATAGAAATGTGCAGAATATACTGAATAGCTAAATACTCTAAACTAATGCCAAATTATTCAAGAGGTGGAAGCTGGAATCATTTCATGACCAATATTAATTATTACGCAAATGAAGGTCGATCTCATGTTCAAAACTTTTAACATTCACCATGTGAGCTGTATTAAATCTGTGTGGAGCTTTACATTTTTTTAGAAAAAGTGTAAATAAGCACTTACATGAGAGGTTGAGTAATTTAGAGAAACTTTGCAAACCTGGAAATGAAAGCCTCTGACATCCCCTGACAACATCTAATTAGAAACTCAACCTCACTCCCTACTCCTTTTGTGAAAGAAAGAAGGTCCTAGGATTTCTTTTGGGGTGCTGTTCTGCACCAGGTACAGGGAGTCATCTTTTTTTGTGTGTCTGCCCCTGCTTGGACATGTGACTGTTTTTGAACTCCTTACTCCCTTTTGGCTACTGGAAGAGGAAGATTTTTCCATTCTTTCTTCCCAGTACCCCAAAGTCTCCTCACTGCTGAGGAACTAAGGGAGTAAAGAGTCTCTTCTCTTGGCTTCCTGGCTGCTACTATCAGAGGATAGGTGTCTCTGATACTCTGCTCCTGTCTCATCCTCTTTAGTCTTCTTCTCTTGTGGATATATCCAGTAGTTCCCCAGTTGCTGCTGTTCGTAACTTTCATGAGCCTTAAAGGTGCTTCAAACGCCACAATGAACTGTAGAGTATGAATAGATAATTTTTCCATGCAGCATCAGAGTAAAACTGTTTATAAATGAACAGTTTTACTGTTGCTCAGAGTTCTGAATAGCAGTAGTGAAACTGACCAGTCTTGTCTTCATGCTGCTGCAGCTTGGGGATAGGTAAGCAGAAGCTCCAAAGGAGGGGTCTGTTCTGAAGCATGTCAGGAAAGCTCTGTTGTTTGTTCACATTCAGAAGTCTTCTTTTAAAGCCATAAATGCTCAAATTCTTTTTTAATTCAAGCTGAAATTCTGCACAAGCTGATGAGTTAAGACATTTATTAATCAGGGAAAAAATCTTTATTTGCTCTTGGTGAGTAGGCAGATGAGGGACTTGTCAAATCTTGACCTGCATGCTTTATAAACCATTTAATATGATCAATGTAAGGTCGTGTAAGTAATTTTCATCCAGCTGTAAATTGGTTTGGATCCATTTTGTGGAGGCTTTCAACTTTTTATTCTAAATTATGTGGTATTGACCATGGTTAAGACTGATGATTAGCAGAATGGACAATGATCTGATAAATTATAGTGCATTTTATGCTTCCGAGGCACATTATACTGACAAACCCAATACTCTTCAGTATCATGTTAATATACGTGATCTATGCCCAATAAAATCATTTTCTAGAAGAACATATGGTTATACAGTGGAAAGAGCTCATTCAAGTACCTAGGGGTTCTGATGGTCTAGTCTAATGGGGTTCTCTCTTTGCTTACAGATCACTCACCCACCTACAGAGACTAGAAGAACTTGATTTAGGAAACAATGAACTTTATAACTTGGTAAGAAATTATCACTGGAATATGGCATTGTTATTGGTGTTTCATGTGGAAATAAAATATCCAGAACAGAAATTTCCCAAACTGGTACAGGGCATGAGGATGTGAAAGCCTGAAGGGGAACTGCTACCAAAAGTCTCCAATCAAAGGCAGAGCAGCTCATGTGCACCTGAAGTGGAGTGCCCACTCAGTGAAGAGCTATTGCAATCCTGGAACACATAAGCAGGGGAATCTCGAGTAAGAGAAGAGGGGTTAATTCACCTGTCTACTTGGCACTGGTGCAACCATTGCTGGAATCCTGGGTCTAGTTCTGGTGGCCACAATTTAAAAAGGATGTTGATAAATTGTAGAGGTTGAGAGAAGAGCATCAAGAATATTAAAGGATTGGAAAATATGCCTTATGGTGATAGATTCCAAGATCTCAATATATTGAGATTAACAAAAGAGAAGGTTAATGGGGAATTGATTACAGTCTAAGTGTCTACAGAGTATAGCTGTGGGCCTGTGGGCATATGATGGCGTATATTACATTGGTGGACATGCAGATGAATGAACTGGTGATGATGTGGCAGATCAACAGAGCCAGACGTGTACCCAAAAGCCTCCTACTGCAAGACAAACCCAAGAAAGAAACCAGCAGGACTCCACTGTCCATCACATACAGTCCCCAGCTAAAACCCCTCGAACGCATCATCAGGGATCTACAACCCATCCTGGATAATGATCCCACACTTTCACGGGCCTTGGGTGGCAGGCCAGTCCTCGCCCATAGACAACCTGCCAACCTGAAGCATATTTTCACCAGTAACTGCACACCGCACCCTAGTAACTCTAGCTCCGGAACCAATCCATGCAACAAACCTCGATGCCAACTCTGCCCACATATCTACACCAGCGACGCCATCATGGGACCTAACCAAATCAGCCACACCATCACCGGTTCATTCACCTGCACGTCCACCAATGTAATATACGCCATCATATGCCAGCAATGCCCCTCTGCTATGTATATCGGCCAAACAGGACAGTCTCTACGGAAAAGGATAAATGGACACAAATCAGATATTAGGAATGGCAATATACAAAAACCTGTAGGAGAACACTTCAGTCTCCCTGGCCACACAATAGCAGATCTTAAGGTGGCCATCCTGCAGCAAAAAACTTCAGGACCAGACTTCAAAGAGAAACTGCTGAGCTTCAGTTCATCTGCAAATTCGACACCATCAGCTCAGGATTAAACAAAGACTGTGAATGGCTTGCCAACTACAAAACCAGTTTCTCCTCCCTTGGTTTTCATACCTCAACTGCTAGAACAGGGCCCCATCTTCCCTGATTGAACTGACCTCGTTATCTCTAGCTTGCTTCTTGCTTGCATATATATACACCTGCCCCTGGAAATTTCCACTACATGCATCCGACGAAGTGGGTATTCACCCACGAAAGCCCATGCTCCAAAACGTCTGTTAGTCTATAAGGTGCCACAGGATTCTTTGCTGCTTTTACAGATCCAGACTGGCACGGCTACCCCTCTGATACTTGATACTTTTATGTCCCTATCCTAACTATTACTGTCGTTATTAAAATGATGTGACATGCAATCTGGTATTTCACCATACGTTATTAATTTGTGGTAGAATTATTCTTCTGCAAAAAAGGAAAGATCCCCACAGATCTTTCTCTGCAGAAACAAAGCAGGGAACACAGATTGTTTTCTCTGTTCCTCAATTGTGCCCCAGTACTTACCTTTTGTCATTTCAAGATTGAACTGAGGTTTCATTTGTGTGTTAAAATATGAAATACGGCTCTTGCGCAGAAACAAAAATGCTTATACTTGGCTCTTTTTAAAGCATATTTTAGTGATTACACTAAAAACTTAAATTATATTAATGTTACAATTATGGTTCCACGAACAACTCTAATTACACGGTTGTGGTATACTGTGTTCTCCCGTATATTCTTATGGCATTCAAATATGACAGTAATACACAATATTATGTGTATATATATGGGAGTGGGAAAGGGATGGGTTAGAGTTGTTTTGGGAGCTATAACTTGGAGTTTAATTTTTTAGGTAAGTAAAACAAGAAAGAGGACCCCGTATGGGGTCACTTGAATATACATTTTTTTTTCTGTCTAATAGGTTGTAATTGCTAGACTATTATCTGTCTCTCCTCTGCACGTAAGGGTGTTTAAAAACTGTCAGAGAATGTGGAGTCCCCTTGTTAGTCTAACATAGTCTTAGTCAAATACATAAATCACCTATTGGATACTTACCAAAATATGTAATGAATACAGACAACTTATGGTCATACTTAGTTACGTTTTCTAAATCAGATCAAGCATTACAACATAGTATTCAAATCAATGTGTCAGGTCGCCTGGGCAACAAGTTTTTCTTCTGTTGTATGCATTGCTTGTTTCTGAATTACCCTAACTTCCTTTTGCTCTTTTGTTTTGTTTACATTTTGCAGCCAGAAACAATTGGTGCACTTTTCAGTCTTAAAGATCTCTGGCTGGATGGAAACCAGTTAGCTGAAATACCTCAGGTAAAGTAGAGTTCTCATGAAAAAAGTATGTGTGAAGAAAAAATTCTTTGTGGCTAAGGTACAAATATCAAACTTGCTTTTTTTGTGGGGGGGGGATATGTTTTTAAACTTTGAAGTTTATAAGCTTTTTTGAAAAGTTCAGCGACTATCTTTAGGATTTCTGCCTCTCAGCTTTAGAAGGTTGGGCATGATGCCTTTGTCATATGCACCAGAAACGGCTGATAGGCTTCAAAGGGTTTATCTGATGAATGACAGGATATTTTCCCTCTTCCAGAAATTGGTTATTCTCAGTCTGTAGTGTTTACGGCTTAGCGATCGGGAGACCAGTATTCAGTTCAACTGACTTTCTCACTCTTCACACTTGTCAAAATGCAATTAATCACAGTTGTATGTGAACTGTCCTCTTCTGTAGCTTTCTTCTGCTGTTTAAAATACCTTATTTCCTCTTTACACTGTAATAAAATTCCCACCATAAATAGAATTTTGAGACTCCAGCCCTGCAACTGGATCCATGCAAGCAAATACCCCATTGACTTCAGTTGCAAGATGAGGGGCCTTAACAGCTAAGGTATTTCTGTAATCTGTTAAGCTTCCCTGTCCGTAGCGCATAGAGAACAGCTTTTTTTTAAGATTCAAGCCAAAAAATCCAGCCATTTCACTGTTATTCTATATGCTGAGTCCACTGTGGGTGGTGTGGAAATCTTGCATGCTGAAAATCAATGCAAAAACAATGGTGAGTGCAAGTGAGCTTAGTGTCTGCCTTTTTCCGTCATTAAGCCCACATCCAGACTAACCCGCTGTATCGGCGGGTTAAAATCAATTGCTCGGGGATCGATATATCGTGTCTAGTCTGGACGCGATGTATCGATCCCCGAGCGCGCTTACATCGATTCCGGAACTCCATCAACCCGAACGGAGTTCCGGAATCGACACGGAGAGCCGCGGATATCGATCCCGCGCCGTCTGGACGGGTGAGTAACTCGATCTTAGAAATTCGACTTCAGCTACGTTATTCACGTAGCTGAAGTTGCGTATCTAAGATCGATTTTCCTCCCCTAGTCTAGACGTGGCCTAAGACTGGCTACAGTAAGTACTTGTAAGAGGCTCCAATTAGACTGCCATATCAGATTTTCTGTGGACATCTGAAGTTCAACAGCCATTTTTAGCAATAATTGGTGGGTTTTGTTAATGTCCAATAGAAAAATCCTAAGAAAAAGCTTTATGAGCAACTTACTTTATGTAATTCGTTGTTCAAGTATTAGAAAATAGAAAAATCTTTGCTATCTAACATGATCGATCTTGAGATTTTCAGTGATCTTGTTGCTACTCTGTAGACATTTATATATGAAGTATTATGGTTGCTGTTGTATTTTTTATCTTTATTTTCAGCTGTGTTGGTACAGCAGTGCTGAATGTTTTGATGATTAAAGTCAGCTATGACAGAATGTGTGTAGGAGTATATTCACAGTGAGGGTGTACTGAAAAATATAAAAATAAGAGGTGTCACTTTTTTCCAGTCAGATCTTTAGATAAACTATATCATTGTCAAAACTAAGTAATTGGTATAATTTTATAGCTTTATAAGCTTGCTAGTGCAGCACTTCTGATTTGTATTTCTCCATTTGTTGCAAAGGAAGGAAAAAGATATGAAATATCTAGATGTTGATAGTTACTGTATGTTGAAATATCAGCCAAGAGGGGCTGATCATAATTTGCCTTGAGTTACTTGGGAGAGACAGACTTCGTATGTGGGATTTGAGTTCTGTAACTCTGAGAAACAACTACATGGAGTTTTTCCTTAAGAAAAAGACTATTTTGGCTTACGTTTCACTTATACTGCTGGCTTGTGGTTCCTATTATGTACGCAAAGTTTGAGATGGAAACATTTTTGTTTAAATTATCTAGCCTGTGCTAGTCAATATTTTTATCGTAAGAAGCTGCTGTTATTTTGTAATATTTCCCAAAATGAAAATGGTTCTCTTCCAGCATTTAGAAAAGAGGTCTTCCTCCTTAGTACCTCGTGGAATTTAAGTGTGGTAGGAAACTTTGACTTGGTGTTGCAAGTTTGGACCTGACTTGGGATTGTTTTTGTTTTTGTTTTGTTAAATGTGATGTAGGAAATAGGAAATATGAAAAACCTGCTATGTCTGGATGTGTCTGAAAATAAATTGGAAAGACTTCCTGAAGAGATCAGTGGTCTGACTTCCTTAACAGATTTGCTCGCTTCTCAGAATTTACTTGAGGTGCTACCTGATGGTATTGGTAAGTAATATAAAGTAAACATAATAATAAACAACTACTGGAACTGGTTTCAATAGCAAGTGCATGTGTCCTGAATTTCTTTTGCAATTTCTGCTTATGTAAGAGATGAGCCTATTCCAGTGGTTTTTTTAAGTCTAATTATACACACAGTCCTGCTAATTTTGCACTTTGAATATTTTTATTTCTGCTAAGGAATTGATGCCTCACCATTTAGGCTGCCTAAATTTATTATTAACTTGCTGAGCAGCGTATGAGACAGTACATCATATGTGATCCATTACCATCAGAACTAGAGGGTTCAGTGTCGTAGTTAGGGCAACTGCCTCATGCTCCCTCTCCATGGGGTTCACCAATGGCACCCACTCTAGGCTCCCGGCTTCTCAGTTGTCATTTTCTCTTGGTTAGAGACCCGGATCTATCTGACTCTTGACTGAGTGTTTTGAGGCTGCACAGTTCCCTGCCAACAGTGTGATATCCCCAGAAAGCCAGACTACCTAAACAGGCCAGGATCTTTCTCTTCAAGTGCTACAAACAGCTGAATTGCCAGCAGTCAGAAGTTACCATGCAGCCCTTTCTAAGCAAGCACATTTATTCATAACATGAAAACTTTACAGAGAACACATCTAAAAAACAAAAGTTCATTATACACTTGTCAACAGCTTTCCAGAGTCACCCATCAGTAATATGGGACCTCAGTAGGCCCAAATCCTTCCACTAATCCAAGGAAGGATTGGGCTCCCCTTGGACCTATCTGTTGGCTGGAATGGATCAGTCTGAGTGACACACACACACACACACACACACACACACACACACACACACACACACACACACACACACACACACACACACACACACACACACACACACACACACACACACACCTCTTCCTTTCTTTTTTTTTTTTCTTTTTTTTTTTCCCATGAGCTTTGGTCACCCTCCCCACCATGAATTGAAGGGTACAAAGATACTGCAGGAACTTGCTCTAACTGTCCCAGTCCAGTACAAGTTGATTCATTGGAGGTTTTATAATCTGTAAATTCTATTTTGTAGCACATCATGTAAAATTATTTAGTAAATTTAGTAAAATTCATTGATCATTGTTCTTTAAATACAATATTATGTGTGGTTTTTAAACCACAGCAGCTCCACCACTGGCTGCCTTTTGCATCTGAGGGGAGGGAGGAGAGTAACTCTGGCAGTTCCATTATCTGCTTCCCTGTTGGGTTGTTAGAGCCCTATGAAGAACAGGAACGGAACTTGACTGGTGCTACCGAGCCTAATACAGCCACTCAGGGCAGCTCAGGAGAGGGTAGAAGGAAGAAAACTTAACTTGGCACCCAGTGATGACTCACAGGTTCTCTGTCTCCAGAACAGGTTAGAGCAGCCTGGGGAATGCTCAAACTTTCATCAGCTGGCAGAAGTCATACACAACACAAAGGGAACAGAACAGGACAGAGTCTGTCCTGTAATATCAGTTGTGGCTCACTGATCTTTTTAAAAGTAATGTTTGGCTCTTCAGCTGAAAAGGTTGGACACCCCTGACCTGGAGGAAGACGTGGTCCTTTCCCCAAGAAGCAGAGTTGCACTTAATGCTTACACTAGCTATCTGTGTTCTTAGCTATAGTGATTCTGGTATAGGGCTTGAACTCATCTCCCAGAATGACTTTATTTGAATTCTGACATCAGTTACTGCATCTATTTTTGTTGACCAGGCCAGTATGAGAATAACTGTTATTTGTACAGCACCTAATGGATTTGACCATGGTCTGATTTGGGGCTTTGGAGTATGCTACCTCAAACTACTACTGTTTACTGTTAGTATCACTACTTCTAGTTTGTATTGCTAGTACAGACTAACAGTAGTAATAGTTTGGAGTTTGTGTTGTCATTTTTGTCAGCTTTTTTTTTTTAAAGTAGAATGCAAAAAATAGTTTCTATTTGGTGCCATTTGTAGACATTGAGGCTGATGTGCAGAGTTTAGGCTACAAGTCATGTACTGATAACGGCAGATGGAGTTGTTGGAACTAACCCTCTCTGCCTTTGGTCTTAGCCCTCTTCAGTAAATATGCAGACAGGAGATTAAACTGCAGCGTTTACTAGTGTAACCTGCTTGGGATCCTTTATAGTATGATTTCAGTTATCTGCTAAAATCACTAAGAATATTTCAGGTGAGACAAATGCTTGAAAATTTTATGGTAGCTGTCATAAGAGCACACGGTTGAAGGACACAAAGCAAAAAGGGAAATCACGCAAAGTCTTATGTAGTCATAGGGAATTCATTATATAATGAAGGATCTGGTAACCTAATGTTTGTGATTATAATTGTATTTTGTGCAAAACTAGCATATTTGTATAGTAGTCCAGCACAATGATAAGGATAGATAAGGGCATCCTACATCACATCATGGACCTGCCTATTCTAACTAAATGCAGTATGTTTTGATCACAAAAAAATAAATGAGGTTCCATTTTCATAAATACTACATTGTTTTTAGTATCTGTGTCTATCTAATGAATGCAGGTTACTAGAGGCTTAGAATTTCAAACACTTTTGTATGCTTATCAGGAAATATTGTGTGGCTTGATTTCCCCCCTCCCCAATCATATTTGGATGGTGAAACGTTTAGCTCCTGATTATCCTACACTCTCCCTGTGTAAAAGGATTTCCCATTTCTTAACGCATGGATGTGGTATACTATTTCCCCTCTGTCAAACTTCAGACTCACGAAATAGAATTGAAAACACTTTTTGTCCCAAGCAAACCTTTCAGTTATTGGAATGTAAAGGCATTTATTATTGGGAGCATTTGCTCTCAAGTTTACCCCTCAACTAACTTTTTTTTTTTCTTTTCACATAGATTTATGGAATCAGTATTTGAGGAG
Organism: Gopherus flavomarginatus; assembly: GCF_025201925.1. Lineage (NCBI taxonomy): Eukaryota > Metazoa > Chordata > Testudines > Testudinidae > Gopherus > Gopherus flavomarginatus. The sequence continues at coordinate 171,830,834 of NC_066620.1, read as the reverse complement.
GATGGTATATGGTTTTGAGCTCCTCTTCCACCTATAACAATCCTATATTTAAATTTATTTATGGATATTTTATTATCATTGTCTAGAAGAACTGTAGTGTGTTGGCAATTCAGCACCTAAAATAAACTGGAAAAGTCACCTGTCTGGCTTACATTTGTGATGTCTAATTCCAAGTGAGCTTTCATAGGCCATATATGATACTTATCCTATTTTTGCAATTGAACTTTGCTGTAGAAAACTCTTGTCAAATACACCAAAATTTTCCAACAGAAGAAAAGTTGCACTGTATATTGTATGATTTTAAATTTTCAAACTGTAGGTTATGTGCAGTTTCATGCTCCCCATTGTCTTCTGTTGAACATGCTTAGAGTTCCTTACTTTATTTTTTTTGCTCTTACTATTTGTGTTCAATCCCCATTAGCAATGCAATCCAAAGCATTAAATATTTTCTAAATTATAGAATATTTAGTATTGATGTAGCTTTACAAAACTAGTTAAGGTTGTCTGAGGAAACAATACATTGTAGCATTTGGTTTTACAAAAAATTGTAATGCATTGACAAAATCTAACATTTTAAAAATGTTCTTTTTAATTATTTTTTTTTTAATATTTAGATATTCACATGTATTGTAGATGTGCTGGAATAATAAAAGTTCAGCAACATGAATGTGTTAATCTTAAAGGGAACATCTGATGCGGATATAGTTGAAGCCAACCACCAAACTTAAGGATTCTCCTCTATTTATAGGAAATTTGAAGAAGCTGTCTATCTTGAAGGTTGATCAGAACAAACTTGTTCACTTAACAGAAGCAATAGGAGACTGTGAAAGCCTTACTGAACTAGTTCTAACAGAAAACCAGCTGCTGGTGAGTATGGTCTTCACTGCTCAAATAGCTGGCAGTCATTAGGCCTGCTGCTATGCACTGAATCACTTTGATTGTAATGCCTTTATTTTATTTCTCCTCCTATTATAGTTACTGCTAAGTACAATACAGTGGAGTTTGCATTAAGTAAATGCATGGTTGTTACAACAGTCGTGGTATTGTTTCCATGTAGAATATATTCTGTATATTTAAATGACAATACATTCAAGAGGAACTTGCCATAATATAAAAGTGGTAAATCAAAGTTCTCATTTTTAAATAACTGTTTTTCTGCGAGTGATTATATGAGAGAATGGCATTGTGGAGTTACAGGTTTGTCTTATTGACTCTTATGGAAGGTATGCTCTGTTTACAAGTATGAAGATTTTCTTCCCCCAATGGCAAGACCTGTAGACTCAACTTTTGAGCAAAAAATCAATTTAGATTGTTCTGAATATGTGAATCAGTATCAACAACAAAAACCCCCAGACAATTGTTCATGTTGCACAGGTGTAACTAAAGGCAGAACTTCGTTCTGCAATTAGATTTTAGTTCACAGTTCTATTGATGCAAAAAGCAGAGTGAAACCCTGTTCAGTTTTAGCTATTTTGGCTCTGCAATACTAATGAGTAAAAACTTATTTATCAAAGTCAACAGATGTGACTATCCTCAGTCTTTTTACTCTGTTCTTGACCATGCTATGAACTGTAAGCACCGATGACTGAGTAACAATGCTGAGTAACAAGGTGTCATTTTTACATGGCCCATATTTTGAAGTAGAGCTTCACTGTAACTTGTGATTTGCCAACTTAATCTAAAATTATATACTAGGGCTGTCAATCACAGTTAATCCTCTCACAGTTAACTTAAAAAATTAATTGTGATTAATTGCAGTTTTAATCCTGCTGTTAAACAATAGAATACTAATTGAAATTTATTAAATATTTTGGATGTTTTTCTACATTTTAATATATATTGTATTCTGTGTTGTAACTGAAATCAAAGTGTATATTATTTTTATTACAAATATTTGCACTGTAAAAATGATATACAAAAGAAATAGTAGTTTTCAGTTCACCTCCTGCAAGTACTGCAGTGCAATCTCTTTATTGTGAAACTGCAATTTACAAATGTAGATTTTTTTTTTTTTTGGTTACATAACTGAACTCAAAAACAAAACAGTCACTCTTGCTTCTCGTTCAACCAATTGCTTGGGCAAACAAGTTTTTTTGCGTTTACAGGAGATAATGCTGCCCTCTTCTAATTTACAGTGTCACCAGAAAGTGAGATGAGGCAGTTGAATGACGCTTTAGTAGCTGGCATTACAAGGTCTTTACGTACCAGATATGCTAAACATTCGTGTGCCCTTCGTGCTTCGGCCACCAGTCCAGAGGACATACTTCCATGCTGATGCCGCTCGTTAAATAAAAAATGCATTAATTAAATTTGTGACTGAACTCCTTGGGGGAGAATTATATGTCTCCTGCTCTGTTTTACCTGCATTCTGCCATATATTTCATGTTACAGCAGTCTCGGATGATGACACAGCACTCGTTGTTCATTTTAAGAACACTTTCACTGCAGATTTCACAGTACGCAAAGAAGGTACCAATGTGAGATTTTCTAAAGATAGCAACAGCACTCGACCCAGTTTAAGAATCTGAAGTGCCTTCCAAAATCTGAGAGAGACAAGGTCTGGAGCATGCTTTCAGAAGTCTTAAAAGAGAAGCAGTCCAATACTATAGAATCCGAACCACCAAAAAAAAAATCAACCTTCTGGCAGTGGCATCTGACTCAGATGATGAAAATGAATATGCTTTGGATTGTTATCGAGCAGAATCCGTCATCAGCATGGACGCGTGTCCTCTGGAATGGTGGTTGCAGCGTGAAGGACATACGAATCTTTAGCGCATCTGGCATGTAAATATCTTGTGACACTGGCTACAACAGTGCCATGTGAAGGCCTGTTTTCACTTTCAGATGACATTGTAAACAAGATGCAGGCAGCATTATCTCCTGCAAATGTAAACAAACTTGTTTGTCTTCACGATTGGCTGACCAAGAAGTAGGACTGAGTGAACTTGTAGGGTCTAAAATTTTACATTGTTTTATTTTTAATGCAGTTTTTTTGTACATAGTTCTACATTTGTAAGTTCAACTTTCATGATACAGAGATTGCATTACTGTACTTGTATGAGGTGAATTGAAAAATACTATTTCTTTTGTTTTTTACAGTGCAAATACATGTAATCAAAAATAAATATAAAGTGAGCACCATACACTTTGTATTCTGTGTTGTAATTGAAATCAATACATTTTAAAACGTAGTAAACATCCAAAAATATTTAAATAAAGGGTATTCTATTGTTGGTTAACAGTGTGATTAATCGAGCTTAATATTTTTAATCTCTTGACAACCCTATAATAGGCATTTTTTACTTGAGTTAGCAGAGTTTATTGAACTGCAAGGAATAACCCGACTAGTTTAGTAAGAGGGGCTTGCTTCCCTGCCTGCAACTTTTTGGATAGGTGAAATGATAGGTATTCTTTTAGATAATAACAAGAACTATTTATCTGCTGTGTGTAGGATAGGAGGAGGAAATTTGGTTTTGCCCCAACAAGCTCAACTGAGCACTTGTAATCCAGAAGGAAGTGGCACGGGAGCCTGTATACAAGAAATAATCTAATGTCTTTGTCTGTGTCAGTGTCCCAAATGAGAATTCATACTAAGTCTCAGATTGGGGAAGTAGATGATATTTGAAAGTGGCAGCCAGAACTTATACTGTATCTAGCTAAACAGATTCCCCAGTCTTTTACCTCTAACCACTTAAGGTTCTGACTTGACATGAAGGGAAGATTTATTCACATACATATTCGTTTTAAAGTCTTTCATGATTAATAAAAAAATTGAAGAGCCTGCTGTGTAGGAAGCTGTGTAGGAAGTCTACACATGAACATTCCACTGGAATAAGATAGAGTATGATTTTAAACTGAATTAACTGTTCCTGATTTAATTTGGTATGCTGAGGCTCTTATTTCAGAATAGAGCATCCACACATGAATTTAAATTGGGAATAGCTCCCCGTGTAGACAAAGCTCCCCTTTGATGCCAACAACTACTGTGCATATCTTGATAAATAATAGTGGAATCAAATTGCAGGCCCCACTGCTACGTGGTTGTTCTTTGTGTTGTTAATCATTTGTTTCAGCCAGTCATTTAATGCTACACGTATTGAATGAAAATAAAATCTGAGGTTTAGGGTATGTATACACTGTGAAGTTGTCGACTAAACTTCTGTTTTTCGTGGATACTTTAAAAAGTCCCCCCACAAAAGACAGAAGTTTTGCCAATGCAAGTTGCAATGTAAACACGGCTTTGTCAGCAGGAGTGCTCTCCTTCCAACAAAGTTAAAGCTGCTCACAGGGCTGGAAGTATTTTGTTGGCAAAAGTGCCGACAGAGAGTGTGTACATCTGCTGACGTTTAGCAACAGGGCTGCCTCGACACAGCCTCGTTGCTAAAAGCTGCGTGGTGTAAATAAGCCCTTAGTTAAAGTAGGAACTTATTTGTTTTTCAGCTTCTTCAAAACTGCCTTCAAAAGGACACTTAAATAATGTATCTTCTACCTTGTGTATATGGTCATTTTAGTACAAAGCTAACATAAGGAGTGCAGTTTGGTTAGAAGCTGAAACAAACAGGCCAGTTCTGCCCTCAGTTACAACCCTGGAACTCCACTGAAATCAGTGGAGTTGCACAGTTGTGACTATGAATAGAATTTGTCCCTTATACGTAAACGCTCCTAGATCCTATTCAAAGTGAGGTAAAGTTTTTGTTTTGACGCTGTGATCATAGAAAGCTTGTTCATGTGTCACTTTCTATTGAAACAGAAATTGCCGAAGAGCATTGGAAAACTAAAGAAGCTGAACAATTTGAATGCCGACAGAAACAAATTAATGTCTTTGCCCAAAGAGGTATGTCATGTGGAGTTAACCATTATGATTATAGATAAAAATTGTGAATATAGCTGCTTGTAGGAAGTAGTAAGCAGCTTTTGTTCCATGTGAATTACTAGAAAATATTACTATCTATTGGATTGCAGAGGCCTTGACAAAAGTAGAAGTGGTTTGGTTGCTAGTGAGTGGCCGATATAATGGAACAAGAGGTCCAAGACCTAAATAGTTTCTTATAAACTGATTTCTGATTGTGCATGTCAGACCCAGCACTACTTGAAGACAGGTTTTTAAGGTCTGGTTATAAGTCAGTGCACTTGAACCAATGTGTAATTTTTTCTGCAGGTAGAATGACGATACCACAAGAAATCCTGATCTTTAAAGTTGTGGCTGGAACACATGAGCGGTGGGGTGTGTGTTTTGGATATGAGAGAGAAGAAATTATTTGGGGTGCTGCAATTTTGGGATCTTTGTTTTATGAAAGTCTCTACAGGATAATTGTGTCATTAAACAGCCAGTGATCTGTGTAATACTCAGCTTAGCAATACCCTAGTTTTATAGTTGTGATCACTGGGGCTCCTTGCTCATCTTAAGCAGTATATGAAGCAACACAAAGGTAGACTAGGATTAAATGTAATGGTGGTCAGAGACGTTGGTCTAGTTCATCAGTAAAACCTGGAAAGGTTGGTATTTCTGGGTTAGGCAAGGGAGTACAATAAGGAGAGCCAGTGTGATGTTACCAAAGCATGAGACAGAGAGTTAAGAGGCCTGGATTCTAATGCCATCTGTGCTACTGAATCAGTGTGTTAATTCCCCCCTACACCTTCACTGCTATGTAATTTAACTCTGCCTTCTGCCTCAGTTTCCCTATCTGTAGATAATTGGCCAAGCAAACCAAGACGCTACACTCAACTTGGAATGCATGTCTGTTTGTAACATAACTTTGGAATGCTGCATCTGATCAGTTCCAAAAATGTCAGGGAATGTTCTAGCTATCAATAGGCAGAACCCTTTTGTTTTTTGTTTGTTTGTTTTTTTGTTTTTTGTTTGGTGCAAATTAGACTATTAGAAAAACCTGATTCAGAGGAAAATCAGAGTGCTCAGATTGTCTGGTGCTGCAGGCAGAGCAATCTCTTTGCTGCCCCCTGCTGCTGCCTACCCATATCAGAGGTGACAGCTAAACTTGCTGCAGGGCGATTATACTCTGAACTACCAGAAATAAGAGCCTTACAGGCAGGGCCGGTGCAAGGAAGTTTTGTGCCCTAGGCAAAACTTCCACCTTGCAACCCCTGCAGCTAACCCCCCCACCCACGGCAGCTAACAGCCCCCCACCCGGGGAGCCCCCCCGCAGCAGCTACCCCCCCCACCGCGACAGCTAACCCCTCCCCCCCCGTCCCCCCATGGCAACTAACCGTGGCTGGGGAGACTTCCCCCCTTCCCCCCACCTCCCCTGGCAGCTAACCCTGCCTGGGGAGACTTCCCCTCTTCCCCCCCCACCGGCAGCTAACCCTGCCTGGGGAGACTTCCCTTCTCCCCCCCCCCCCCCCCCCCGCCGGCAGCTAACCCTGCCTGGGGAGACTTCCCCCCTTCCCCCTCCCCGGCAGCTAACCCTGCCTGGGGAGACTTCCCCGCTTCCCCGGCAGCTAACCCTGCCTGGGGAGACCTCCTGCGGAAACTAAGCCTGCCTGAGTAGCCTGCCCCAGCTCACCTCGGCTCCACCTCCTCCTCTGAGCACGTCGGCGCTGCTCTAATTCTCCTCCCCGCCCAGGCTTGCAACGCTGATTGGAGGAGACTTGGAGCGGGGCTGTGTGCTCAGTGGAGGAGGCAGAGCGGAGGTGAGCTGGGGCAGGGAGCGGTTCCCCTGTGCGCCCCCCCACCCTTGTTATTGCGGGCAACCCTCTCCACGCGCCCCCCCCAGCTCACCTCCACCTCCTCGCCTGAGGGGGCTTTTAGGCGCCCCCAACCACTAGGCGCCCTAGGCGGCCACCTAGTTTGCCTAAATGATTGCACCGGCCCTGCTTACAGGAAGAGTTTATTGGGGGAAGAAGGGAGGGGAGGAGTAGGGACTGGGCGTGGGGAAGAACAGTCTGGATTGGGGGCATGGGAAGCAGCCAGGGTGGGACTGTGGGGTGATGGAAGCAGAGACCTGGTGTGGATGAGGAAGTTGGAGCAGGGGGAGACGTTGCGGGGGGAGGGCAGGTAGGGATCCTGAGGTAAGTGGGGGAAGGGAAGCGAATTTGATGATCTGGGGGCAAATCAGGGACCCACAAGATGGGAGTAGTGGTGATGAGGGAAGCCAGGGACCTGGGGTGAGAGGGAAACTGAGCTACATGGATGTGGAGTCAAGAGAAGCAGAGATGGTGTATGGAAGAGGGGGGACCACAGGCCCTGGATTGGGGTGAGACAATGCTAGACCTGGCTAGGGGGAATGAGGGAGCCACACATAGACCTGGGCATAGTGGGAAATGCCGTCAGGGAGGTCAAGGAGGGAAGGGGGAATGTCATGGGTAGGCCATACTGTGTCCCTGCCTGGGGGGAGAATGAGGCATACACAGCCCCCTGGCCGTGGCAGATGAGATGGGAGTGGAATAAGTTGCAGGGAGTCCTTGAAATATACCGGGATGGGAGGGTGGCATGCGGGGAACAAGGGTGGGGATGGAGGAAGGAAATGAGATTTGGGGTGCACAGTGCATTCAGCCTACAGAGGCTACAAAATGTGTAACCCCTTAAAAGTCACCTTTACAAAGCAGTGTGCATTTGATTAGCATTTTTTCTAAAGATTTCAGAGATTTTTGTGTGTGTTTGTTTTAGTGCTCACTACAATCAGAATGATAAGCTTTAATCTATGTCTGTGTCTTCACCACTAACAAAATGCTCTGGAACATTAATGTAAATAAGTGCATTTGCTTTGTGCATGTTTTGTTAGCCCTTGAAATGTCAGGAAATGCAGTCTGTTACTTTCTGTTACAGATTGCTATTATAGCCTTTCAACTCGAAGTCAGTGGTCTGAATTCAGAGTTGGTAATGGTAGCAAATGGAAAATAAGTTATACTCTTGGATCCATGTGGTAGCCTCTGCATTTGCTTCACTTGCTTTCATAAATAACATGTCACAGAAACCACTACTTAACTGCTGTGAATTAGCATCTGTGGCTGTCTCAGTTCTTTGTGCTTAGACAGACCAACATGAAAACCTTTTTGGATTCCGCTCCCCCACAGAAAGACTTATGGAACGCTAGTGTGGTCATGTGGAGAAGCTTGCTGTGCTGCTCATGCTGTATGTGCTTTGGTAACAAACAGTTCTGTTCCCTTAGTGTAGTACCCATCTTAACCACAAACACTAGCTTTATGCAAAACTTAAGTGTTTTTTCTTACTTGTGGCACAAATTCATAATGTAAAAGTGTGTTGCAGGGGGAGGAAGTGAGGAGGGAATGAATGGAAGTTCCTATGTTCCACAATTCTAAAAGAAAAAAGGAGTCTGAACAGCCTCGTAGGTGGTATGGCATATGCAGTATGCGGCCATGCAAACAACCCAGGCTCAGGAGTGGCTTTGGGGATGCTGATAAAGTTGATTGTGACTCCAACGATGAATCTCATCATGGAGGAGATTCACTTGGTCTTTTGCTGGAAGATTCAGCATCCACTTCCCTGCTGAACAAAACAATGTTACAAATATTGAAGACCTTTTCATTCACTCATGTTGGTAAGAAGAGGGAAGTGTCTTGCTTGTGACTTAGTAGTGAGATTGTACATTTCCACTTTCCCATTCTCATCTCAAGCTGATTTTGATACAGAGGAGGTCTGAATGTTCACTTCAAAAACTGCCATTGGTGACTTGTTCCCTCTGTGTATTGGACTCAAGATGGCTGTTGGGATGGCATCGGGAAGATGGTGGTCTCTGACCTCTAAATGTCAGTAGTCAAGTGTGAGCTGCTAAACACACGTGTTCTTCCCCATCCCTTCCCGGCCCCTTAGAATTTCCTCCTGAAGCAGAGAGATAACTTACCCCTGTGATGTCAGAAATTGTATGTCTGTTCTAATGAAATATGTTGCTTTGACAGAACTATGAATTGTAGTTTTTTAAACTTTTTTATTTTAGGCATGGGGTTTGGGTAAACCTGTCAAACAAGTATTTATGTACTTACACATTTGTAAAACCAGTCTTTCCCTATTATAGTAATGTGACATTGACACCTTATTACATAATTCAATACATGGTTCAAGATTATTTTGAACCTTTAGCATAATAATTCCGTAGATGTTTTCTGGTTCAAAGGTTCTTCTGAACCTGATGGCAGTTCAGAATGTGAAAATGTTAACAGTTGAATGGCTGCCAGATACTCAAGTCACTTGACAAGTCATGTATTCAATATCTGTATTTTGAAGATGATTCTGCTCTCATTGAAGCTAGTGGCAAAACTCTGACTTGAGGGAGAGCTGAATGTGTTTAAACTTGTTCATTATCACAAATGGTTTATTCCTTTAAAATTGAAAGACCTGCTTGTTGACTTCCTCTAATCCTAAATCCCATCCTGAGGTTAGAACACAAGTGAAACTAGTATGCTGAACCACTTGTTTAGGATACTTTAAAGTATCCTAAATTGTGTAATTATGTGCTCATTAATGAGCCTGCATCATGTGCAGAAATCTGACACTGAGAACTACCTTGCATGATAAATTCAAATTTTTTTTAGTTGGAATGATTGTCGGTCTGACTGAAAATACCCATTTTGCAAAATTTAATATTTTTCCTGGGAAAACTTCAGTTTTCCCTTGAGGGGAGAAATCAAAGTGATAGTTTACTTGTTGCCCACTTTGGAGGCTCTTGTCAGTTTCTCTTTCTGCCTTCCGCCAGCCATCCAGCTGCTGTAGAAGCTGAGCACTGAGCTCCTACAGCTGTGAGGGGAAGTGGGAGGCTGAGTGTGCTGGAATCTGAGGAAGCCAGGCTGGAAGGCTCATGTCAGTTTCACTGGGAAGCTGGAAAATACTGTTCAGTCTCCCAAAATAGCGTGTGTTTTGAAATCCCTTCCCTGGAAATATTTATCAGTTTTGACTTTTCCACTCCAGTTTGGGATAAACATGTGTTCTAAGAACATGAATTTTTTTGTGGGAAGAGATTCCTATAATCCAGACAACTATAATAATAACTAAACAAGTAAAACCTCTGGTGTGAATCTGTGGATTTGTTTGGGTAGCAGTTGTATGTTTACTTTAAGGCCTTTAGTTTTACATCATTCAATTTCAATAGTTTCTTTATTTCGTAAACTGTAATTGTAGAGTTTAACACTTCAGCCACAGCCACCCGGAATTCATGAGACTGGCAAGAGGTAACTGAATTTGGGGGAAGCTGAGGCCAGGGCAGCACCATGTCAGAATCTGCATTTGGAGTCAAGTCACATGGAGGAAGCCCACCTTTTCCTCTTGCACTGTTCTTCAGCCCACTACCCTTTCCCAGCCATGGCAGCACTAGAGGCCATGCTGCCCTTAGATGTCTGCCCCTGATGTACTGTCTCTCAGGAGGAGAGTCTCAACATGCAGCAGGTGATGATACCATTGAGTCAGTATTAACAGAATTCCTGCATTGTATCTTCAGTCTTGGGGCAGGGAAACCAACTGCTTCATATACGTTCTCCCACCCTTGCCCTGTCCATTTCTTCCCACATTGATACCTTGAGGGGAGAGGGGGAAATAGTGTCAGAATGGAAGGAAGCGGGGAAAGCTGCTTTGAAACGCTTCTCTGCCATAGTTTTCTCCACCAATTTTCTCCTCACCATACTGTGCAGCAGGAATGTAGAGCTACTGAAACAGATGAGCCTCTTCCACGTATTGAGGTTTTTCATAATCCACTGAGACCTTCAGTTACAGTTCTATTAATGTTAATCAGGCAACTTCTTGAACCGTAAATGTGTTTTCTTCTTGTTATCAGAGGGACTCTTGTGCTTGGGCTAGACAAACCCTAACTGACTTCTGTGTGTTTCAGTCAAATTTCTGGTTGTGTCACTCTAAATAGATGTGTTTAAAAGTTTGAAATGTTCTGAATATCTAAATATAGCTCTGATCTTTCCTATTAAAATAATAATTTTGTGATGTTCAAAATGATTTTTTAAAATGAGAAAGAACAGTTTTTGAGAAATACTTGGAACACATTAGGGGAAAAACATAACAGACAAGTAACTAATTCTCTATACTTAATGTAATGAGTAATCAATAAAAGATGTGATAACATTAACAGTTAAATTATAGTTTTCTTACACTGATGAACAGTTTTAAATCTTGAAGTGCAAGACTTAGTCTCCATTTGGTTAGTGATTCAAGCAGCTACCAGATTTCCTTGGTTCCTTTAAAAGATTCAGTAGATACTGCAGCACCACATCAAAGAGTTTACAGTCACTTAGGGTATGGCTACAGTTGGAATTTCGGAGCGCTGCCCCAGCAGCGCTGCGGAAGCGCTGCCGGGGCAGCGCTTTGAAGTGTGAGTGTAGTCGGAGCGGCAGCACTGGAAAACAGCTCTCCCAGCACTGCATATAAACCACATCCTTTACGGGTGTAGCGTGCAGCACTAGGAGCCGTGCTCCCAGCACTGCCACCCTGATTACACTGACGCTTTACAGCGCTGTATCTTGCAGCGCTCAGGGGGTTGTTTTTTTCACACCCCTGAGCGCGAAAGTTGCAGCGCTGTAAAGTGTGAGTGTAGCCATGGCCTTAGAGGCAATACCTTTGTCACTTTGCTTGAAGTGTAATAAGAGTTACGTCATGTTAGTTCCATCTCTTTTTAAATTGTCCCAACTGATACGACTATAATTTACTCCTGCTGTATTGTTCATAAGAAAAAAAGTGAGCCTCCAGGACTAATTTAAATGAGGAGAGGGTAATGGCTTTGCAGACCAGTTCAAGAAGGGCATTCCAAGTTGCCGGGAAGGAGTGGGGAGAAGAAGAAGCAGACAAATGGAGGCTTGAGGTTTGTAAAATTTGCAGAGGAGTAGCACAAAAAAGATTAAGTAAATGAACAAGGAAGAGTGAGTGATGCAGGGCCTTAAAGGATAAAATCAGAGTCCGTGATGCAATAGGGAAGCCACTGGAGACATGAAAAGTCGAAAGAGGAAGTGGTGTGGCTGTATATGGGATGGATTGTTAGTGGGTGAAATGGTTGTCAAGTAAGTGAGAGGCTGCAAGAATCAAGACTGGAAATGATATGGGTATGGGTGAGAGAACGTTCTTGTGGAGGAAGACACGGCAAAACATGGACATATGTTGAGAACGAGATAAAAGTTGTAGATAATCCCCAAGTTGTGAGATGAAGGATGGTGGTATTGACTGACTGGGAAAGGAAGAAGATTGGGAGAATTTTGTGGGAAAGATAGAGCTCTGCTTTAATCATGTTAAGCTTTTAATAAATGGTGAAATATCTGGTAGAAGATGTTGGGCAGACGTGGAAAGATCAGTGGTGGGCCGAGATGAATTATCAGCATAGAGATGAGAGCTGAAACCATGGAAATAGAAAGAATCACCCATGGCTGAGGTTTAAAGGTCATCCACAGTGGGATAAAGGAAGAACAGTTACTACTGGAAGAGCAATCAGATTTTGGAAAACCAAAAAAGCCAAGTGAAGAGTTTCCATGTTATCCAATGCAGTGTATTTTCTGGAACACTTGCATTTTAATGTACATAACAGGCATGTGCATTATTTGTATGTCACTTTTTTTCTAAATCCTAAACACTTAATTTTCTTGCAATTATCAGATGTAGGCTGCAGAACTATCTATCTTAAGGCTCTGGTATGTTATTTTAAACGTATGTAATTCAACCTTATAAATTGCTATCTTTCCGGCTGGGTTGATTTTATTTTGTTTTTTGTTTTTAATTTTTTGTTTTTAATTTTTAAAGGGAAACAGACAAGCGATATAACATGGCTGTTATGCAAGTCTGTTGACCTAGAAATTTATTTTTATAGTACTAATATATATTTTCTTATGTTATGTTTAGTTGTGTGTAGGATATACACAACCAGTTTTAAAGTATCAGCATTTTCCATGGTGTATAGTTTAGTAAAGACAGTTTTTAACAAAAAATGTCCTCGCTTTAAGTGGCCCCAATTCAACAGAGCACTGAAGTGTGCACTTTCCTCAGATGAGTACTCCCATTAAAATCAGTTAAGTCCATGTTTAAAGTTAAGTATGTGCTTAAACACTTTGTGGAATGAGTGCCGAACAGTTGTATATTTAGCATATATGTAATGGTTTAAATATGTGTTTGAAATTGTACGTAATAGATGTTGCCAAACCAACAAAAGCCTGGCCCGAGTCCCTGGCTCTTCGTCAATTAATGACGTTCAGCCAAGTAAAGTACAGTGTTCTGGTATTGCATTACTTCATAGTGGGCACAGTGGCATATTTTTCTTTCAATATGCTATTTAGTACATGCAGTCTGCCTCAACGGCTTTATGTTTTGATCCTGGAGTCTTCCTATAATGCTGGGTGGATGCATTGTTTTCTTGACATAGTAGCAAATACTTAACTTCCAAATGACTCATTCATCCTGTCATACAGTCTTCCCCAAATGTTAATTGCTCAATATACACTGTCTCCCCCATGTAAGAACATAGTTTCATAAACAGCTTCCAGTATTTTGTCTGTGTAATTTTTTCTTATGAAATACAAATGGTCTGGATATGTGAGTTAAATCATAACTCTTATTAGACCATGTTCTGATGAATAGTTCATGATAAAGTAATTGAAGGCAGCAGCAACCACGTGAATTTTGGCAGTCTTTAGGGGAGATGGGATTTATGTTTTGTCTCCATTTTTAGCATAGTGCGGTCCATCCAGTACAGATGATGAAGAATAAATCAAATGAATGTCTCTTGTGTTTTCTTAATTGTTAGCTGCTTGGAAAATTAAGTCAGGTAAACTTGTAACTTTTTAAATATTATTCAGTCCACAGTTGCTCTATTGCCTCTCATGTAACTGCTTTAAATGCATGATGACTCAAACCAGCTGGCTCCACTGCACATTTTTTCATTGTCAAAGTATAGAAATTTCCAGCTTACTGGGGTATCCCAACAGGGCTGCATGGCTTTTTCTGTTTGTCTGGCAGAATTGTTTAGATCCTCATGCTCCCAGGATTGAATTACTTAAACTTCATTCATAGAAAAACAACCACTTTGCGTATGGTGAGTCATCACTTGCCAGCTCATCTAACATTCACTAACTGTAGCTGTTGTCCTCACAGCTCCTCATATTAGACGCACCAATTAGACACTGAATAGATTTGTTTTTTTTCCTAAATGGCACCTCATATGCTGTGAATTTGTCAAGACAACTTAATTAAGAATTTGAGTGAGTGGTCACTTGATGCTGCAAAGAGGTGGTGAAATAAAGTACTTAGCAGAAGAGTTGTAATTTTAAAACTTTTGCTTATGCTTTCAATGCCAATTTCTAGCATAGTTAAATACTGCATTCTTCCATGAAAATAGATGTAAACGTAGATGAAGGCAGAGGATGTTTGTTTTGTTTGTTTTTGAATAGGTTTTTTTAATCCAATATGTTAAACCCTTTTGTTTACCAAGAAGAAAGGGACTAGTGGGTTAAATGCATATGATCAAAACATTATTTTGGATGGGAAGACTTAACACACAACGACATTTTAGATGGCTCTTTTATTATTGTCTAGCTTTGGCCAAGGTAGAACTTGCTCTGGTACCTAGTTGGTACTGACACAAAATCTTTGATTGTGAATCCTCAAATTACTTAAGAGCTTTGAATGTTGTTTGTAATGCAAGAACCATATTGCTTACAAAGGAGCCTACTCTTTTAGCAAGAGAATGGGGTTGTTGGTGATGCAGACTACAGAAAACACTTCATATTGAAGAGAAAGGGGAGGCATCCTGGATAATATAAATTATATATTGTTAGCATGAGAGAGAAAAAATTAATTAAATATTATTAAACGACTTAAAGTGTGTGTGTGTTTGTGTGTGTGTGTAGAAGGAGTCTTGCTATTTAGACTAAGATCCACATCAATTGCTTTTACTAATGCAGTCAGGTTTTAAATCTACTTGAGCTGGAAGTTTCAAAAGGCTTCTGATATTTTGGTCGAATACATGGATTAAGGGGAAAGAAATCTACTTTAAAGTAAGAGGGATTTTTGTTCATTGTTTAAAAGGATGCGAAATTAGCAATACTGGTTTGTGAACATATAGAAGATTAGCAACCCCGAGGTAAGTAAGGTTCTCATCTGAAGGAAAACAACCAGTCAGTTGCATGAAGAAGCTTTCTGCTGGGTGAATTCAGTAACCTCAGTATTCTTGCTATCAGTAGTTGCCATCCAGAGTAAAGGTCACTGCAGCTGGATTTTACCAATTTAATGCTATTTTTAACTACGCGTTTTATGTGAAAATGTATTTTACATCAAAGTCAGGTTGTAGAAACTTGTATCTGTGATGAACAGAGAATACATTACCCATGTGGAATGCTGTGGATAAGGTTGGCTTAGTTGGCAGGGTGGAGGGAGGTAGATGATCACATCTGGAAAAAGGCTGGAGGCAGAGGATATTAGAGTAGATTGGGCAGCTTGTATGGGAAAGGGGTTGAGTTTTGGAAAGGTCTAATAAAACAATGGTGTCCCTGTTTGAGCTATACCAAAGACATTTGTAAGACGTTTATTACTTTGTCTCACACTGTTGCTAGTTGCTGATTCTAGTGACCGCAATCTCAACAAATGTTAAGAGCTGAATGGTTTATTTAACATTCTATGTTGCCCAGAGCTCTGTAGTTCTTGATGAGGTACAAAAACAATCCAAGAATGTTAACATTGAAATATAAGGTTAGAAAAAGTTGAGGGATAAAAACTAATACTTGCTGGGAGAAGCATACAGGTGACCTGTGCAGCTGAGATAATTGGTCGTGAGGCTGAAGGCAGGAACAGGGGAGGCTGAATCTTGACCTCTTTGGTTCTGAATAATGAAATTTATAGTTTTACAGGCTTATTGTTCATGAAAGTACTAAGAGAGACTGGCTAGAGATCTCTTCTTATCTCATTAACATTGTCTCATTAATTTGCAGTCCGTGACTTGAAGCCATTATAATTTAAGTGTGCTGTAACATCTTGTGCGATCTATGCGACATGCCTTTCTTACAATACGGTTCTGCAACAAAAATAGTTTTCCTCTCTTTTTAATATAGATTGGGGGGTGCTGCAGCCTTAATGTCTTTTCTGTGCGTGACAACAGATTATCTCGAATTCCCTCTGAGATTTCTCAAGCCACTGAACTGCATGTCCTTGATGTAGCTGGAAACAGGTGAGAGATTTTTATAGTGTCCTGTTGCTGTACTGGTTTTGCTTCATACTCCGTCAAGACATGTAGATTAGATGTCTTAGAATGAAGCAGCAAAAAAAGCTTACACTCCAATTTCACTAGTCCCAATACTTTGAAATTGGCAATATATTCCTGCCCTCTGGCCAAATGTAGTTCCAAACCCTGCCAATACTGAACAAACGTATGTGTATCAAAGCTACCTTTGTGACAAATACACATAAAAATATAGGATTTCAATCATGACTTTCAGGTTTTCTTCAGCCAGAAACAGAAAAATCTCCTAATTTTTTCATTTCATGTACTTCTAACTTTAAATTAGAACAAAGAGATCTTGGCTTCAGGTGAAGTCTGGTGAATTGATGCATTAATGCCAGCTGATCCTTCTGAATGGGGAGTTTGACAATCAAGTTAATCATATAAATGTTAAGACAACAGAAGTTACATTTTTATCTGCATAAAAGCTTGGCTTACTGATCTCCATGTTATGCAGTGGTGTTTTGGGTTCATTTATTTGTTGTTTGTATTGTTGCACAAATAAAGGCCCCATTGTGGTCAGCACTGTACGTATGCGCACACACACACACACACACGGAGAAAGAGAGGGAGAGAGAGAGAAAAGACATTCCCTGCTCCAGATTACATCTAAGCATAATGAGAAACAGCTAAGTAGAACAGTCCGGGATAAAAGGTATAAAATGAGATGGTTAGCCAGTTCATTGAGTCATCTCCATTTTTACTTGAAATCAAACCATATGCCCGTGTACAACTGGTTCACTGCCTAGTTGGGCAGGCTGATTTATTAAGTCTCTTAGAAACTGGCCTGAAATTTCAGACTTTCCATTTCTTTTTAAATTAGGCTGATACATCTTCCTCTGTCACTGACTTCCTTAAAGCTGAAGGCTTTGTGGTTGTCTGATAACCAGTCCCAACCTTTGCTGATGTTCCAGACTGACACAGATCCTGAAACAGGAGAGAAAATTTTAACATGTGTGTTACTTCCTCAAATGCCTTCTGAGCCCAGCTGCCAAGGTATGGTATACTTTGAAAATAATTTCCACATACAGCAGAACCGTCATCTTAAAAATCTACTCTTTTGTGTCTTCATCCCACAGCGTTGTGCAAAAAGCTTTAGTTTATCATTTTTTGTTAATGTAAAAATAAAAATCAGTTGATCATTGTTAACAGATAACATTTTAGTTGTTCACCATTAAAGAGCTTCTCTTCTACCTTTCACTACTCACTGTCTCAAAAGATATTAACTACAGTGGGTAAGTTGGTAAGTAACTTGACTTACCTCCCCTCTACATCAGTTATATAAGCATGAATTTATTTAATTAAAATACAAAGTAAGCAAGTATAATAATCTTGTTACCCCTAAAATCCATGAGAGCTCAGTAGTGGAGCCCATGTGTTCAAAGTGGATATCTGTTTTTCAAACTTGTGTATGTGGCTATGGAACAGAGTTGGAAGGCTGAAGGTTGAAAAGCTTTGAGTCTTGACTCGAAAGATCAAGGTGAGTTAATAGCAGATGTAAAAAAATAGGCATTATCATCCCTAGAATGTCACCTTCCTGTCAAAAAGGGGGCAACAGGCTTTCTCTCAAATGTAAATACTGTGCAGTAACTTAGTATTACAGTTTTAAAAGAATAGGTGAGGGATTGGTGGGGTCAGTTAAATTACGAACTCTCTTTTGCTTTGTTCCCTCATGTGTAGCTAGTCCCGTAAGGGCTCAGATATGATTGTTCTTTATAAATATATCAGAGGGATAAATATCAGGGAGGGAGAGGAATTATTTAAGCTTAGTACCAATGTGAACACAAGAACAAATGTATATACACTGGACACTAGGACGTTTAGACTTGAAATTAGATGAAGGTTTCTAACCATTAGAGAAGTTCTGGAATGGCCTTCCAAGGGGAGTAGTGAGGGCAAAAGACATATCTGGCTTCAAGATTAAGCTTGTTAAGTTTATGGAGGGGATGGTATGATGGAATAGCCTAATTTTGGCAAGTAATTGATATTTGATTATTAGTAGGTAAATATGCCCAATGGTCTGTGATGGGATGTTAGATGGGGTGGGATCTGAGTTACTGCAGAGAATTCTTTCCTGGGTGCTGGCTGGTGAGTCTTGCCCACATGCTCAGCGTTTAACTGATCGCCATATTTGGAGTCGAGAGAGAATTTTCCTCCAGGGCAGATTGGCAGAAGCCCTGAAGGTTTTTCACCTTCCTCTGCAGCATGGGGGCACGGGTCACTTGCTGGAGGATTCTCTGCACCTTGAGGTATTTAAACCATGATTTGAGGACTTCAATAACTCAGACATAGGTTAGAGGTTTGTTACAGGAGTGGGTGGGTGAGATTCTGTGGCCTGTATTGTGCAGGAGGTCAGACTGGATGATCATAATGGTCCCTTCTGACCTTAAGTCTATGAATTTTTAGAGTCCTTTGCATCGGTTGCTGGGTTGCCACTTTTGTGATAACCCAGTATCTGAAGGTTCAGATATACCCACAAAGGTACCAGCTGTTTATTGGTACTCAGATACTGTGGTGATTGGGGACACAGGAGAAGCTCAGTGTTGTCAGTTCTCACCATTTTATTGTGATTCTCTGTATTTGGTGTCTGTCTTAAAGGCCAGCACCAAGAGGCACATGGATTTCATGAGAATCTATTTAATTTAAAAACAAAAACAAAAAACCTCAACCCTTTAGTGCCCATAGCTGCAGAGACAAAGATTGAAAATGCGAATTCTAAAATGTCAAAAACCAGAAGACAAATAAAGCATCAAGATCTTATTTGTCTGGCTTAAAAATCATGATTTAAAAAAAAATCTCATGATATGATTTTTGAGAGCCTGGCTGATTTTTGAAAACTTGGGGGTGGCAAGAGTGGAACCTAGATAGGCTGATCAGAGAAGGAGGGTCACTGATAGGTGGCAGCCAAGACCACAGTCCTTACATAAACAAAATAAGTGAAGTGGGTCCAACTTCTTGGATTACCAGCCACTGTCTCATCCACTTGTTTAACATGACATCATGTCAGCCAATGACAGATGGTTGATAAATACTGTGCTGTTGCCTATTGATTAGGTACAAACCTTCTGGCACATTTCGTGGTCAGACATTGTTAATCCAAAGCTGTAGAGTGTACGTGTTTGGTTAGAACTGTATATTCCTTCGTGATGAAAGCAGTTCTTCCATTATCAAGCAATCTTTCTCTTCTGTCAGAAATAAAATTGCTTACCTAAGTGAGTGGTCAGTAGAATTTTTACAAAAAAATGAAATTGTTGTTTATTCAATAAATACTGGAAAAATGCCAGAAGTGGTTACTTGTATTTAAGGGCTTGTCTACATGGAATACTAATGCAGACAAGGATATGATGTCTAAAATTCACTAACATGTTGCACATTAATTGGCCTGTACATAGGTGGTTGTGTGCACTAAAGGTTCCCTAGTGCATTTTAATGTTGTGCTGTTTGAAACAGTGCGAAGTTAAAGTGCACTAGGTAACATTACCAAGAGATTACTCTTTACAATAGGATACATTGTAACATGTAATGTTATTAGTAACGTATATTATATATAAAGAAACCCAAAACCCACCCAATTTTTGGATCTCTATATAAAAGTTAAAAATTACTAAAAACAAACCCTGCAAACTGAAATGAATTAAACCCCAAAGTCCTCGTATTGTATGTTAACATGTTCTTTCTTGAGAAGGTTCAGCTTTGTTTGTTTCCATTATAACAGATAACCTGCCCCGATGTGGTGCGTTTGAGAGCTTGGTAAATGAAATGTCAGATGAAACCTGGAATGAGCGTGCTGTAAACAGAATCAGTTCAATCCGCTTTTTAGAAGATGAAAAAGATGAAGAGGATAATGAAATGGTACGTTTCTCAAACATACGCTATTACACATGTAGTAACTAAAATGCAGAAGAGTAAAAAGTGTTTGAACTGTCTATATCTTGCCTTAAATATTCCAAGTTTTTAACAGTAGTAGCAGATTTTCTATGTTTATAGCAAAGCTGTTAAATATAGGTGTTATAGTGGTTTAAAAAGGCGTTTTAAATTTGGTATTGTTTATCTGCTTAAATCAAATACAACTTTCAGTTCTGCTAAAACAAGACTTTCTTACTGTGAAAATGTTAGTCTGTTTTTTTTTATTTCTTTAGGATGGTTCCCTCCAGTTTTGCAAAAGCAGGATAGGAGTAGGGTCGTCTTCTGCTCTGTGGAAGGTGTAAGCCTTGGACCCTATGTCCTTTAGGCAGTAACTTTGAGTTATTACACTCTGACATGGGTCCACATTGAGTTTTCTTTCCCTCCCGCCCCCATCATGTTTGTCTTTCCCCCACTTTCATTACCCCTCCTTCATCTCATGACCATAGGTATTGATACCAACCTAGTGTCCATAATCAGATGGCATGTGGCACATTGGTACATGCTATTTCCCACCCAAATGAAGAAGGGCTATTGGGAGCATCTGTCACTGTACTTATGAGACCTCCATAAAATGGTCATTTCATACTCCCTGGAAATCAAAAATTTGAGGCGGTCTTTGAAATAAAGCCTTCTTCTTTTATGGCTTTGCTTCACTAACAGCAGCTACATGTAAATATTGAGACTTTTAGAGCCAAATTTTCTGCAGACCTCTCAGTGTCCCCCCAAACTTGCTGATTGTACCAATTTTGCATGCAGATTTTCAGAGGCGTGCTGAAGTCTTCGCCTTCAGCCTAATTTGAAGTGAGCCTCAAACACACACATCTAAAAAAATCTCCAAACATGGGGATTTTCTGATCTGTACTTTAACTCAAGAGCATCTTAGTTATAACACTCCAGATGTGCTAGCAGTATGGCTTTATTCTGAAGAGTGACTTTGAAACAGTATTTTTTAACAATCACTTGCATATCAGATATGCTCATTTTACAGATGTGTTTTTCCTTACACATACAGATGTGTTTTTCCTTACACCAGCCCTGTAAACTGAACTAGGGATCTGTCAAGGTAGGGTCTGTCCTTCTCAGTACCAAGAGTAAAGGGTTTAGCAGATTAGATTAGTCCCTCTGACATCTGTTCCAACTGTGATTGCCTCTTATTGGTTTCCACAGGTGTAGCTGATGGAAATTTAGTAAGCAACTTTTGGGACTGCACAAGGGGGAATATAATCTAGTTTACTTTTCTTCAGTTGTGTCATTTGTGCAGGGCTAACTGGAGTAAAAAGTAGTAAAACTAAATTTGGTCACTGAAGGCAACAGATGATTGGGGCAGCACACAGCAGAACTGAATTTTGAATAAGGTGTCACTTTTCATAATTGAACCACATAAAGTTGTGAAATAAGAACCTTTAAACTCTTAAAACTTCCACCTCTTATTATTGATCCACTTGTAGTGAACTGGGAACAACAGGCACTTTGAAACACTATTAAAAATTCAAGTGCAGGACATTACTTGGGGATACAGACTGCCCTGAAGCAATCCACTTTTGATATTGGGGGAAAAAAATCATTTTGTGATCTAGTCAAAAGTGTTTTATTCAGCTAGTCATTAATTTCCAATGTATGTCCCTTATAGTTCACTAGTGCTACTGTAATAATGTAAATAGTACACACAACACTTCTTTTAAAAATTACATACATCAGCACCTGCACACACACTCATGCTGTTATACTTAGTGCGGTATAGATTTTTTAAAAAGAAAATTAAAACCTAATTCACTGGTTGTCCAAATTATGCAAGCAGATTATCTTTTCATTTAGCTTTTGTCGACTTTCCATGCACATATGCCAACATAAGGACATATCCTTCTCTAGTAGATGGTACAGAATTACCGAAAATAAACTATTGGAATGTTCCCTCTCTTTCCCTCCAAGTTCCCAGTGTCTGTTTGGCAAAACGTAATCTAATCTATGTCTTGATGATGGAAGGAGAGTAGAACATCACAGAAACATTTACTTGGCAATATAGAGACACCCCAGAGAGGTGCTGTGGGATTTTTCAAAAGTATCTGTTTTGTTTGGTTAATGGAATTAACTCCCAAATCACTTAGGCAGTTTTGAAAATCCCATATAGTTCTTTTCATGGACACCCCCCACCACCACACACACAATTAGAAACCGTTTTTCAACTTCTGTTGATATAGATTTTCAAATTAACAGGTCAGATTAGGAAAATTCTGTGCCCAGAGTCTGTTCTCCGCCCCGCCCCCTCAAAAGAGAACTGTTTCACTGACTACATCAACAAGCAGCTATGAAATTAACATATCTTGAAATTAACATTATGATTTTTTAAAATCATGTTATAGCTAAAATTTAGTATTTAAATGCTAAAACCTTGAAAGTGTGTGTGTTTCAAAAATACAAAAGCAAAACCGTTTACTCCACTGTTTGTTTTTAGAGAACACTTCTAAGGCGAGCCACTCCACATCCTGGAGAGTTAAAGAACATGAAAAAGACAGTGGAGAATTTACGGAATGATATGAATGCTGCTAAAGGACTGGATTCAAACAAAAACGAGGTCAATAATGCCATTGACAGAGTGACCACCTCTGTGTAGAGTTTCATCTCCAGGTTTTACCTCCTGTGTCTTCCCCTGCTGTTGAAATGTTCCTGTCGTCTTCTGGGACGTCATTCAGCCCCCTTTGTTTTTAACCAGAACCTGATTCATCATCTCCTTGTATGTGGAAGGTGCTGATCACTGGAAGAAAGTGCCTTATCTCAGCCAGGCATTGAACCAATAATCTCCAAATCAATATTGTACTTTTAATAGTTTAGTTTGTTTTTAATAAATAGAGTACACTACTGTATAGGTAGTGCCATATTTTTGTCTTACATGTGGGGAAATACAATTTTTCCTAAGTGCTGGGGTATCTTCTTCCCAGTTGCTAGATATGCTGGTGAGAAATATAGTTTTATGTGGAAAATGGATAAATTTTTACTCTTTGGCAGCTCAGATGGTGTAAATTTTAAAATTTTGTATAGGAGTTTCATAACAAAATGGTGTATTTCATTTTTAAAAAGAAATTTATCTTAATCGGTACATATTTTAGTATTTGTGGAAGAGAACATGAGTTTCATGGACAGTTGTATTCATTTGTTGTTTGTACTGCCCACTTGTGCCTTAAAATGTTTTGTATGTCAGACTAGTCTTAAAAGAAAACAGAATCCTTGGGTAGAGCAAGGTTAAAACAATGGTGCCTGTTTGGAAGTGTTCATTTCAAGCAGTAATTAACTTTTGGGGTATTTTACAAAAAAAGGAAAACTGATGTTTATATTGCAGGATTCAGATTTGTGAAGCACAACTGTTTATTTTATTGTATTCTGAGTTGAGATTAAATGACCAGACTGCTACTGTTTATTACACAATGCACTCACACTTTAACTTAATCATAAGGAAACCTCTTGTTTTGGATGCAGTGATGGATTGCAGTCAATAGAAACTCATGCTCCCACTTCTAAAGTTGAATGTGCCATTTGTAAAATAAACAACAAAATGCACACTAGACTTTCAGAAGCACAGTATGAAACTAGTTTTATGTATGACACAAGAAGAGTGATATTCTTTTAAAGTGCTTTGCAGGTTTTATATCTATATATAAAACCACAATAAAATAAAAATCTGAAAGCTTCAGTAGCTTTCTATTGTATCATTAAAATTGATATGATAAATATTAGAATTGATTTTATCTGTACATTTTATTGTGCTACATCTTAAATTTAGTGAACACTGGCTTTATTAAGTTAAGTAAACTCTGTTAAACTGAATGTAATACTGTGGAAAGTACCAGATTTAACATACTTTGGAAAAAGTAGTCTCTCAAACGCAGTGCAAGTACAACATTAACAGTTGCACTGTAAGGTTTCTCACATTGCCACGGTCAGTATTCCTGGACTGTGGCATACAGATGAGACCAATTGTCTCCATATATATGAAATTCTTGGAACCTCTGCTGAGACTTGAAACAATGTTGGGTATGTCTACACTACGGGATTATACCGATTTTACAGAAACCATTTTTTTAAACAGATTGTATAAAGTCGAGTGCACGCGGCCACACTAAGCATATTAATTCGGCGGCGTGCGTCCATGTACCGAGGCTGGTGTTGATTTCCGGAGCGTTGCACTGTGGGTAGCTATCCTATAGCTATCCCATAGTTCCCGCAGTCTCCCTCACCTCTTGGAATTCTGGGTTGAGATCCCAGTGCCTGATGGGGCAAAAAACATTGTTGTGGGTGGTTCTGGGTACAGCCTCACCCCTCCCTCCGTGAAAGCAGCAGACAACCGTTTCACACCTTTTTTCCTGGGTGAACTGTGCAAATGCCATAGCACAGCTAGCATGGACCCTGCTGAGCTCAAGACCGCAATCATGGACATTGTAAACACCTCGCGCATTATCGTGCAATCTGTGCTGAACCAGGACCTGCAAAACCAGGCGAGGAGGCGGCGGCTAAGGTAGCACGGCGACGAGAGTGATGAGGACATGGACACAGAATTCTCTCAAACTGCGGGCCCCTGCGCTTTGGAGATCCTGCTGGTAATGGGGCAGGTTCTAGCCATTGAATGCCGATTTTGGGCCCGGAAACAAGCACAGACTGGTGGGACTGCATAGTTTTGCAGGTTTGGGACGATTCCCAGTGGCTGCGAAACTTTCGCACGTGTAAGGCCACTTTCATGGAACTTTGTGACTTGCTTTCCCCTGCCCTGAAATGCCAGAATACCAAGATGAAAGCAGCCCTCACAGTTGAGAAGCGAGTGGCGATAGCCCTCTGGAAGCTTGCAACGCCAGACAGCTACTGGTCAGTTGGGAATAAATTTGGAGTGGGAAAATCTACTGTGCGGGCTGCTGTGATGCAAGTAGCCAAAGCAATCATTACGCTGCTGCTACGAAAGGTTGTGACTCTGGGAAATGCGCAGGTCATAGCGGATGGCTTTGCTGCAATGGGATTCCCTAACTGTGCTGGGGCAATAGATGGAGAACCAGGGTACCCAGTACATAAACCACAAGGGGTACTTTTCAATGATGCTGCAAGCACTGGTGGATCACAAGGGACGTTTCACCAACATCCACGTGGGATGGCCGGGAAGGGTTCATGACTCTCGCGTCTTCAGGAACACTACTCTGTTTAAACGGCTGCAGCCTGGGAATTACTTCCCAGATCAGAAAATAACAGTCGGGGATGTTGAAATGCCTGTAGTTATCCTGGGGACCAAGCCTACCCCTTGATGCCATGGCTCATGAAGCCATACACAGGCAGCCTGGACAATAGTCAGGTGTTGTTTAACTACAGGCTGAGCAAGTGCAGAATGGTGGTAGAATGTGCATTTGGCTGTTTAAAGGCGCGCTGGCGCACATTACTGACTCGCTCGGATCTCAGCCAAACCAGTGTCCCCTTTGTTTATTGCTGCTTGCTGTGTGCTCCACAATCTCTGTGAGAGTAAGGGGGAGACCTTTACGGCAGAGTGGGAGGCTGAGGCAAATCACCTGGCCGCTGATTACGCGCAGCCAGACACCAGGGCGATTAGAAGAGCACACCAGGAAGTGGTGCGCATCAGAGAAGCTTTGAAAACAAGTTTCATCACGGGCCAGGGTACAGTGTGACTGCTGTGTTTGTTTCCCCTTGATGAACACCCCCCCCCCGATTGACTCATTCCCTGTAAGCAACCCACCCTCCCCCTTCGATTACAGCTTGTTTAAGGAAATAAAGCCACTATCGTTTAAAAATCATGTATTCTTTATTAAATCATTATAAAAAGAGGGAGAGAACTGACAAGGTAGCCCGGGTGTGGTTTGGGAGGAAGATAGAAGGGAAGGAAAAGGCCACTAAAAAAATTTCAAATTAATGACAGCCTTTTGGTTGGGCTGTCCACGGGGATGGAGTGGGCGGGTGCATGGAGCCTCCCTCCATGCGTTCTTATACGTCTGGGTGAGGAGGATGTGGAACATGGTGAGGGGGGAGGGTGGTTATACAGGGGCTGCAGCGGCACTCTGTGATCCTGCTGCTGATCCTGAAGCTCCACCAGACACCGGAGCATGTCAGTTTGATCACACAGCAGCCCCAGAGTTGCATCCTGCCACCGCTGATCTTTCTGCCACCACCTCTCATCTCGAGCGTCCCTCCTGTCCTCATGTTCACTGACATCTTTCCTGTAATTTGATACCACGTCCTTCCACTCATTCAGATGAGCTCTTTCATTGCAGGTCACTTCCATGATTTCCAAGAGCATTTCGTCTCACGTCTTTTTTTTTCCGCCACCTTATTTGAGATAACCTTCGGGATGGAGTAGGGAGGCTTGAAAATTTTGCAGTTGCATGAGGGAGGAAAAAAGGGAGAGAAGTATTTAAAAAGATACATTTTACAGAACAATGCTTATACTCTTTCACAGTAAACAATGCTATTCACCTTACATAACACGTGTGATTTCACTACAAGATCACATTTTGCATCTTAATATTGAGTGCCTGCGGCTCTGGTGTTTGGAGATCTCACAGACGCAGGTCCAGGCAGCAGAATTTGGCTTGCATGCAGCCATGGTAAGCCATTGTCTTTCGGCTTCTGCAGCCTAGATATATACAGCGCTCTCCTTTACCAAATAGCAAGCAAAGCCCGTTCAGTGCTGCTTCTTTCCTGTTAACATGCAGCAGCAGAAACCACCCCCCATCCAATTCTCTGGGATGATCGCTTTACTCCTCCCCCCACTGCATGGCTGGTGGTATGGAAAATCACTGCTAAACACTCCCCTCCCCTCCCACCACGTGGCTGGTAGCAGGGAAGATCCCTGCTAGCCAAACGTGAAAAAGCTCAGCGCCAATCATCCTCCTCCCTTCCCCCTGCTTGGCTACCTGCAAGGAAGGATTTCTTTTAAGCAACAGGCAAACAGCCCAGTAGGAATGGCCATCTTTGTCTCCTTAATTAAATTCCTGAATTTCAACCAGGTTACCATGAACATTATCACTCTCCTGAGGATAACACAGCGAGATAAAGAATGGATGTTGCTTGAATGCCAGCAAACACCGGGACCATACGTGCTAGGCTTTGTCATGGATGACGGAATAAGGCTGCCCTGCCCAGAAACCTTCTGCAAAGGCTTTTGAAGTACCTCCAGGAGAGCTTCATGGAGATGTCCCTGGAGGATTTCCGCTCCATCCCTAGACATGTTAACAGACTTTTCCAGTAACTGTACTGGCCACAAATGCATCCCAAGTCCTCAGGGAAAATTAATAATTAAACGCTTGCTTTTAAACCATTTTATATTTACAAAAGTACACTCACCACAGGTCCCTTCCATGGCTTCATTGTGTGGGATAGTGGCTTGGGAGGGTAATTCCGTCTGGGTGAGAAAAAGCTCCTGGCTGCTGTGGAGAACGGAGTGCTGTGTGCTCTGTGCAAGCTCGTTGTCCTCTTCTTCCTCATCATCTTCCTCGTCCGCAGAATCCTCAGCCATGGTTGAGATTACCACCCCCACCTCGGAATCCATGGATGGGGTGGGGTAGTGGTGGTGGACCCCCCTAGAATTGCATGCAGCTCAGCATAGAAGCAGCATGTTTTCGGCCCTGCCTCGAACCTTCCGTTTGCTTCTTTGGTTTTCCGGTAGGCTTGTCTGAGCTCCTTAACTTTCACACGGCATTGTACTGAGTCCCTGGTGTGGCCTCTCTGCATCATGGCCTTGGAAATTTTTTCAAATGTTTTTTCATTCCGTCTTTTGGAACGGAGTTCTCTTAGCACGGAATCCTCTCCCCATACAGCGATCAGATCTAGTACCTCCCGTGCGGTCCATGTTGGAGCTCTTTTTCGAGTCTCAGGAGACTGCATTGTTACCTGTGCTGAGGAGCTCTGCGTGGTCACCTGTGCTGGTGAGCTCTCCATGCTGGCCAAACAGGAAATGAAATTCAAAAGTTCGTGGGGCTTTTCCTGTCTACCTGGCCAGTGCATCCGAGTTCAGATGGCTTTCCAGAGCGGTCACAATGGTGCACTGTGGGATACCGCCCGGAGGCCAATACCGTCGAATTGCGGCCACACTAACCCTAATCTAACATGGCAATACCGATTTCAGCACTACTCCCCTCATTGGGGAGGAGTACAGAAATTGGTTTTAAGAGCCCTTTATATCGGTATAAAGGGCTTCGTTGTGTGGACGGGTGCAGGGTTAAATCGGTTTAACTCTGCTAAATTCAGTATAAACGCGTACTGTAGACCAGGCCGTTTTCCATTGTGATTGTATCTACATTTTGTGTCTGTGTCCACTAGGAACTGGGCCAAGACTGCTAACTTATCCCATGTAGACAACTGAATAGCATTTAGGTTCAGAACAAAGGTTTAATATACCTGATGGGTTCAGATGCAAGTCGATAACTGAAATGAACAGACTCAAATTGGATCAAAATAAATGTGTTACTACTTTAAGTAAGTCCCTCAGCACATAATCATTTGGAACTAAACCTTCTTGTAAACATTTGAATGTTTGAAGGAAGACTTGAGAAACTTACAGCTAGGAAAAATTCTTCATCCAGTTTCTATGGTTAGGAAGAATATTTTGAAGGCCAAAGAAACAGGCAATTTTCCTCTAGCAGGCACAGAAAGGGGAGCGGGGGTGGCAGGCAGAAACAATAATAGATTTTTTCAAGTAGATGCAGCTGTGTATTCTACTTAGGTGTGTGCACATCCAGTGGACTGGTGCCAGAGAACTTTGCCCAGCAGCACCTATAGGGGAGGTGCTCACAGCCCTATCTCTTCCCCTAGCCATACAAGGGCAGCACTGCCCTGACCCTCTCAGTCCCTGCTTTCAGTGGCTACAGTCGGAACTCTGTGTAGTGTTTTTCGCTTTGTACTTTTGGTCTCAGTTTCTGAGAATTTTTTTTCTTGTGTATAGTAGTTAGTAGTATCTTAGGTTAAGTTTAGTATGGTGTTAGAGTAGTTGGCTTTCCTGTGTGATGCCCTCATCAGGGTTCCAGCATTGTACAACAGTTATTCTCACACAGAGGGCTTGTGTCTCAGTGAAAGACACGTTTGCAGATGGAGCACAACTCTTTAGTCATTCAGATTGGACTTAGGTGGTAAGACACTTGCAGCTGAAGCAGCACCTGCTGCAGCAGGCCATGAGGATGGAGGCCCTCGTGTGATTAGCAGTTGCTTTCAAGTGATGTCACTCTGCGCTTTGGCTTGGCTATTTCCCCAAAGAGGAAGGGGTCATTCTTCCTCTTCTGGTACAATGAGGAAAAGGTGACACAAAACAAATAAGGACCACTCAGGCAGACTCCAACTCATTTTCTAAGAGGAGTGCTGACTGGCACTATACTTTGTCCAGCACACGGGATGGAGCAGTCCATCCAACTGCTCCCCAATACCACTCCAAGATAGGGCAAGAGCCTGTACCATCAACTCTGGTTCTGGCCATGAGGTGTCTGAATCCAATACCAATGACATTGTCACCAGCGCTGACTGTCTCCACTCTGATCACATACCAGGCAGCATCAGACCTGTTTTGCCTCTCAGTCCTGGACAGTCCACTGGTTGAGGAGTTCTCTGGTGTCATGGCTTCTACCGTCTCATCCTATGTTGTTCCATTGTTACCTTCTGTTGCATCTCAGGGCTGCTGTGTTCATCAGCACCACAGCTTGCACTGCCCAGGCCTCGGACAGGAGAGTAGAGGCTGATGCAAGTCTCAGCACTGAAAGTCCTATTGATGCTGGTGCATCCTTCGGCACCATTGTTGTCTTGGCAGCAGATCCTTTTGAGTCCAGTACTGCCCTTAGCCTTGGTACTGGCGCCTCTCCCAGAATCAGATGGGAGCGTGTTTCATTTGGTTCCACTGGTGCCAATCCCCCCATTCCTCTTCAGCACCAATGCTGCCCCATATTGGGCATCAGAAGAGTCTGACCATTTGTTTGCTCCATTGGGGTGGACTCTCTCATTGTCCCCAGAGAATCTCCAAGACTTTTCCGGGTCAACAGATAGGCACCAGAGATAAACTTTGGCTCACCATTGCTACTGAGATTTGGCATCTGTCCCACAGTCAGGGCATGGGCTTTTGGCCTGGTGCCTATTGGCCACCAATGGCTTATCTGTACGCCCAGTGGCCTTCTTGGCGTCTTTAGGACACTGCTTGGTCTATGAGGTTCTACTCCTTGACTTGCTCCAGAATGAGATCACTTACTCCCAAACCATGTCAGCTGCAAGTGACTGCTGAGCCCTTTCACCCTGGACTTGTGGGGCTCTTCCCACTGGATCCTGTGGTGCAAGAATAGGATTCATCATTTGTGCACCAAACCACCTCCTCATCCTACCTGGACAACTCTACTGTGCCAGAATTTTCCTATTCCTTTGTGCCAGAGGACTTCAAGCTATACTGGGTCCTCCAGAGGTGTATGGCCAATACCTTGGGTATCCAGGAAGATTCCTACAGGAGAATTACTCATAAGCTGCTGAATAGTCTCTAATCATCAGCTCCAGGGAGAGTAACCCTCTCAATAAATGAGGCTCCTTTTGGAGTCTGCAAAGGCCTTCTGGAATTATCCAGCTTCATTGCCTCCTGCACTGAAGCATTTGGAGAAGTGGTACTTTTTTTCCCCATGAAGTATTTTGAGGGTTTCTACTCCCACCTAGCCCCTAACTCTCTGGTGGTAACTGCAGCAAATGGCAGGGCACAACAGGGAAGGTATAAGTCCACGCCTAAGGATGAAGAACCCAAAAGGATGGACTTGATGGAGAGGAAGATTTATCCCTCCTGTTCTCTTCAAATACACATCACAGACTAGCAGGCATTGCTCTCTAAATATGATTTTGTCAATTGGGCGGCCATGTTTAAGATCACAGACAAGTTGCCAGAACCTTCCGCAGAAGAGTTTAATGTCTTATGGCTATGATGGGTTGGATCACAGAAACCCTGTGAGCTGCCACCTGATGTGCCAAGACTACCTCTGCTCCTGTTTTCTCTGCCAGCTTAGGACTCCAGCACCCTGTCTTGCTGAGCCATACGCTCCCGTCTGCTTCAACAAAGATCCAGAATCTGAATTACTTGCCCCAAAGCTGCAGGTTTACCTGAAAACAGCTCACAGAAGTGTGCTTGTCTTTGGCACCCAAATAAATCCTTTTTACCCTGTATAAAGCTTATGCAGGGTAAACTCATAAATTGTTCACCCTCTATAACACTGATAGAGAGAGATGCACAGTTGTTTGCTTCCCCAGGTATTAATACATACTCTGAGTTAATAAGTAAAAAGTTATTTTATTAAATACACAAAGTAGGATTTAAGTGGTTCCAAGTAGTAACAGAACAAAGTATGTCACCAAGAAAAATAAAATAAAATGTGCAAATCTATGTCTAATCAAACTGAATACCGATGACATCCTCACCAGTTCCAGAATGCTCCCTTTTACAGACTAATCTCCTGTTAGCCTGGGTCCAGCAATCACTCTCAAGCCCTGTAGTTACTGTGCTTTGTTCCAGTTTCCTTCAAGTATCCTAGGGGTGGAGAGGCTCCTTCTTTAGCCAGCTGAAGACAAAATGGAGGGATCTCTCTTGGGTTTAAATTGACTCTCTCTTCTGGGTGGAGACCCCCTTCCTCAATCCTGTGCAAATCCAGCTCCAAGATGGAATTCTGGAGTCACCTGGGCAAGTCACATGTCCATACATGACTCAGTCTTTACAGGCAGAAGCCATTGTCCACATGGTATCTTGTATGTCTCCAGGAAAACTTCTTATGTGGATTGGAGCATTCCAAGATGCATTGTTCCCCAAGTGCTTCCTGATCAGATACTTAACCTTGCAAATTCCTTTCTAAAGAAGCTGACCAAATGCCTCACAAAGCTTACTTAGAAATCAAGCAAGTATACAGCCAATATTCTGAACCTCAAGTACAAACTGATAGGATGAATAGATATAGTAGACCATAACCTTTACAGGGATATGTTACATTGCACAGGCAGCACAAAACCTATTCCAGTTATATCATACTCCCATATGGAAGGTACCATCATAATGGCATTGGCTGTGACCATAAGGAGGACCTAATGTCTGCAGAATTTGGTCATCACACCCAGAATTCAGCAGACCATGGGGGGGATTTACCGTTTGATGCCTGGGTTTTGTTTTTAGAGAAATCTGACAAAATCTTGCACTCTGGAAAAGCTACTTTGTTCTTTAGAAGCATATACTCCAGCTTTGGAGAGACACCACTATAGCAGTCAGGAACAGCAGCAATACCACCTACAGATTTTTTATTTATTTATGGACAGTCCTACCTTCCTGTAAGGCAGCAGGACTATTCCTGGAAGGGCCCCAGATTGCAGAGGAGAAGGAAGTCTTCTGGTTCTGAGCTAACCAGCCAGCTCTCCCTGTCCCTCCATCCCCCGGCATCCAGCAACTGCCCATTTTGACTTGTGTATCCAGGACTGAGCCATTGAACTGAGCCATTCTTTTCCATCCCCTCTGTTCAGGGGCGTGTTGCCTTGTTTTTATGGTGTTTGGGAATTGATTACCATGGACAAGTGGGTCCTAAGCACTGTCATAGCTGGTTGTGCCAGATAGTTCCTCTCCATCTCTCCTGCCCACCCCATCCATCTTCAGGGATCTGTCTCACACGAAACTGCTCCTTTAGCAGGTTCAGTCTCTAGTGGCTCTGAGGTCTGTCAAGGAGGTTCCTCCTGCAGCACTGGGAGCAAGTTCTAAGCATTGGTATTTTCTGGTACGCAAGACCAACGAGAGGATGAGACCTGTCCTGGACCTCCACAATTTCAATATGTATGGCTAATTTAACAACTATCCTTCCTAGCTTAACTCACAACTAGTTAGCTGCCTTGAACCCGCAGGACACTTATTTTCTTGTTAGTAATCCTTCCAAGCCATAGGCGGTTCCTCAGGTTTGTCATAGGTGGCTGGCATTACCAGTATACCATGATGACTTTCAGCCTGTCTTTTGGTCCCTGGGTTTTTACCAAATGTCATGACTGTGGTAACATCGTACCTCAGGAAAAGGGGAATTCATATCTTCCTGTATCGGGACTATTGGTTACTGAGCGGCAAGTCCAGAGAGGAAGTCCTCCGGCATGTCCATTTCACATTACTACTCAGTCATTCAGGTTTCATCCTAAACAGCAGGAAGTCAACATTGGTTCCAACTCCAAGAATCAAGTCCATTGGGGCTCTGAGAGCATTTGAGGGCTGTAGTGAGGTGCACTCACCAGCACAGCGCCTCCGCTGGTTGCCCGGGGAATTAGCTTGATTCCAGCTCGGAGCACCCTCTGCTGGCTCGTAGCTCACCTGTCTCAGGCCCCCATGTCCCTTCTGGATCCCAGTACCCCTTACCCTAGGGTTCTGCCCCAGCAGTACCCCCATTCTCTGGATCTTCCCAGGGGAACCACCAACCCTCTAAGCCCACCTCGCCTCAGTAGCTGCTGCCAATCTTCAACTAGCCCCTGTTCACTGGGGCAGACTGCAGTGTAATGGCAACTCATCATTGGCAAAGGGGGATTTGGACCTGGTGCCTTTACCTATTCCCCGGCTGAATCTCTACAGCCCCAATACCTCTTCTTAGGCCTTCACTAAGGCCTGTGACCTGGGCGTTTACCAGGCTGGAGCTCCCCAGCTCCCTTTCCCTTCCAAGCACTGCTCCACTTCAGGTACCTTGCTCCCAAGCAGCTAGCCCTTCCCACTCCAGGGCTAGAGTGAGACTCCTCCAGTTCCTGGCCCCCAGCCTTCTTATCAGGGCCATCTGGGCCCTGATTGAGCTGGCCACAGCTGTGGCTGCTTCCCCAATCAGCCTAGCTTGGCTCCTTTTAACCTCTGTTCTCCAGAAGTGGGGCAGCTGCTCCACTACAAGGGCATTTCTGTTGACTAAGTAATTCCATAAAATTTGCCACCTATGTCTGCAGTGGCACTCTCAATTCTCTGCAGTGGCACTCTCGATATGCTAGGGCATATAGCTGCATTCACAGAGCTAGACCAATATGCCAGGCTGCACCTGCATCCTCTTCAGATGTGGCTGAAGTTGGTCTGTCACAGGGATTGGCAACCTTTGGCACATGGCCCACCAGGGTAAGCACCCTGGCAGACTAGGCAGGTTTGTTTTACCTGCCGCGTCCGCAAGTTTGGCCGATTGCGGCTCCCACTGGCCGTGGTTTGCCGTTCCAGGCCAATGGGGACTGCGGGAAGCAGCAGCCAGTACATCCCTCGGCTCGCGCCACTTCACGCAGCGAACCGCAGCCAGTGGGAGCCGCAATCGGCCAAACATGCGGACGCAGCAGGTAAACAAACCGGCCCACCAGGGTACTTAACCTGGCGGACCGCAGGCCAAAGGTTGCCAATCCCTGGTCTATCATCTGAATTCTCATCCTTTTGGACAAAGTGGTCCAACTTCCTCAACCAATCCTGGGCTAGACAGGTTGGGGAATGCATTTGAGGTCACTGAAAGTTCAATGCCTGTGGTCTGAACAGGAAGCTTCTCTGCATATCAATGTCCTGGAGCCTCCTGCCATCTACACTGCCTGTCAGGTCCTTTGAAATCATATCAGAGACTTGGCAGTGCACATCCTTATGGCGTATATTTATGTGAACAGACAGGAGAGCATGCTCCAGCATGTTGTGTTAGGAGGTGATCAGACTCTGGCAGTTTTGCAGTTTTGCATTGGGGAAGATGGTACTCTCATGGCTGATCACTTACCTTGGATCCAGAATCACCTGGCAGATTGCCTGAACATAAATTTCTCCCTGAATCACAAAAGGTTGCTAAAGCCCAGTCTCCTGCAGTCCATTTTTGCAATTTGGGGCATCCCAACAATCAACCTGTTCATCACAAGAGACAACAAGACATGTCAGCAGTTTTGCACCTGAAGGGCTCCATGAACAGTGCTTTTCACTTGAGCTGGGAATCGGCACTCCTATATATGTTTGCTCCAATTCCGATCATCCTGCAGGTCATTCTAAACCTGAAATTAGACCATGTCAAGCTCATTATCATTACTCCAGCATGGCTGGGACAATGTTGGTTCTCCAACCTCCTCACATTATTGGTTCAGCCTCTCATATCTTTCCCTCCTCATCCTGATCTCCTGACTCTCTATCTTTGTGTGTTCAGTTCCCTGCATCTCACACCATAGATGCTGCATAGTTAGATGAGGAGGAGCAATTTTGGAGGTGGTCCGGCAATACAAGAGAGCCCGCCACCAGAGCAACCTATTTGGCCAAGTGGAAGCAGTTCTCGATATGGTCATTAGCCTAGCAAGTTCATTCATGACATCTTGGGTATGTGTGACATCCTGAAGTATGTGTTACACCTTTCAGTCTTCTGGTCTTGCGCTTAGTTCATTGAGAGCCCACCTGGTGGCAGTTTCAGCCTTTCATCTGCCCATCCACGGGAAGTTGGTATTTTCAAACCCCATGGCAGTGAGGCTCTTGAAAAAAGTCACTTGTTTTCACTTCCCAGTTAAAAAAACAATTCCTTTGCGTGACCTTTATGCTGTACTAGAGGCTCCTATAGGACCTCTGAGCCTCTGCAACTTCTTCTTTCTCCCTTCTGTGTTTAGAAAACTGCCTTCCTTGTGGCAATAACATGTGCAAGGAGGGTGGGTGAGTTGCAGGCTTTGATAGTGGAACCCCCTGTATGCAGTTTTCTAAAGACAAAGCAATCCTGCGTTTACACCATGTTTTTATCCAAAGTGGTTTCCCATTTGCACTTGGTCAAGTGCCACATTCAACCCCAAAGGAACAATGTTGGATGTCTGACAATGTTTAGCTTTTTATCTAGATATGACCAAACTTTTCCACTCCTCATCTTGTTTGTTTATATGAAAACCAAATGAAGGGTCAGGGGATCTCTTCACAGATTTCCTCCAGGCATATAACTTCCTGTATCATGCATTCAGCGTGTGAAGTAGCCCAGGCTGTATCTCCTCAAAGGGTGTGAGCTCATTCCAACAGATCCCAGGCAATGTTGACTAAGTTTGAGTGACATTCCTATATTGGATGCGTGCAGGGCTGCCACTTGGTCCTCAGTTCATAGTTTTACAAACCACTATGCTGCATCAAGATTAGATGCAACCTTTGGGAGTGAGACCTGCTGTCCTTGTTGAAATAGACTGAGCACCACCTCCTGCCAGTACTGCTTGTGAGTCACCTGAGTAGACTACACACCTGCATCTACCTGAAGAAGAGAGAACTGTTACCTAACTGTTCAAGATGTGATTCAGACATGTATTCTATAACCCACCCTCCATCCCCACTGCATCAGTATTTAGACTTCTGATGTTTGGTGTGAAAGAACTGAGGGGGTCAGGGCGATGCTGCCCTTATAGATCAGGGGAGGGATTAATGAGCACTGCTGCTATGCATGCTGCTAGGCAAAGTTCTCCAGCGCCAGTGCACTGGGTGCAAACACACTGAAATAGAATCATATCTTCTTCATATCTTGGAAAGCAACACTTACAGGTAGGTAACCATTTCTTTTAATGAACATTATTAAATGTTTGTAATAATTATAATTACTTTGCACACATTTTAAATCACTAAAACATCAGTAAAAGTTTTGAGTAGGGTATGCTCTCTTGCATTTGCCACTGAGTGGTGAGTTGCAATGCTGGCTTGTTCAAATGCTCTAAGTCAGGCTTATACAAAATCAATATTACACACTCAAAATGTATCAGGTTGACGCTTACTGTAACTTTCCCTTTCCTTCATGTAAAGTACATAGGTAATGCATTTCATGATCTGATCTGATCCCAAGTAGCCCAGGTTTGACCTCAAAGCATGTTTATTTGCATGGTCTGCTACAGAGAATGGGGTTTGATAGGGATTAGGTTTACATGGAGTAAGGGAGTTCTGTTCTGCTGGAGGCAGAGTTTTGCTTGACATGGGGGTGTTGCTATTTAATTGTTAGTTTGTGGCAGGGTTGGCTTGGAATAGGGTGCCTTTTTATTGTTTTGATGATCCAAGTATTACAAAAGATCTGAAATTATGGTAGACTGTATAGCTAGAGTCCATATAAACCTCAGCAAATCTGTTCTAGGATAAATCTTTTGCACTGGAGGAAAGCAAAAATGGTAACTAGTGACCACATAGTCTCCTGTGATGGCTGTACCATCCTCCATTGGCAACTGATTTAAAAAAATGTCTTTTCTAGACTCTGGATGAGTAATCATAGAAGTTTAGCGTTGGAAGAGACCTCAGGAGGTCATCTAGTCAAATCTCCTGCTCGAAGCAGGACCAACACCAATCAAATCATCCCAGCTAGGGCTTTGTCAAGCTGGGCCTTAAAAACCTCCAAGGACGGAGATTCCACCACCTCCCTAGGTAATCCATTCTAGTGCTTCACCATCCTAGGAAAATGTTTTTCCTAATATCCAACCTAAATTTCCCCCACTGCAACTTGAGACCATCTGCCGCCACTGAGAACAGGCTAGCTCCATCCTCTTTGGAACCCCGCTTCAGGTAGTTGAAGGCTTCTATCAAATCCCCCATCACTCTCTTCTCTTCTGCAGACTCAGTAAGCCCAGTTCCCTCAGCCTCTCCTCGTAAATCATGTGCCTCAGCCCCCTAATCATTTTCGTTGCCCTCTGCTGGTCTCTCTCAATTTTGACCACCTCCTTTCTGGGGGGGGGGGTACAAAACTAGACACAATACCCCAGATGTCACCTCACCAGTGGCACACAGACTCATATTCAGCTTCTCATCCACTGTAATCCCCAGGTCATTTTCTGCAGAACTGCTGCTTACCCAGTCAGTCCCCAGCCTGTAGCGGTGCATGAGATTCTTTTGACCTAAGTGCAAGACTCTGCGTTTGTCCTTGTTAAACCTCATCTGATTTCTTCTGGCCCAATCCTCCAATTTGTCTGACACTCTAGACCCTATCACTATCCTCCAGCATATCTACCTCTCCCCACAACTTAGTGACATCCGCACACTTGCAGAGGGTGCAGTCCATCACATCATCCAGATCATTAATGAAGTTGAACAAAACTGGCCCCAGGACCAACCTCAGGGGCACTCCCTTTGATACCAGCTGCCAACTAGACACTAAGCCATTGATCAATACCCATTGAGCCCAACGATCTATCCACCTTATAATCCATTCATCCAATCCATACCTTTTTAACTTGCTGGCAAGAATACTGTGGGAGACCGTATCAAAAGCTTTGCTAAAGTCAAGATATATCACGTCCACTGCTTTACATATATCCACAGAGCCAGTTATCTCATTGTAGAAAGCAATCAGGTTGGTCAGGCATGACTTGCTCTTGGTGAATCCATGTTGACCATTCCTGATAACCTTCCTCTCCTCCAAGTGCTTCAAAATGGCTGTAGTTCCCTGGATTCTCCTTCTTCTCTTTTTTAAAGATGGACACTACATAGTTTCTACTATTTACCTTTTTCCAGTTGTCCAGGAACTCCCCTGATTGCCATGAGTTTTCAAAGGTAATGGCCAATGGCTCTGCAATCACATCAGCCAACTCCCTCAGCACCCTCAGATGCACTGTATCCAGCCCTATGGACTTGGGCATGTCCAGCTTTTCTAAATAGTCCTTAACCTGTTTTTTCACCACTGAGGGCTGCTCATCTCCTCCCCATATTGTGCTGCCTCGGTCTTGTCTGTGAAGACTGAGGCAAAAAAGGCATTGAAAACTTAAGCTTTTTCCACATCATCTGTCACTAGGTTGCCTCCCCCATTTAGTAAGGGTCCCACACTTTCCCTGATCACCTTCTTGTTGTTAACATATCTGTAGAAACCATTCTTGTTACCCTTCACATCCCTTGCTGTCTGCAACTCCAATTGTACTTTGGCCTTCCTGATTGCAACCCTGCATGCTCGAGCAACATTTTTATACTCCTCCCTAGTCATCTGTTCAAATTTCCACTTCTTGTGAACTTCCTTTTTGTGTTTAAGCTCACCGAAGATTTCTCTGTTAAGCTGGTCGCCTATCATATTTGCTATTCTTTCTGCACATCGGGATGGTTTGTTCCTGTGCCCTCAATAAGGCTTCTTGAAAATACAGTCAGCTTTCCTGGACTCCTTTCCCCCTTATATTAGCCTCCCAGGGGATCCAGCCCATCAGCTCCCTTAGGGAGTCAAAGTCTGCTTTTCTGAAGTCCAGGGTCTGTATTCTGCTGCTCTCCTTTCTTCCTTTTGTGAGGATCCTGAACTCGACCATCTCATGCCCAGGTTGCCACCCACTTCTACTTCCCCAACCGATTCGCCCCTGTTCGTAAGCAGCAAGTCCAGAGGATCACGGACCCTTGTTGATTCCTGCAGCACTTGCACCAGGAAGTTGTCCCCAACACTCTCCAAAACCTTCCTGGATTGTCTGTGCACTGCTGTATTGCTCTCCAAGCAGATGTCACTAGAATAAAAGAAAATGGTCTGGAAGTTGGGTCTTGACCAACACTCCTTCAAAGATTCAGGCTCAATCAACTCCTAGGAAACAGAAGCAACCTCAGTGATCAAGTACTGCTGCTTGGTGCTTAACCCTTCCATTTTATTCTGACCACTGAACTACAAACAGAATGAACCATCTCCTGCATTAGCTATCGCCACAAACAAGAAGTCCTTTGCCAAGCATGCTGCTACTTGGGCATGAGACCACAGTCGGGTTCTGATAAATCTCTGGTATGAGGCAAGCAAGATGTTCAATGTCAGTAAGCATACCAAAAATTACCATGTGTACCAAGAAATAGTGGATAAACTGGCAGCATTGGGGACCAGAGTAAGTGGCTCAAGAGCTGCTATAAAAAAGCCAGAGATGAGAACTGCACCTCTAGCGTTATCCATTATTTTAATAAAGATACGTAAGGTTTTACTTTGCCCTCCGTGTAAGTCTCTTTGTCATCCACCCCAAAACTCCCCACAAAATATTGAACTCCATAGTGTGTGTTCTGTGTAGCCTAATTCTGGAGGAAGAACCTTATCACAGTCAGATCAATTGGCCATTAAGTCAAACATTATTAACCTTAAAAAGGGTTGGGCAACATGTTCTGTAAGTGGAATACTGTGGATGTACATGCTCAGTTAAGGCTACTCTTGCCTACAACATGAGAATACAACAGCTGTTGTTTTGGATCTGTCCTTCAAATACTCACCACAGTATTTGAACAGTCATGGGAAGTGTTCTCTACTAGTAAAGCAGAAGAGTAGGAATCTGCACTCTCCTGTTCTGTTCCCATCTCTACCATTAATTTGTTTTGTCCCTAAGGGCAAAGCATTGAACTTCTGTGCCTCCGTTCTTCCATCTCAAGAAGTGGGGTATTAATGCTTACCAGAGTTCGGTGAATCATTTTTAACTATTTATTCAACCAATTTCACCTCTTGCTGCTCACAGATTCTGTGTGTGTGTGGGGGGAAATTGCTGAATTTTTGAATGAAAAATTCAAGGTCATATACAGATTTCTTCAGTGAATAAATAGTTCTTAGACTGCAGCTTGTTCAGACATTTGATTATAAATATTTGAAATGTGTTTCTGGTATTGCTTAGTTAATTTCTATGTTATGGTTTCTATTCCCTATTGTGTGATGAGTAACCAACAACAGTGAAAATTTCAAACAGCATATTTTAGTGGAAAATTAATTTTCAGTGAACGTTTGGGTAATTAAGCTTAAAAATTTACTTAACCTTTGTTAATGGCAAATACAGATGTTTCCTATATTCTTTGAAAACACACCAAAAAGGCATGTGTGCACGCTGTTGAAGCAAGCTTATTTTTTAAAATGTGAAGGATTACTTTGGGAAATTTTTTCTTTTTGCAATATTTGCCCAGCTTTAGTAGTTACGGTACTTGCTTCACAGAAATAATGCGAGAGGTCTGATTGGTTAAGATCACACCACTTTCAGAACTTTAGATGTAAGATATGTAAGTGCTGGTTATCAAAGTATTATTAATTCATTCGCTGTTAAGAACTACTCTGTGCAAAGACGGCATACGTTAATGTCAATGGTAGAATGGCTATTTTGTTTGGTTCTGTTTGGAAGTTTGAAAAGATTGAATCCCTCCTCACCATGAGCATATAGTGAAATGTATTTGAAAATAAACACTAAGATTTTTGGGTGCCTCACCTTCAGGTGTTTTGAATTGAGCACCCATAAAGGATCCTAATATTCAGAAAGCTCTGAGCACCCATCCTTTATAAATCAGATTTGTTAATGGTGTCAAGTTAGAGAGCCAAAAAACACTTTACACACTTAAAAATCTTGGCCAAAGCTCTTAGGATCAAGCACTTCAGTTGTAATTAACAGTCAGAGTGTCAACTGGCCACATGAAGGGAAGCCCCTACATTGGTTTATTTTTTAAAAAATTCAGAATTCCAAAATTTATGAGAGAATCAACCTTTACTGGTAGTTTTAGAATGGTATTAAAGTATCTGTTTGTGGTTACATATATGTTTTTTGATATGCCTCCCTGAATATGGCAATGTTTCAAAACAGAATTGCTTCAGACATTAGCATAGTGGTGAGGTACCAAAGTTTATCTTGCTGGTTCAGATTACTTGTCACTAAAATGCAAGTGTTCAATAATTTATAAACATTGTGCTAAATGTCTAAACAATTAGGGGGATTGTTACTAAATTCCATTCTTGTGATTGTTAAAATGCTACCATGTCTTACAAGATATTTAAACACTTGACATGTCTACAGCATCAGAGCAGACTGTCTAGCTTTTATGATAGCTTTAATCCTATATTATTCTGTCTCTTGAGTCATCTGGTCCATCCCTCTACATAAAGGCAAGATTTATGTAACTATTTCTAAATGAATCCTGGTCTGTTGTTAAGATATTCTTCACTCAGCCAATTTTTTTGTTCCATTGTCTAACCATTTTCATACATATAAAGTTTTCTTCATATTTAACAAATTTTTTCTGCTGCAGCTTATGCTTTGTACTGCTCGTTCTGTCTTTGACTAGAATTGCTAATCGATCTAGGTCCCTTCTGTAACATTTCTTCAAGTTTTACAGAGAGTCTATACTAAGTCTTGTATTGTGCAGTTTGAGCCAAGTTTTCTAAATCTTTCCTCAAAGTTCTTACTTTCTAAAAGCCCTTTGGCTTTGAGGACTCTCAGCATCTTCATGGATTGAAGTCCGTATCATTTCATCGTTTTTCAATTGGAGCCTCTAATCTCTTGCTAGTGTTTTGTATTATTTTTAAAAAATGTGTTGGGCCTCAGTGTAGCATTCTGCATTCAGTTTAACGTGCACAATGTAGAGTGGAATAATTGCCTCTTGTTTTAGCCATAAAATATTGTATTATTAGATATAACATTTGCTGGTTTTTTTTTCCCCAACTGCCATTGTTGATTCATTTCAGTTTCTTACTAACTGTAACCTTTAGTCTCTTCTCTGTGATACTGTCTAAAAAACAGACACCTCTTCTTTGGGCCAAATTCTGAGAGAGACTCCATGCTTGCCCTTTGCGTTGACTCAAATGGGAGAGTCCAGTGCTCACCACCTTTCCGGATTTGGTCTGATTTGTGCATTGGATCATTCCTTCTTGTGTGGACCACTTTACATTTGTCTCTTACTCATTTTCTGGATTTCAGACC
This sequence comes from Gopherus flavomarginatus, assembly GCF_025201925.1. Classification (NCBI taxonomy): domain Eukaryota; kingdom Metazoa; phylum Chordata; order Testudines; family Testudinidae; genus Gopherus; species Gopherus flavomarginatus. The sequence continues at coordinate 171,788,199 of NC_066620.1, read as the reverse complement.
ATTGCCTCCAGTCTGTCAAACCTGCACTGCATTTTATTCCCATTTTTTGTCAGTTTCAGAGTAATTGCACCTGTATCCTCACCCTGTGTGGTCCACTTTGAGTTCCAGTCAGGTCGCCAGTTTTCACCTGTCTCTGGGTAGGAACCCTTGTTCCACTCCTTTCTGACAGAGGGTTTTAAGGGTGCAGAGCTCCCTGCATTACACTGTGTTAACCCCAGCAAGCCAGTCTGCCTAAAACAGCCAGCAGCTGCACTTCATTTTCTTTCGAAGGGCTATGAACAATGTATTGCCAGCAGCTATAAATTACCAAACAGCTCTTTCTAAATAAGCACCTTTATTTGTAAGGTAAGAGGATTACAGAGAAAACATATTAAAAACCAGAAGTTCCTGTACTCGTGTTAACAGATTGCCACAGGTCACCCACCAGTCTTACGGGGCCTTAGTAGGCCAAAGCCTTTCCAACCCTTCTGCAAATGCTGGGTCCCCTGTTGGGCAGAAGATCCTGTCTTTGTGCTGGATCACAAAGAAGGCCCTGAATCACTTTAAACTCAGGGTATTTAACCAAAAGTCCTTTCTTTGTGTATTAGTCTCTGGAGAATCCAGTTTGAATTAGTACATGGGAGCCTGTCAGGGGCTATCTAGAGGTGTTACAGCCTGAGTGAATTTGCCTAATCACCCCTCGCAGTTCTTAATTCTTGGAGGAGCTGTGGTCACCCTTCCGCATGGAATTACATACAATCCTTGGCCCATAAATGATGCATAAACTTAATACAGTAATGATGTTGCAGGAAATTGCCATATCTGTCACGTATGATGCATGTGTATTGGTAGAGATTGCAACTTAAAAACTATTTTATGAGTTTTATTTTTGTTATGGACAGTGCTATTGTGGCAGGTTATTCTTTTATTTAATTAATTAATTCATTCATTCCAGTGTGTTTGGGATCAGCACACTTCCTGCAGTTCTTAGTGTGACTGGTTGATGTGAACCAATCCAATAACCATACCATCTTGTGCTATGATTCTCACAACCTAGGTCTGATTAGGCTGCATTGCCACTTGGTTAGGAGGGCACTGAGAGAACCCTATGGGCTTGAGTAATCACAGAACTCTGTTCTGGCCTTTTTTGCATTCCAGCTTCTGGTACTTTCGGTTCTGTTGCCTATGGGTAACTACTGGAAGTGTGTTCCAGCACTTTTAATTTTTTAGGATCTGATCACTGGACAGTCAGCTGCAGCGGCACAGGAGGCGGCGAACAGAGCGGCTAACGGGAGTTTCAGTGGGAGTGCTGTTGGAGGAGCAGGTTTTTGTGGTTTGTGGTGTTTGTGTGTGAGTGAGTTTGTGTGCAGGCTGCTAGGGGCTGTGTGCTGGGAGTGAGGCTGAGCCCTGAGTTGGGGGCGGGGCTTACCTGATTAGGGGTCCTATATAAGGAGCCAGGCATTCAGGCAGCGGCACAGGAGGCGGCGAACAGAGCGGCTAACGGGAGTTTCAGTGGGAGTTTCCAGGGGGAGGTTACAGGGGAGACCAAGACAGAGGAACCAGGAAGGCAGACCAGGGAAGAGGCAGGGGTCGGCCAGCAGCCCTGTGCTTGTCGGTGGCCTGCAGTGCGGTGTGAGCTGTGGATTGCCAGGCACAGAGTTGCAACGCTACGATGGAGGCAGAGGCAGCAGGTGCAGACACACTGAGGATGACCGAATGCAGTAGCTGTGCCATGTACATGGTCCTAGAGGGAGCACCTGAGAGGAGTTTCATCTGCATGAAGTGCCGCCTGATAGAGCTGCTGGAGGAAAAGGTAAGGGGACTGGAGCTGCAAGTGGAAACGCTGGCTGAGTTTAGAAGGGGATTTGAGCAGATGATGGAACACAGACATGATGAGGCACAGGGGACAAGCACAGGCGAGCGGATAAAAGCAGGACCTAAGGACTCTGAGGAGGGACTGCTTGGTGAGGAAAGTGGACGGTGGAAGCATGTCACTAGGAGAACCAGGCAGAGGAAAAGACGGGCCAGCGATGGACAAATAGAACTCAGGAATAGGTTTGCTGAGTTGGGAAATGAAGATGGAACACAGCAGGCTGCTGAAGGAGAAAGGGCGAGGAAGAAGAGGCAAGCAGCTAGTCCTGCAGATGGAGGGGAGCAGTCAGTGGAGGCGACATCAAGTACGAGCCCTAGGAGGATTGTGAGGGCGAATACAAATAGAGAGGAATCGCGGCCAGCTGCTGTGGGGGATAAACCAGAGAATCGCACTGTTGCCAGGAAAAGGCAAGTCTACGTGATTGGAGACTCTTTACTGAGAAGAGTAGACAGGCCTGTAACTAGACCTGATCGGGAGAACAGAAGAGTGTGCTGTCTGCCAGGGGCTAAGATACAGGATGTGGACTTGAGGCTGAATACGATCTTAGCGGGAGCGGGAAAGAATCCGTTGATTATCCTTCATGTGGGAACGAATGACACGGCTAGTTACTCGCTGGACTGTATCAAGGAGAACTATGCCAGACTGGGGAAGAGGCTTAAAGACATCGAGGCTCAGGTGATCTTCAGTGGGATTCTGCCGGTTCCTAGAGCGGGGCGACGAAGGAGTGACAAGATTATGGCGATCAACAGATGGCTCAGGGAGTGGTGTTATAAGGAGGGCTTTGGGATGTACAGTCACTGGGAAGCATTTACAGATAGACAACTGTTCGCTCAGGATGGACTTCATCTCAGCAAGGAGGGAAATAGAATTCTAGGATGGAGGCTCGCCGACCTCATCAAGAGGGCTTTAAACTAGGATGTTGGGGGAGATGGTTGGGAGATGTTCGGGAGATCTCCACGCCAGAATATAACCTGGAGAGGGAAGTAAACAAAGCGAGCGGGGATACCCTTGCGGCCCCAAGATTTGATCCAAGGAGGAATAGTGGAGTAGAAACCAGAGTAACAGGTGATGCTGGTGGTAGAAAGTTTGTGCACGACGGGGGAAAGAATGTCACTGACACCAAACGCCGAAAATTAAAAGGTCTGTACACTAATGCGAGGAGCCTAGGTAACAAGATGGAGGAACTGGAGTTACTAGTGCAGGAAGTGAAGCCGGATATTATAGGGATTACCGAAACCTGGTGGAATAGTACTCATGACTGGAGCACGGGTATTGAAGGCTATGTGTTGTTTAGAAAAGACAGGAAGAAAGGCAAAGGTGGTGGAGTAGCCTTGTACATCAATGATGAAATTAAATGTAGCGAAATAAGAAGCGATGGAATGGATAAGACAGAGTCTGTCTGGGCAAAAATCACACTGGGTAAAAAAGCAACTAGAGCTTCCCCTGAGATAGTGCTTGGGGTGTGCTACAGACTGCCGGGATCGGATTGGGATATGGATAGAGACCTCTTTAATGTCTTTAATGAAGTAAACACAAAGGGGAAATGTGTGATTATGGGGGACTTCAACTTCCCGGATATAGACTGGAGGACGAGTACTTGCAAGAATAATAGGGGTCAGATTTTTCTGGATGTGATAGCGGATGGATTTCTTCATCAAGTAGTTGAAGCACCTACGAGAGGGGATGCCATTTTAGATTTGGTGTTGGTGAGCAGCGAGGACCTCATAGAAGAAATGGTGGTAGGGGACAACCTTGGTTCAAGTGATCATGAACTGATTCAGTTCAAACTAGATGGAAGGATAAACAAATGTAGATCTGGGATTAGGGTTTTTGACTTCTCGAGGGCTAATTTTAAAGAGTTAAGTAAATTAGTTAGGGAAGTGGATTGGACGGAGGAATTAGTGGATTTAAATGTGGAGGAGGCCTGGAATTACTTTAAGTCACAGCTGCGGAGACTGTCGGAAGCCTGCATCCCGAGAAAGGGGAAAAAAACCATGGGCAGTAGTTGTAGGCCAAACTGGATGAGCAAGCAACTCAGAGAGGGGATTAGACAAAAGCAGAAAGCTTACAGGGAGTGGAAGGAAGGCAAGATCAGTAAGGAAAGCTACCTTGCTGAGGTCAGAACATGTAGGGATAAAGTGAGGAAGGCTAAAAGCCACATTGAACTGGAACTTGCAAAGGGAATCAAAACCAATAGTAAAAGGTTCTACAGCCACATAAATAAGAAGAAAACAAAGAAAGAAGAAGTGGGGCCGCTATACACTGAGGATGGAATGGAGGTTAAGGATAACCTAGGCATGGCCCAACATCTAAACAAGTACTTTGCCTCAGTTTTTAATAAGACTAGTGAGGAACCTTGCGATGATGGAGGGATGATAAACGGGAATGTGGATATGGAAGTGGATATTACCGCAACTGAGGTAGAGGTCGTACTTGAACAGCTCGATGGGACGAAGTCGGAGGGCCCGGACAATCTCCATCCGAGGATATTAAAGGAACTGGCGCGTGAAATTGCGAGCCCGTTAGTGAGAATTTTTAAGCAATCTACGAACTCGGGGGTTGTGCCATATGACTGGAGGATTGCTAATGTAGTTCCTATTTTTAAGAAAGGGAATAAGAGTGATCCGGGTAATTATAGGCCTGTTAGCTTGACGTCTGTAGTATGTAAGGTCTTGGAAAAAATTTTGAGGGAGAAAGTAGTTAAGGACATAGAGGTCAATGGTAATTGTGACGAATTGCAACACAGATTTACTAAAGGTAGATCGTGCCAAACCAATCTGATCTCCTTCTTTGAGAAGGTGACGGATTACTTAGATAAAGGAAATGCGGTAGATATAATTTACCTAGATTTCAGTAAGGCGTTCGACACGGTTCCGCACAGGGAGCTGTTAGTTAAATTGGAAAAGATGGGGATGAATATGAAAGTTGTAAGGTGGATAAGGAACTGGTTAAAGGGGAGACTCCAGAGGGTCGTATTGAAAGGTGAACTGTCAGGCTGGAAGGACGTCACCAGTGGAGTCCCTCAAGGATCGGTTTTGGGACCGATCTTATTTAACCTTTTTATTACTGACCTTGGCACAAAGAGCGGGAATGTGCTAATAAAGTTTGCGGATGACACCAAGCTGGGGGGTATTGCTAACATGGAGAAGGACAGGGATACTATTCAGGAAGATCTGGACCACCTTGTAAACTGGAGTAATAGAAATAGGATGAAATACAATAGTGAAAAGTGCAAGGTCATGCATTTAGGAATTAATAATAAAAGTTTTGGATATACGTTGGGGGCGCATCAGTTGGAAGCGACGGAGGAGGAGAAGGACCTTGGGATACTGGTTGATAGCAGGATGACTATGAGTCGCCAATGTGATATGGCTGTTAAAAAAGCAAATGCGATTTTGGGATGCATCAAGCGGGGTATTTCCTGCAAGGATAAGGATGTGTTAGTACCGTTATATAAGGCGTTGGTGAGACCCCATCTGGAATACTGTGTGCAGTTCTGGTGTCCCATGTTCAAGAAGGATGAATTCAAACTGGAACAGGTTCAGAGACGGGCTACAAGGATGATCCGAGGAATGGAAAAACTGCCTTATGAAAGGAGACTCAAAGAGCTTGGCTTGTTTAGCCTGGCCAAAAGAAGGCTGAGTGGGGATATGCTCGCTCTGTATAAATATATCAAGGGGGTTAACGTTAGGGAGGGAGAGGAATTATTTAAGTTTAGTACTAATGTAGACACGAGGACGAATGGGTATAAACTGGATATTAGGAAGTTTAGACTTGAAATTAGACGAAGGTTTCTGACCATTAGGGGAGTGAAGTTCTGGAATAGCCTTCCGAGGGAAGTAGTAGGGGCAAAAGACTTTCCTGGCTTTAAGACAAAGCTTGATAAGTATATGGAGGGGATGTTATGATAGGATCGTTAATTTGGGCAATTGATCTTGAATTACCAGCAGACAGGTCTGCTCAATGGTCTGCGGGGAGATGTTGGATGCGATGGGTACTGAGTTGCTGCAGAGAATTCCTTCTTGGGTGCTAGCTGGTGACTCTTGCCCACATGCTCAGGGTTTAGCTGATCGCCATATTTGGGGTCGGGAAGGAATTTTCCTCCAGGGCGGATTGGCAGGTGCCCTGGAGGTTTTTCGCCTTCCCCTGCAGCATGGGGCACGGGTCGCTTGCTGGTGGTTTCTCTGCAGCTTGAGGTCTTCAAACCATTTTGGAGGATTTCAATAACTCGGTCCTGGGATAGGGGTTGTTATAAAATTGGATGGGTGGGGTTCTGTGGCCTGCCTTGTGCAGGAGGTCAGACTAGATGATCAGATTGGTCCCTTCTGACCTATGAGTCTATGAGTCTATATAGCTTTTGCACCAATTTAACTAAATCAGGGCAACTCTAGTCTAGAATGTGGACTCAGTTAGACTGGTATAAACGTCTTTAGGATAAACACCACCTTTATGCTGTATAACTGCATCCACAATAGAAGATTTTCAGTTCATCTATTCATTTACTTAAACAGGTGCAATAATGGAGTCAATAAGCTCTAAGGTACTGGTAGAATTGGTGTGACTGTTGCCTTAATCAGAACTGAAGGTTGTTCTGATGCTGGGAGCTGAGCCATGGGGTAGGGAGCAGTACACTGTTGGTGTTTGCCAACCTGGAAGTCCTGATCATCTCTGGTGATTAGTGATCCTGTGGCCATTTTTAGTGGGTGTGTGTGTAACTGTAGGAGCTTTAACCCTGTGAGCCTAACCAAAATTCCAATTTGAGTGATTACATTCTGCCCACCTCCCAGAAACTTCAGTATCTGTTAGAAATAGTATCTTCCTGTTCCCGAGAATATTGGTGGATTTAGTAATGTTGGTGTATGTGCTGTTCACACTAAGTGATTTGTACACTTGTAAAAAATATCTGTTTGATTGTAAAGCGCTTTGAAATCTTTCTCTCATTAAAAGAGCTACAGTATATAAATGTACAATCCTTTTTGGTTAGTAGAATGCTACATGCACTGTATACATATAATGGCAAGAGAGTCTACTCTAGGAAAACACCGTGCAAAATTAAAACCAGTATCATATTTTCACAATTTTTAAAATATAAATAAACTTATTTTAAAAATAGGAAACAAGCAGGTTGGAATGTGAAATTTGGGTTTTATGAGCTAGGTTATGGATAAGAATGTGCTTCATTCCGCTTGTACTACACATCTGAAAATTCTGCCGTGTTAACATTCCTTTTGCAAGTCAAAATACAATGTAATTAGCCTACTGCTATGAAGATTTTCTCTTTTAATCTTAAAATGTAAATGAGTCGATCAGCCATTCATTTCTTTTGAGTAATCGATTAGGATTTTGTTGTTGGTTTGCACAGATGATTTATAGTGATATGTAGCACTTGCAAACCTTTTTGCCTGTGGAAAACTCATTCCTATAGAGGATTTATTAGAGAGGGTTTTTTTTTTTAATATCTGCATTTAATTTGTGCCTTGTGAGGATAGCTTGTCCTCTTAACACACAAGGGTTTAACAAAAATTACTGTTCCATATGGATTGCTAAGGTTAGGATTTTGACAGTTATTTTTAGTAAAAATCAAGGACAGGTCATGGGCAATAAATAAAAATTCACAAAAGCCAATGATCTGTCTGTGACTTTTACTAAAACTGCGGTTGGGGGAGAGGGGCTGATGGGGGATGACAGAAGCCCAAGTGGGGAAGAGATGAAAGCCACGGGGGAGGACAGCACCCACTACCCACAGTGGCTTAGAACTCTCGGGCTGCTAGCTGGCAGTGCTAGGTCCCAACCCCCGATCCCCACGGCAGCTCTGTGCTCTGGGACCCTCCCACCGCCTGCAGTGACAGAGGCAAAAAAGTCATGGAAATCTCTGGAAGTTATGGAATCTGTGACTTCCATGACCCCAGTGACATCCTATCCTTAGGTATTGCATATGAAGACAGCACAGGGTAGGAGGCAGAGATTAAAAGCCTCTGTGGGGGAAAGGAGGATCACCAACCTGTTTCTTATTCATTAAGTAGAACAGCAGTTTTGTAAGTCAATGTGGTGTGCACATGCTGATGAAGGGCATGCAATGGAGACTGTATTTATGTGCATCATAATGAAATAAACTATGATGGATATGAGAAAAATGTTTGTTTCAATAATTTATTCTAAATTTCCTGAACGGAACTATATTCCGTAAGCAAAATATCTTTGCTATTTTTTAAAAAAGATTTCATTGGCTATGTTTTTCTTTGTGGCTTGGTAGATGTGCTCTTTGCAAAGCATTCGGGTTATATATAGTGGAGGAACATTGCACACTCCTAATAGCAGAGGTGTAGCGAGTGCCCTCCGTACCCTCTGACCGGAGGGGGCCTCGCAAGGAAGGGGGCCCCTAAAAGTGGCAAAAAAATGTAAGGTATAACTAGGTAAGTGACATTTATCGATGCTATTGCACAATCCATGTCGGTTTTACTGACAAAACCGTGAAGTCGTTATGATACATCATAATGCTATTGGCTACATCAGTTGTCTGTCGGTCAGTTTCAAATTTTAGTTGGACCCATTCAAAGAATGTGTATTTGCGTTCATAATGGCGGTCGGCGGATAAATGTTATTAATTTAGTTGTTTAGTTTTTTATCGTTTCCAACGCAGAAGCGTGCTTTGTGATGTCTAAGAGAATGTATAAGAGTGGAGCTAGTAAACGAAAGGCAGCAAAAGATGCCGAGAAGGAACTTGAGAAAATTCCAAAGTTGTCAACGTATTTTGCGCTGCAATCCAACGTACAGGTACAGGCACATGAAACGGACAGCGCTAGCAGCAACGAATCATATCCAGAAGTACGTCAAGTGAGGTCGAAGGTGAAGCCAGTTGTTCTACCAAACAAACTGACAGATATTCCAGCTGCTGCCGGGAAAGAAGTATCTGAATCTGAACCACTGACTGATGATCCAGGAGATTGGCCATCTATAATATCGGACAGGCAAGCGTGTGACATTGTTGCACGTGGCCCATCGCAGCAGAATGAAAGTTACGAATTTCCATTTAACGAAAGAAGGAGGTTCACAAGTACTCATTTCTATCAAACCATGGCAAATGGCGAGAAAATAAGACGTTCATGGTTAATGTACTCAGTTCAGAAAGATGCCATTTTTTGTTTTTGTTGTAAATTATTTGGCACTGGCGACATACTGCTATGTCATGGAACATCTGCTTGGAAAGCACTGTCAAAAGGACTTCAGCAGCATGAAACAGGCAAAGGTCATCAAAACTGTATGGTGAAATAGTTTGACCTTCGGCATAGTAAACCGTACATCTATTGACCAACTCGAATTGCAGGCTTTTCTGAAAGAAAGAGATTTCTGGAGAAATGTTGTCAAACAAATGGTTGATGTCATTATTTTCTTGTCCGAAAGAAACTTGGCATTTGGAGGAAGTAATGAAAAGCTCGGCGATCCTTTGAATGGCAACTTTTTGGGACTGTTTGAATTGCTTGCAAAGTATGATACTGTCCTCAGCGAACTTTTACAGAGGATTAAGAAGGCAGAGACACATGTTCAGTACCTCAGTCCACAGATCCAAAACGAGCTGATTCAACTTGTTGCCAGTAACATTCAAGAGGTCAACATAGCGCAGCTTAAAAAAGCAAAATATTATTCAGTTATTTTGGACTGTACTCCCGACGTGTCACATGAAGAACAGATGTCCGTGGTGTTACGCTTTGTTGAATGCAACGGTGAAGATGGTGTCAATATTCGTGAAGCGTTTGTTGGTTTTCTTAATGTTCATGATACAACTGGCGAGGGCTTATTGGAAGCATTTCTTGAAAAGGCAAACAACTTAGGAATAGACATTGCTGACATGAGAGGCCAAGCTTATGATAACGGCGCAAATAGGAGAGGAAAGAATAAAGGAGTTCAAGCCCGCATGCTAGAAATAAATGACCGTGCCTTGTATGTACCATGTGGAGCTCACACTTGGAATCTTGTGATCTCAGACGCGGCAAAGTCATCAAAATATGCCGTTGACTTTTTCGGTCTGATTAAGAGAATATACGTTATCTTTTCTTCTTCACCTTCACGTTGGGATATACTTCAAGAACATATGCCAATACCTGTTAAAGGGTTATCGGACACTCGTTGGGAGTCGAGAATTGATGCTGTGAAGCCATTGCGTTATCACCTTGAAGAATTGTGCAATGCTTTGTCATCTTTGCGAGAATATGCGCTCAAAAAGAAAGATGGCAATACAGCAACAGAAGCCGGTGCGCTTTTAGACCATGTTACTACATGGCCTTTTGTTCTGACTGTGTACACGTGGTACGATATACTATTTCACATCAATAAAACCAGCAAATTAATTCAGTCACCAGATGTGTCAATTGACGTACTGCAGGCAGAAGTCGGTGCTACAATGAAGTTTTTGGAAGACTATCGAAATACAGGATATAACTCTGTGGTCACAAATGCACGTGAAATAGCAGAGCATATGGGTATTGAGCAGGGTTTCCAGAAACCAGGGTGCGACATAAGAAGAGAATGTTTGATTATGAATGTTGTGATGATTCTAGTCGTCTTTCTGCCGAAGAAAAATTCAAATCGCAGTTCTTTCGTGTTCTCACTGATCAGGCCATATCTTCTGTTTCGTCACGATTTGACCAACTCGTGGAGCGGTATAAGTTGTTTGGATTTCTGTACAACGCTAACAGCCTGAAGCAGTGTCACAGAGAAAATGAACTGGAGAATCACAGCAAAAATTTTGACAGAAAAATGGGAGACATTGATGCCAACGAACTCATAATGGAATTGAATCTTTTTATTTATGTCATCGAGAAAGAGAGAGGACTTGTCACGGCAAACAAATTTTTAACGTACATATACAAGAACAGCATTCAGGAGATATATTCGAATCTTTGCATTTGCCTCAGAATTCTTCTGACCACACCAGTTACTGTCGCTGGTGCTGAAAGGAGCTTCAGCAGGATGAAACTGATCAAGAATATCCTGCGCTCAACCATGACAGATGACAGGCTTTCTGCGCTTACAGTTATCTCAATCGAAAACAAGATTGCCAGATTTCTGGACTGACGCATTGATTAACCAATTTGCGGAGAACAAGGCTCGAAAGAAGCGCTTTGCGTAAATACAGAATACATGTACACTGTAGGCCTATGTATACATAATATGAACCCTGTATATTGTATAAAATAAATACCACATTCCAGTTTCTGCATTGTAAGGGGTCCCGGACATATGTTTGAAGGGGGCCACGTTCTTTGTTGCTACGGCCCTGCCTAATAGAATGGTGAGCTCTTCTTGTCTGGAATTACCTTTGTATCTCTACCTCATCGATCCTAAATGTGAGTCGATAGATAATAACTGCTTAAGGTGGAATTAAATTATTTATGCATATTTTGCATATGCAGAAGATCCCCAGTGATGAAAAAGCTTATGGATGTGAAAGAGATCCTGGTTTGCTAATGTGCTCTTGCCCCCAATTCCCTTATTTATCACCTATTTAAGGCCTGAGCATAAAGTCCAACCTAAAAAACTGATGCTATGAAACTTATTCTACCAAAGAAGAAAATACCAATAGGGAATGCAGACTACGCTGCAGTTGCATCTTCCAGGCTTATCTTCCCTTCCAAATTAAAGATTGAAATTTAAACTGTATCGAGGACAAACCTACTCACTCTCCGTGTGTGTGACATGAGCACCACCAGCAGTGAGGGATACTATGAAATGAAGCTCTCTTTTTGTAACTGACTGAGACCTATCCACGTTCAGTCATAATATTCTCCGTTTACATCTTTCAACTTGCACTCATTTGGGAAAGTGAACTTTTTCTGGTCCTACTGGAAAAGTGTTTGCAACTTTGTCTGTGTGTTTTAAGGAGCTGTCATTCAGCTTTTAAATGGGGTCAGAGACACTACACCTGTGTTTATTTTTACCATCAACACTGTCTGCTTGCTTTCTAAGGGTCTCAGATGCAAAGCAGACAGAGGTCCAGTACCTATGTCCTAACACCCTAAATGTTGGGGAAGTTCAAATCTGTAATTAAACTGTGGCTGAGTCCCATCTCTAATGTTTTTAAAAAATAATCTCTTTCTAATCTCCTGTAGTAGTGGTACCCTACCTGCAGCTCTAGAATCTCATGGTGGCTCTGCCATGTAATTCATTTGTCTAATCAGAGTTCTAATCTTCCTACCCAATCTCAAAAAGAATGAGCAGAGTGGTGATCACAGGAGCACTCTCCATGCTGTCTGGCATCCAAGGAGAGTGATGGATAAATGCAACAGAGAATCCTTTCTCCTACCTACCAAGCTGTCAGGAATGGGAGCCACTAATGCAAACATGATTGATTGTGGCTCTTTCAAATGCCATTCATTGGTGAACTGACTCAACAGCTCTGCAAAGCAGAATACTCTGACCTTACATGATTTAGAATATCCAGAAATCCTCACTCTTTTACTAGTAAAGGGTCAGGGTGGGGGAGTTTCTAAGCATAAAATTATTTTGAGTACACCCTATAACAGCTAATTTCTTTTAGAGGCAAAGTGACCATACTGGAGTATAGTAACGGAAAATGTATGTTTAAGTTTTATTGTACTGTGATCTATTAGAAAAGTCTGTGAATGAGTTCTGTAACTTTGTCATACACCTTGCACTGAACAACTGTTGTTGCATGGTACCTAATCTCTTCTTTTATAATAAAAACAACAAGCAGACAAAATCCCAAGAGGACTACAAACATATTGCATGATCTTCCAGCATGGTAATCCTTGTCTTCTTATGTTCTCTCCCTAGGCCTTTTATTGTCATCGGTTGCTTTATGATGTATAATACAGATTGTAATAACTGTTGTGCTGACACCAGTAATTTGTGTATGTGCAAAGCCTCATGTACTAACGATGCTGCATTAAAAAACAAAAAAGCAATATGAATAAAGCCATTTATTAAACCGACATCCGGTTAAACAACGTGAGTGCAAACGTGTAGATGGAATGTTCTTGAGATAGCCTTTCCTGAAGTTTCCCATGTCTAGAACTGTCCTCCATCTCTTTGCCTTATTGGCGTGTATATATGTGTGAGCGTCTTCAAGTTGGCAGGACCTGACAAAATTCATATGAGGATACTTTCAGAGCTTGTGGAGGATGAGAGAGATCCCAAAGGCCTGGAAAAAGGCAAATATATTACTTATCTATAAAAAAGGGAATAAGGATAACATAGGGAATTACAGACCAGTCAGCTTAATTTCAGTACCCAGAAAGATAATGGTGCAAATAATCAAACAATCAGTTGTAGATAACAAGATAAGTAACAGTCAACATGGATTTGTCAAGAATAAATCACGTCAAACCAACCTAATATCCTCTTTTGACAGGTTAACAAGCTTTGTGGATGGGGGAAGAAATAGATGTGCTATATCTCGACTTTAGTAAGGCTTTTGATACTGTCTCTCATGATCTTCTCCCAAGAAAATTAGGAAAATATAGCCTAGAGGAACCTAGTGTATGGTGGGTACTCAACTGGTTGAAAAACCGTACTCAGAGAGCAGTTATCAATGGTTCACAGTCAAGCTTGAAGGCCATGTCAAGTGAGGTTCTGCATTTATCTGTCCTGGGTCCAGTTTTATTGAGTATCTTCATAAATGATTTAGATAATGGCACAGAGAGTACACTTATAAAGTTTGTGGACAATACCAAGCTGGGAGCGGTTGCAAGCACTTTGGAAGATGTGATTAGAATTCCAGTTCTGGGCACCACTCTTTGGGAAAGATGTGGACAAATTGAAGAAGGTTCAAAGGAGAGCAACAAAAATGATTTAAAGTCTAGAAAACATGATCTATGAGGAAAAATTGAAAAAAAATTTTTTTTTTTCAGTCTGGAGAAGAGAAGGGTGGGAAGGTCGGAGAGGAGATGGGGACATAAGTTTTCAAGTATGTAAAAGGTTGTTATAAAGAGGACAGTGATAAATTGTTCTCCTTAACCACTGAGGACAAGACAAAAAGTAACAGGAGATTTAGGTTAGCCATTAGAAAAAAACTTCCTAACTGTAAGGGTAGTTAAGTTCTGGAACAACTTACCTAGGGAGGTTGTGGAATCTGTCACTGGAGATTTTTTAGAACAGGTTAGACGTACAGCTGTCAAGGATGGTCTAGATAATACTTAGTTCTGTCTCAGTACAGGGGACTGGTCTAGATGATCTATCAAGGTCCTTTCCAACCCTACATTTCTATGATTCTATGTGAGGCATCTACCCTGTATGTCTCAGTTTCTCCATCTGTAAAATAGGAATAATACCTACCAATTATAGAAATATTTTTATCCTTTAAAATGCTTTTGAGATCCTCAGATGGAAGCTGTTGTAGGATTGCATTGTAAAAGAACTGATGCCTTCCAAACACCAACCTCCCAAGCTGCTGCCTCATTTCCAGGTTCAATACTGTAACTTTAAGGAATTTGTTCAAAGAGAACATATGCACATTTTATGATGTGTGACCACTACCACTGATCTTTACATGCAGCTTTTCTAGGTCCACACATTGTGTAACTGCAAAGCTCTCTGAAATGTGTACGTTTGCATGGGGAAAGAGATGACTATTTTTGTATAGCTTTAATGAGAGGCCCCGACATTGTGAAAACTGGACTAAATTACCACAAAGTAAATTATAATAGCATGCTATGTGGCTCTCAAAGTTCCCCCTTTCCTTTGCTCCTTGGTTTTTTCACAGTGCTTTAGATATCTGAACTTTAAAAAAAAAACTAATGTAATGTCTTCTTATCTTTTGTTGGCAATGCTTTTAAAATAAAACACTATTCCCAGGGCAGTGAAAGCAACACTTAACTATCACTGGGATTCTAAGTCAAGAGATGGGGAGAAACAGCGGGTGAAGGTCTAGCTGCTCTATCATACCATTTGTTTTAACAGAGCAGTATAGAAGCCACTACATGGTGCTATCACAGACAATATTGCAAATTGTGTTTATCTGTGGCCTGGTCTACGCTAGCCAGAGGGGATCGATCTAAGTTACACAACTTCAGCTGTGTGAATAACGTAGCTGAAGTCAACGTACTTAGATCTACTTACCGTGGATTCTTCACTGCGGTAAGTCGATGACTGACGCTCTCCCATCGAATCTGCCTGCATCTCTCGCCCTGGTGGAGTACCGGAGTCTATGGGAGAGTGCTCAGCAGTCGATTTATCGTATCTAGACTAGATGCGATAAATCGACCCCTGCTGGACTGATCACTGCTCATCGATCCAGCGGGTAATGTAGACAAGCCCTGGGTGCGTGAGCAGTGAGCTTCTCCTTTAAGATGCTGAATGTGGGCTCGATTCAATTCTGGCTGATTTCGATAGACTTCAGATCATGCCACATGCCACCATTAAAGCCTCTTTACTCGTTAAGGTACATCTATGCTGCAATTGGAGGTATGAGTTGTAGCTCAGGTATGTGAGTTTATGCTAGCTCTAATCTAGCTAGGACAGATAAAAACTGTGTGTAGATGGGCTTCATCTTTTAGTGTATTAGTGAGATTAAAGGAAGTGTGTTAGCTAGATTAAAGCTAATGCAAATCGTACCTTCAGTTGCAGCTTAGGCAAACCTTAAGCATTTCTGTTGGACTAAAGGCACTTTCCTAGGTGCAGTGCTCACCTCCATGTAAGCCAACAAAGGGTTATGTGATGTTGAAACACGCGACCATACTTGCCAGGCCATCTCCGTTCTAGGTAGATACTGACTGTTACACAGTCACATTTTTAAAATCTATTCATTGCCTTTTGTCTTGTTTTATTCTTCTTCACCAGGACTCTGTTAAGTGGCTTCCCAAGTCTCCTAAACTCTACAGTGGCCGCAACTGGAGCTCGCAGAGCTCTCGCTGGTCCTCAATAAAGGGAAGAGAAAGTTTTCATGATGGCAATGTGTATAAATTCAGCTCAGGCAATGACAAATGGAACGAAGGGAGAGTCAGTCCTGAGCAAGAAGCAGAGGAATTGGAGGATCCTGATGAGGATGTGAGTAGCTTCCTTTACATCTCAAAGAGACAATCTAGTAGATTTAAAAATATATTCAACCCATTCAATTTTTGATTCAATGAACATCTGATACTCCTGGTTAGAAAGGAGCTATAGCTTCCTGAACTGGCCTGTTTGCTGTTCTAATCTATAGTTTCAATGTTCCTTTTTGTGTTTTGTGGCAGAGGAGATGGAATCACCTTCAGTCCTTTATTTCTTTTGACTGACATACATTTAAGCAGATGCCTCTCCCAGATTCTAGGAGATGTAACAGTTGTCTAAAACAAAACCATTTGGGGCAGAGCCCCAAACCCACACTTAATAAATAAATAAATAAATAAATAAATCTGTCCAGCAATAGAAAATAGAACTATCCTGTTTCCCTAGAAATCCCTAACCTTCCTTCTCGACATCCCTCCCCCAGCTCTAGTTAAGTGGGCTATTCAGCATACCTTGATGATCAGTGGGTTCGGACTATTGGGGAATAAGGAGGGGAATGGAGAGTGAATTCCAGAGGCACAGGGCCTGGTGTTAGTTAATTATATCTATACAAATGCTAGTGTGGAGAAGTTATAGAAGTTTGAATGTTTTGAATTGAGTAAATGCAAGTTACTTGGATAACACTGGCTTCAGTACAGTCTTTACAGAGATCAGTAGATAAACCCTTGATCAGTGCTGTCTAAAAGCTAGGTTGAGGCTTGGTGTACTCACTCATGTAAGCTCCCCTTATGTCCCACATGGTGCCCAAGCTACTCCTACCCTTGAAGCGTGTAGACAGAGCCTTGGTTCTTCCTCCCCTTAAATCACTGACCAGCACAGCTGAGCTGGCCTAAGGTGGTTGTAATTTGCTTGTGGTACAAGCCAGCAGCAAATTTATACCCCTTGGATCGTGGGGGGAGGAAGTATTGAGGAAATTGTTTCTCAGAGCCAGTGTCCATTACCTGTTCTGCCCCAACCTGGTGCAGCTACTCAGTACCCCATGCATAGAGTTTGTAGCAAAGCCACAATCTAACCTTAAAAATAAATGGCCTGATAAGGACCAGGAGTTTTACTTTAGGAAGGTTGGCAGGATTAGGCCTATTGTCTTGCTTCGTATTAAGCACTGCAACTTTAGAAGAAGAGGCTGAAATCCTGGCCCAGTCATTCATGCACATGTGTATGTTAAATAATTTTATTTCCAACTAGGGCTGTCAATTTAAATGCAGTTAACTCAAGTGATTAACAAAAAACATATTATCTAGGTTAAAAAAATAGTTGCAATTAATCACCGTTTTAAACACATAGTTAATAATAGAATACCAATTTAAATTTATTATAAGTTTTTTTCGATGTTTTTCTACATTTTAAAATATATTGATTTCAATTACAACACAGTATGCAAAGTATACAGTGCTCACTTTATATAATATTTTACTGCAAATATTTGCACTGTAAAAAAGATGAATAAAGAAATAGAATTTTTCAATTCACCTCATACAAGTAATGTGGTGCAATCTTATTTTTTTTTATGTAACAGTGCTCAAAAACAAAACAACATAAAACAAAACATCAGTTCTACTTATTGTTCAGCCAATCGCTAAGGCACATACATTTATTTACATTTATGGAGATAATTCTGTCCGCTTCTTATTTTCAATGTCACCTGAAAGCGAGAACAGGCATTCTCATGGCACTGCTGTAGCTGGTGTTGCAAGGTATTTACGTGCCAGGTATGCTAAACATTCATATGCCCCTTTGTGCTTCGACTTGTAGCTTCCACTTGTTTTATCTTTTAATCGTTTGACAGCCCTACTTCCAACTAAAGGAGTAAAGGATACAGTAGTCAAAAGATTTGGTCCAAACTTGTAGCTGCCAAGTTAGAAAGAAAAAAACAGCCATATACAAATATGGAAACCCTGTACCCAAGGAGCCAATTTAGAAGAGAGGGGCTGAGATGTGTTTAGCCATCTTGCTAACTCCTCTCATAAAAATAGCATCAAGAAAAACAAAATTGCATATGGAAAACCTACCGTGTTTTTTGAAATCAGAGCTGTCTGAAGGAACTGCCCAGCCTGAATTAATTATTGGGAGTGTTTTATGTGGATGGTTTATACATACGTTCTGCTTCACTACCTCTTGGAGCCTGAGCTAAAAGCAGTGGGTTGGATCACCACCTTCTCATGGATCATGGGGTTACTGCACGGATCTCTGGGGATCCACAGGAGACATAAGGTCATCTGCAAGGAGGACCTATGCCTCTGCACCATGTATGTGCCTCCATTGCCCCATTCACACTTCCTGGCAGCATGGCTCCAATGTAGCTGTCGTACCAGAGATTCCAGCTGGCCTCCGACTCCCTTAATGGAGGATTTCCACCGCAGAGGAGCTTCCACATATTAGGTAATCCAGTCTCAGGCTGCATTACCTTATCTCCGTGGGTTCGGAGGCGGCGGCGGCCTCAACCCTGCTAAGGAGAGGCCACCCACTGTCCACCTTCACCCTTACCCAGTCCCCTACCCTTGCTTATGAATCCCAAACCTGCATCACATGCTCCACAGGGCACTGAGAAATGGGAGGTGGTGCCACAGAGGCAGCTGCATGGAGGATCCCCTCTGCACATGAATTTTGGGGCACAGTTAGGTCATGTGTCTTCAGTGGAGTTACTCCGATCTACACTCATGATAGAAAAAAACACTAATTTACTGAATATAATGTCCAGACTCCTAAACAGTAATTAGGCATTTACATTTCTGTTGTTCTGTCTTTCTCTTTCTCTAACAAACAGGAGCCGAGATCCAAGTTTTCTGGCAGTCTTTTTGATACTGATGGCAACATTAAAGATCAAAGAAACCCTAAAGCAGTTCTTCAGGAAAAGCACAAGGCAGCGGTGAAAGTCAAGTCTTTTCCAGAGGCTAACAACAAGCCGCAGGCTCCTTCCTCTACAGCAGGCAGCTTTCCACCAGAGAGCAACAGGTTTCCAGAGGAAACGAAAGAGCAAGTTCCAAGAGCTGCAGAGGTGACACAGCCACCATTAAAGGTAATGCAACATCTCCCTGAAGAGCCTTTCACTCCCAGCCAGTTCTGTGTCTTTTGGTTCATCTGAGAAACTTTGAATTTAAAGGAGACAGTTTTTAAGTGTAATTGCATAAAGACAAGAAGTATCCTCATCTGACTTATAATATAGTCATATAATGCTCTCCAGGATCCATTCCTGTTCCCATTGGCTTTAGTAAGAACAGGATTTGGCCCATATTTCTTAGCTATTTGCGGCCAAACTTTTGAAAAGAAGCCTCTGTTTTTCAGTGCCTAAATTTTTGAATGCCCAGCTTCAGACGCTTTGGGATGATTTCTTAGAAGGGCTGAACAGTCACAAGTCCAAGTGAAGTTCATGGGAGTTGTGGATGCACCACATCTATGGAGATCCATCCCAAGGTGTCTCTAGTTGGGCACTCAAAACCAGTGCTTACTTGTGGATATTTGGGCTTTAGTGACTCACAATTAAAGACACAGCCTTACAGCCTTCCCTGTTTGTAGAGACCTTGCTCACTTGAATATCTCTTTGCAGTTGGTGGGAATGCTCAGATGAGCATGGACTACTGTTATGAGTGGGAATTGCAAAACTGGGCCTTGGATTTATGGAAAAAACTACTGTGAGTGAGTGAGAGAGAGGTGGGGGGGAGGGGAGACTAGATCATGATTTGACCATAGCCCTGGGCATGGCATGGCCTAGGTGCACCTGCCCTGGAGCAGCACAGAGAAGGAACTGCATGCCTCAGGGACTTGCTCTAGAACAGTGGTTCCCAAACTTTTCGGCATCACTCCCCCATCTTAATTTTTGAGAAACCCTCACACCCCCCACCTCTCCTCCTTTACCATCATCCAACCCCCCCAATCCTAGTCTCCTGATCGCCTCCTCCTAGGACCCCCCCATCCCTAACTGCCCCCCAGAGACCCTACCCCCTATCCAACCCCCCCTTGCTCCTTGTCTCCTGACCATCCCCTCCTGTGACCCCATCCCCTATCCAGCTGCCCCTGCTCCCTGACCGCCATCCACACTCTCAAACCCCGACAGGCCCCCTGGGACTCTCATTCCTATCCAACCCCTCTCCCCCTGCTCCCTGACCACCTCCCCCGAACCTCCGCCCCGTCCAACCACTCTCTGTCCCCTGACTGTCCCTGGGGACCTCCTGCCCCTTATCCAACCCACCCTCCCCCTGCCCCCTGGTCAATTTAGGGCCAATAGTAGCTACATGGTGCACGCTTACGGCACTGGGGTCTGGAGAGGCTGCATGGGAATGTAAGGGACAGTCTTACTCCCCTACATGGATGCACAGGCCAGGCTATAGTCTAGCCTGACGAGATCAATGAAGCATTGTGGGAAATTATGGTCTTGTGAACTTTGGTGCATGTGACTAACTTTACTGTCATGAATGATCCTACTGAATTCAGTAGGACTACTCAGGATGAGCATAAACAGTGGTTGGACTCCATGGTAAATGGAGCATAATCTAAGTGTTGTAGGTTTTTTAATCAGTATAATAAGGCATTTTGCACACATTTTAAAAATAATTAGTTACAAGTCAACACACCATGTTATAATTGTAATATTAATTAAACACAGTCTGAGTGGTTTAAAACCCCAGCTATATTGAAAAGCCCTGAATGTAAAATTTTAAAAAATCCATGTTCTGCTCGCTTTAGAGGCATGAGCTAAAGCAGCAAAAGTGAGAGCATCTCAGCTACACACAAGACTGATGGATGAAACCCTATTTATCTTCCAGCTCAATTTCAATTTTAAATGGTTTCCTTAGCTCTAATACAGTGAATATTAGGTATGTTTGCAAGCTATTCTGCTTTTCAGTATCAATGAAATTATTTATTAAAAAGAGCATGCATCCGATGAAGTGGGCTGTAGCCATGAAAGCTTATGCTCAAATAAATTTGTTAGTCTCTAAGGTGCCACAGGTACTCCTGTTCTTTTTGTGGATACAGACTAACACGGCTGCTACTCTGAAACCTATTTATTAAAACCATCAAATAGAACTTGCAAAAGTAATTGTTAATTTAAGTTGCCACTGTGACCTAAACTAATTCCATTGGGCCTGTGTTGTAGGGACTGGAGATGCAGAATATAGTACAAAGGTGTCGCCCAGATGTCCTAAAATTTCTAGGCATGTGAGTGCAATAAGAATACAGTGGTAGCTTTAACTCTGGATTCCCTTGCTTTTTTAAAACCAAAAGGCCTTTACCATTTAATGAGCTAGTAGTCTGAAAAATGTTGAATACAGTGAATATTACATTACAGTAGCACTAAAAAGAGCAGTCTAAATCTAATTTAATGCTGATCAACTGTAATTACCTGGTCCAGAAAAAAAAATATGTATGGGATGGGAACTTGTGTGAAATTTCAACCTGAGGTGAGTATAAAAACTTTTCCAGAAAAGAGGTTTACAATTAACTGTGACACATCCATAGAAATAGTGTTTTTGCCAAGGCAAATGCTCCATAAATCATTGCTTTATGTGAAAGAAATAATTTTATCACCCCACCTGTTCTCTGAAATGGATACCTGATGATCAGAATACAATAGCAGTAGCTATTTCACATGGGGTGAAATCCTCTCCTCATTGAAGTTAATGGGAGTTTTGCCATAGCTTTCAATAGGGCTAGGATTTCATCCATTCAGCAGTACACCTCTACCTCGATATAAAGCGACCTGATATAACATAAATTCAGATATAATGCGGTAAAACAGTGCTCTGGGGTGGGGGCTGTGCACTCTGGTGGATCAAAGCAAGTTCGACATAACGCGGTTTCACCTATAACACAGTAAGATTTTTTGGCTCCCGAGGACAGCATTATATCGAGGTAGAGGTGTACCTGATTCCATAATTAGTCCTTTTAAAAGTAATGGGACTAACCAGTAATATACTGCTCAGTATATAAGGGTGACTAAATCAAGCCCATGATGAGAAAATGTAAGCTTCCAAAATTGTCTCTTTAAAACCTAGATCTGGAAATACTGTTTCTTCGTGCTTCTGGGAAAGATAAAGGTTATACTTCTACATGATAGTATGTGCGAAGAGGATATTACTACAGCATAAACACCATTTTTCTTTGTGTTGAATTAGATTGTTTACAGAATGGGAACTACAGTATTGTTGCCTGTGTAATGTACGGGGTGCTGTTTCATTCATCAGGCCACTTGTTATTAACTATAATTCTCTTGCAGATAACCATTACTGTGTGCAGTCAAATGGGGAGTCTTGGTATTAGCATTGCTGGTGGAAAGGGCTCATCTCCATATAAAGAAAATGATGAGGTGCATTTCATTACTCCAACATTTACCAAGTACTCATTCAGAAAGAGATGGAAAACAGCAGTTTTTGGAAGCTAGCCTATTTAGCTATTTTCTTTTTGAAGTCATCTTCAGTGTAATGCTGTAATCTTAGTAATACAGTTGACAAGGGGAACAAAAAGGTATTCTTAGATTTGTCCCCAAGATAGATGTTGAAGTTAGTGGTAGCTTTTTAACTGTGACACCTCCTTGAGGAATGATCCTTGCAAGGAAGCATCATCTGAACGATTAGTTCCTGAAGAAGGCCTCACAGCTGAAATCCCATTGGTTATTTTCCACCTGAATTCAAGATAACTCCATTTGCAGCCCACACACTAATGCAGTTCCATCCCACTTGTTTGTTCACACTAACCCCTTTTTGAACTAGTACTTGTCTTTTCTCAGTTTATCATTCAAATTCTTATTCTCAAATATGTTCCTCACGGCACTGGGTAAACTGTTAACGACTTTTGTTTATTGCTGTTTGTATCAGTCAGCGATGGGTGGTTTTATTTTTCTGTCAATGTGTTAAATTAAGACATTTATCTCATATTTATTTAGAGGCAGCTGAGCAATAGGCTTTGAAAATCAATTTGCTGCACATGTACTTTTAAACATCCGACAGCAATGGGATAAACTCGGTTGGATCTGAAATTTTGTGTTTGATGTTACCAGGCAATCTTAATTGCACGGGTGGCCAAAGAAGGCCCAGCGAACTTGACTGGAGTACAAGGAGGAGACAAAGTGCTGGAGGTAGATAGCTTTATTCATTAACAGAGCACTGTATTTTCTTATGTGAGCGATAGAATTCCCTCCTCCTCCCCCACTGGGTCATATAAACATATGCTTAATCTGATTTTCTATGCACCTGAATCAAAATCCTTAATCTGAATATCCCAGATTTTGGAATTTTGGATCCAGATTTGGACTTTGCAGCTTTGGAACCATTTTTAGTTTCAATATGCAAATTATTCACGAAATGACATCCTTGCCTTCTGATCTTATTCCCATTATTTACCATATATTTTTCAGATCTTATACTTTCTAAGCATTTAACAAAATATCTTGATCTTTAAAAGCTAATTCATAAAAAAAATGTTGTTATTATGAACCTGAAAATTCAGTGTTTTTATTAGTTCAATTACTAATTCTGCCAGGTTTCTTATTTACTTAAGGTAGATTTATTCATCCAGATTCACCAAAGCTTGGTGCAGGAAGTACAAACTACGCTTCCTTATGCCCTCAAGAGAATGCTCACACTGGGGAGGTCAGCCCATAATTACTCCACTGATACATGCTTCAAATGAGAGGTGCTAAATAATAAGTGTGTACATATGGTTGCTCTATCTTTGGGACCTTTTCTTCACTAGTGCCACCTGTTCTTTTGAATCTTGTAGGTCCCTCAAGTGTCCCCCAGTGAGGAGATTGCAGATGTTTTGTGCCAGGATTTTCCTCTGTACAGCCTTTGCCAGGGCTGTTCTGGGATGAATCAGACCCAGTGGTGCTACTATTCCCAGCTATAGTTTTCAAACTAGTAACCTTTTGTTATTGTTGCTAGCACTCTATTATTATTATTTTTCCTAGAGTTAATACTATTTATTCTGACATGTTTCTTATTGAATCAAGATAGATACATAATATATTGTTGGCTGCTTTGGGGATATAATGCATGATCTACAAAGTCTACTTTTATAGCAAAGTCCTAGAGAATTTATAGGGATAAAAAATAAGCATGTATAGAAATTAAACAGGATTCTACAGAAATTACTACAAGAAATCATAGAATTTAACAGAATGATATCCTTTCTCTTGAATGTTTAAAACTACCCTACAGAATCTAAAAGAAGATTATATTCCTGTGGTAGAATTCTACAGGTTGGCTGAAAAATTCTTTGGAAAGGTTATAATTCTCTGTTAAACATTAAAGGACTTTTCCATGGGGGTGAATACAAACTTTTTCTTTGAATAAAGGACTATTATTAGCTGAAAACAGTTGGATTTTGGCAAACTGAACATTTGAAAGAAATAGTGTTATCTGTATGTATTTCATATCAGAAGATTGTCTGCAAAAAAAATCCACTTTTCCTACTGTGCCCTCAATTTTGAAGTAGAATTCCTGATTGAAATAAGTAGACAGTTCTGCTTAAAAATCAATGGTGCTGTATGGCCTCATGCAGTAACAATCTCTTAGAACCCACAGAGTTACTCAACATGTGTTAGGTATTCAACATTGTTCAGTTGGTGAGCATGTAAAATCAAGAACCAATAAGGGAAGACATTCCTTCTCAAATATGCGGCTGATTCAACAAGTATCTGCATTTTCTGTGCATGCCACAAGATGGCAATATTAGCAGAACAATTCAGATATCTTAAAATGTGGGGAAAAAATCACTTTTTTGTGAGATGAAAAGAAATTAATGCATTCAAATATGTTTAAAAAGGGAGTTTTAATGTTTTGACAATAAGACCAATCTCAGTTCAAGAAACTAAAATTGTCACTTGGCTTTACGTTTTACAAGTTTTTAGTGTTCTGACCTTTTCAACAACTCAGTGAATTCAAGAACAGTGAAAGAGGAATTAGCGCACACTGTTTGAATTCACCCTGGTGAAATCCTACCTGACAATGGGTCTAGTCACTGTTTAAGCTGATCTGAGTGCGGGGGAGTTAGTTATCCTTTATTTTAGCAGTACCCAGAAAATAAAGATGGTCATTTTATGCTTTTTTTCCCCCTTAAGGGATCCATCCTTTTAGAACCAAACACAACTGACTCAGGTCCTGTTGAAGCACCAGCTAAAAGCAGCCCATTCCAGACAGTAAACCACATCATAGCAGTAAGTAAAGATGGTGAATTCAGTGAACAAAGTAATGCTTACACAAAGACTTTTTGAGCTGTGTTACCAATGCTGCCCCAGCATTCAGACAGCATTATCAACAATTTTGAATTAATAAACAGTTGGATAATAAAAGAAACACTGCATTGTGGGCCAGATTATCAAGTACTCAGCAGCCACAATCAGGACCAAATTTCCAAAAGAGCTCAACTCCCATTGAGAAATCAAACTAAGAAATCAGATTTTCAGTGTTTTAGGTCTCTTGAAAATCTGTCCTTAAGCGTCACACTGGGAGACGCTGGGTGCTGAATATTGTTGTAAATCTGACCCTTCCTTAGGTGCTTAAATGGAAACTGAACTCTTCTGAAAATCTGGGCCCAGCTGGGGATGCTGCTGAGCACTTGAAAGTCTGTCCCATTATCTATTAGGAACATACTATATAATCCAGGGATACTCCAAGGAAAGAGGCAAGACCATATTGTCTAAAATAGTCTCACAAATTTTAACTCATTCCAGTCTGAGCCTTCATACTGGAATGCCTGCCTGCCTCCCCTAGAGCTGGTACCAGGTGGCTCCACCTATCAATAGAATACTTCCTTTCAATTCCCTTTCCTCCAGCCTCTCTCTCAAACCACACACAGCTAATGGGGCAGGGGAAGCTTTTTACACTAATTTATATGTATGAACATATGATTCCGTTTTGATTAAACCTCTGGAATTTTTTAAGCAATTTGATTGCAAGTTGGTCACATGAACAAAAATAGAGGAGAGCTAGACCAAGCTGGAGGACAGGAAATGATTTTGAATTTGGCTTTGCTTTGAATTGGAAACTTTGAAATTCGCCACAAAGGAAAATTCTCTAAATTGTTTAGTTTTGGAGCAATTGAAATGTTTCATTTCAACAAAATCAAAATATTATGTTAGAATAGAAATGGAATGTCATTTCAAAACAAAACATCAGAACAGGTCAATGTTGTAGGAACTTTGTTTGTTTTTTCATTTTTTTTTGGTCCAAAACAAAATTTTGGCAAAATCAACACGATTTCCTGAAGCATTTTGATTTAGAATGAACTGGCTTAAGTTTTTCCGACCATCTCTAGGCGGAGCTAATAGACTCTTTAGCAGATATTGGAAGCTAATAGTCGGTTGAACATCATCACTGCGATTCAATGGGAAGATGCTTGAAAAGTCTGGTTAATATGGTGGTTGGCTGATCAAATCTTTTGTAGAAGGAGCTGGCTGGCTTCTGCCTTTGATTTCTGCTGAGGAGAGAAACTGACCACTTCCCATGCTATCTCCTGATGGTAACATAACCCAGCTAGGCTATATAATATTTCCTTACAGATATGGCCAGCTAGCCAAGAGGAGGGGACAGGTCAGACAATGCTGGCCCCTTTAGAATAGGAGGTCCTGAAGGAGCCAGCTAGCTAGAGCTGTTTCAGGTGCTGAGGTGCTTCAGCACGTATTTTCTGCAGAAAATTTTTGCATTGAAATCTTTGCAAATGTGTCTCTGCAAGAGACTTACTTACAGAAGTCTTTATGCTGACTTGTGCATACTACTGTGCCTTTGACTGAGGGGAATATAAAACACTCGCTGGGACTGTCATCTCTTTGGGAATATTATCCTATTGACTCTGGATTTAGTCAATGCCTCATCTTATATTCTTACTCCATCTTTACTCAGGCACAGCTCCTGTTGACCCTCAGTGGGAGTTTTTCCTGAGAAAGGATTGCAACTTTGGGTCCAGACATCTGGAGAAAAGACCTATAATATTCAGAGGGATGGACCAGATGGTGCAGAAGGTTCTTACTAAAGCTTTGGTGGGATAGAATCTTCCTCTTATTAAAGATCTAGGACATAACATTATAATGCTCTCTCTGTCCTTGGCAGAGTGTTCTTCTCTCCTGTATCTCTGATCATGCCTCAAAAACCAACAGGAACATCTTTCTCTATATTTATTAAGTTATATATTCAGAAATAAAACACTTCTTTGTGTGTTTTAATCAGGAAAAACTCTCCCTTTTATTATTAATTATACCTCTGATCTTTCAACAACCTGCCTGGCCTCTTTTATCTCTTATCCTTAATGATGTCTCCATAGCTGGTATCACTGCTATGACAAAAGATGTTGTCTCCAACAGATTCAATTTCTCCTCTCTGGTCTTCCATTCTTCAAAGAGCTGGTTGCTCCAGATTATTTTGAAAGGCTCATTTGAATTTTAACTAGTCCAAAATCCAAATGCTTAAATGCCAGACTTCAGCTTTAATGCCACTTTGAATTATTAGTAATCAGTTGGACAAACAAGAAAAGCTCATAGACTCATAGGTCAGAAGGGACCAATATGATCATCTAGTCTGACCTCCTGCACAAGGCAGGCCACAGAACCCTACCCATCCACTTTTATAACAACCCCTAACCCAGGACTGAGTTATTGAAATCCTCAAAATTGGTTTGAAGACCTCAAGCTGCAGAGAATCCATCAGCAAGCGACCCATGCCCCACGCTGCAGGGGAAGGTGAAAAACCTCCCTAAGCTCTTTCATGCCGCATCACTGTTTTTTTTCAAAGTGAAAATTAGGCCAGGTCTACACTACCACTTATTTCAGTATAACTTGCGTTGCTCAGGGATGTGACTATGCTATTCCCCTGAGTGACATAAGTTACACTGACCTAAGCACCAGTGTGGACAGCGCTATGTTGGTGGGAGAGCTTCTCCGCCCAACATAGCTACTGCCTCTCCCAGAGGTGGATTTATTATGCCAATGGAAGAGCTTTCTCCTGTCGGCATAGAGCATCTTCACCAGATGCACTACAATGGCACAGCTGCACCAATGCAGCTGCGCAAATGTAGCACTTCTAGTGTAGATTAGCCCTTAGAAACAAACTAGCTTTTTTAAAATGTGATTGACCAGTTTCACTTTTGAAATTTACAATCTCAAAAACTAAAATTACAATGAAATACAGTTTTCATTGACAAACTTTACAAACTTGCTATAGCTATGCAAAAATATTACTGACACACACAGAGAGCAAAATAACTGCATCAGTGTTAATTCACATCTTTTGTTATTTTGGGGCAACTCTGCATGGTTACCTGGGCTGATCAGCTCTCCATGCTGGGCAAACAGGAAATGAAATGCAGGAGTTCGCGGGGCTTTTCCTGTCTACTTGGCCAGTGCATCCGAGTTCAGATTGCTGTCCAGAGCGGTCACAATGGTGCACTGTGGGATAGCTCCCGGAGGCCAATGTCATCTAATTGCGTCCACACTAACCCTAATTCGAACTGGCAATGTCAATTTCAGCGCTACTCCCCTCGTCAGGGAGGAGTACAGAAATCGATTTTAAGAGCCCTTTATGTCGAAGTAAATGGCTTCGTTGTGTGTGGGTGCAGGGTTAATTCGATTTAATGCTGCTAAATTTGACCTAAACTTGTAGTGTAGACCAGGCCTAAGACATTTTGAATCCACAGAAGAGTGTCCACACACAGACTTGCAAAAAAGCTTGAATTAAAACTGATGTAGGTGTGTGTACAAAAGTCCTGAAAAGCCAAAGTATCAAATGCTGAAAAAATAACCTAATGCCATGGGACTCTCATCACGGCCTGTGGAGCTCTGTGCTTTCAGAGCAAGTCCTGACTTTAACTATTTCCAGAAGGACCACATCACTCAGGCTTGCCCCCATACTATGCTGTCTTGGAATCTGCCTGCTTTTTATCCGATTCTGTTTCTTTATCTTCCCCGCCTTCCTCTTTTTCATCCTGGAGTAATAGTTGCTGCTTTGGCATTGATCCTGACCCACCTGCACTGCCTGGTTTTCTCCAAGAACATGATTTTCTATTGTTCTATTCCTCTGTCTTCAGTATCTGCTGCTGTTTCTGGAGACTAGACATTTGGTCCTCTGTTTAAAGGAAATCAAACCTTATTCTCCAATTCTGAGTTTGCACTGCCAATGGACTCTCTCAAATACAAATATTATCAGCATCATCTATCCTTCTCTTCACTTAGTGGGTCAGCATGTCATGCTTCTTTTCTGGTCCATCTTTGTTGCAGCTTATGATCTAATGATTCCTTAATATTACAAACTGTTTTGGACTTATCAGGATTTGGAAATGATACTATTTCACTAGTGTCCATTTGTCATAACCTTAGTCCCAGATTTGGACCTTAGCGTCCAAAATATGGGGGTTAGCATGAAAACCTCCAAGCTTAGTTACCAGCTTGGACCTGGTACCTGCTGCCACCACCCAAAAAATTAGAGTGTTTTGGGGCACTCTGGTCCCCCTGAAAAACCTTCCCTGGGGACCCCAAGACCCAAATCCCTTGAGTCTCACAACCAAGGGAAATAATCCTTTTTCCCTTCCCCCCTCCAGGTGCTCCTGGAGAGATACACAGACACAAGCTCTGTGAATCCAAACAGAGTGACTCCCCCTCTCCGTTCCCAGTCCTGGAAACCAAAAGCACTTTCCTATTCCCCCAGAGGGAATG
The DNA here is from genome assembly GCF_025201925.1 of Gopherus flavomarginatus. NCBI lineage: Eukaryota > Metazoa > Chordata > Testudines > Testudinidae > Gopherus > Gopherus flavomarginatus. The sequence goes on along the minus strand of NC_066620.1, from coordinate 171,758,713 downwards.
CAAAATCAGGCTAGCAAATCCAACACACAGATCTCCCCGATTTCTTCCTCCCACCAATTCCCTGGTGAGTACAGACTCAATTTCCCTGAAATTTCCCAGTAAAGAAAACTTCAACAGGTCTTAAAAGAAAGCTTTATATAAAAAAGAAAGGAAAAATACATACAAATGGTCTCTCTGTATTAAGGTGATAAAATACAGGGTCGATTGCTTAAAAGAATATTGAATAAACAGCCTTATTCAAAAAGAATACAAATAAAAGCACTCCAGCACTTATATTCATGCAAATACCAAAGAAAAGAAACCATATAACTTACTATCTGATCTCTTTGTCCTTACACTTAGAAACAGAAGACTAGAAAGTAGAAACTACTTCTCCAAAGCTCAGAGAAAAGCAGGCAGACAGACAAAAGACTCAGACACAAAATTCCCTCCACCCAAAGTTGAAAAAATCCAGTTTCCTGATTGGTCCTCTGGTCAGGTGCTTCAGGTGAAAGAGACATTAACCCTTAGCTATCTGTTTATGACACCATTAAAATTCATTTTCCTTATCTTTCTGCCTTAAATCTACAAATTTCCCATGTTTCCTCTGTTGTAGTGTTGTATGTCATTTATCAATACAGTCAGCCCTCATTACTAATTATTGCTGATTTTTCAAAGAAGGCTACAAGTATCTCAAGACGAGTTGGGCATCCATTCTCATAGGTGGCCTTCAGTTTAAAGGAAATCTCTCCCCCCCAATCATTGAAATCATCAATCGCACCTTATTGTTTATGCAAAGCTGGATGAGAATCATTTTTCCCATCTTGTGAAACTTTTGGAAATTAATTTTTTTCCCCCATTCCTCATCCGGATAAAACAGAGACCTGATTCAGACCAGGGACTTGAACCTAGGTCACCTGCATCCCAGGTGAGTGCCCTACCTATTGGACTAGAGAATCAGTCTCTCACTCAATGAATATTTAATTATTTATACAAAGTGGAACAGCTCCAACAGGAGAAACTGTGTAAGACCCACCCTAGAGAACCACATAGTCTGGTGATCAGGACACACCTGAGGTATAGAAGATGCAGGTTTAAGTCCATGGCCTGAATCAAGCATAGCAGGGGCTTGAGCTTGAGTCTCCCACAGGCCAGAGAAATGCCCTACCTACCAGGCTATTCTAGAGGCTGGCTCATTCTCTCTCAACCTGAAGAAGAATTGTGGTGATAAAGAATGTTCATAACCACTGCTACACTGGAGGTCCTCGAGTTGGTCAGCACAGTCCTCAAAGTGGGTGGCACTGGCCAATGAGTGTGCAGAGTAAAGCTCTCCTTCTGGAGAGGCAATGCAAAAAAACCCTCTGCTGTGAAAAGCCTTGGCTGTGGTAATCTCAATTAGTGTGTCTGCCCCTCAGTTTGCAAGCCTTCCGCTACTTGGGCTGAACCATCTGGGCACTCATCACTTTGCCTTTCATTCACATTGCTCAGATATGATACAAGAAAATCTTTACATCAGTCAGAATCAAAATGGACAGATCTTTTTCATCTACAGTCAATCCAGGCCTTGCAAGAAAATGTCCTCCTGACGCAGGACTGATTAAATACTCAGATGTAAGCATCAATAACTTTTATTTCTAGTAGTTTTTGCTATCTCAGGAAAATGTAAACTTTTCACTGAAATGTGATAAACTTTCCTTCTCCATACTTCAGACATCACCTCATCTTTGTCATTTTATTGAAGCAAAAGTAATTGAACGTTCAGCTCAAAGAAGCAGAAATCAGAAGAGACAATTTAGATGGAATACAGAACGCTTTAATCATCTTTACTGATAGTCAGACTTTTGTTCCAAAATTGTTTCAAACAACAAACGAAGCTTCTCAGAGTGATTATCTTGACATTACGTGATTTGATATTATTTTCAGACCCCCTAAAGTTTTCCATGAAGAATTACATTATCATTGATCAAAAACACCTACATGGGCCTTAGTGTTGTCAGATCAGTTTTTTAACATTTCCTTCTAATTAGGTAGTTTTAGCGATAAGATCTGCTTGGCAACAGGCTTGCCTCTTGTCTAGGCATTTACTCCTCTGCAAGTTTCAAGCATTTTGATTAAGTTGCATTTTACATCCACTTTGTATGGACCCATTCCTACATAGCACTTAGGCACAAACATAGTTTGCTCATGTGAGTAGTCCTCACGAAGTCAGTTGGACAATTCAAGTGAGAAAGCCATGCATGTTCTTAATTGTTTTGAAGGATCATGCCGTAAATGAAAGAGGAGAATCAAGTCCTTCTGTATCTAATTCAGGGCTCAATTACTCAGTATGATTTTTATCTGATATTTCAACACCGTTTCTTGGGGACTTTGATTCTAAGGCTTGTCTATGTGGGAAGTTAGTGAGCAGCAAGTTAGAGTGCCTTAAATTCACACTCTAACTACTATGCACTAATTCCCTGTGTGGACAAACATACTGCACACTAAAAGTACACTTTAAAGCATATTGAGCTGAGCCACTCAAGGACATTTCTAGTGTGGACTAAGAATGTCCACATGGGGAATCAGTAGGGCATAGCTAGTGCACTGTAATTTCACACCCTGTCTTACTGTGCACTAACCTTTGATTCTCAGTGATAAAGTGGGCTTGTCTCCACTTACCGAGGGATTGACACATGGTGATCAAACCACGGGAGGTCGATTTAGCAGGTGTAGTAAAGACCTGCTAAATCAACCGCCGGTCACTCTCCCGTCAATTCCAGTACTCCACTGGAATGAGAAGCATAAGGTAAATTGATGAGAGTTTCTCTCATTGACCTAGTGCGCTATAGACACTGCAATAAGTCGACCTAATGTACAGTAACTCCTCACTTAACATTGTAGTTATGGTTCTGAAAAATGTGACTTTAAGTGAAACAATGTTAAGCGAATCCAATTTCCCCAGAAGAATTAATGTAAATGTGGGGGTTAGATTCCAGGGAAATTTTTTTCACCAGACAAAAACCTATCTATCTATCTATCTATCTATATACACACACACACACACGCGCGCGCGCACACAGTATATATTTTAAACAATTCAATACTGTACCCAGCAATGATGATTGTGAAGCTTCATGGAGGTGGTGATGTTTGTCATAAACAGATAGCTAAGGGTTAATGTCTCTTTCACCTGAAGCACCTGACCAGAGGACCAATCAGGAAACCGGATTTTTTCAACTGGGTGGAGGGAATTTTGTGTCTGAGTCTTTGTTTTCTGTCTGCCTGCTTTCTCTGAGCTTTGGAGAAGTAGTTCTGCTTTCTAATCTTCTGTTTCTAAGTGTAAGGACAAAGAGATCAGATAGTAAGTTATATGGTTTCTTTTCTTTGGTATTTGCATGAATATAAGTGCTGGAGTGCTTTGATTTGTATTCTTTTTGAATAAGGCTGTTTATTCAATATTCTTTTAAGCAATTGACCCTGTATTTCGTCACCTTAATATAGAGAGACCATTTGTATGTATTTTTCTTTCTTTTTTATATAAAGCTTTCTTTTAAGACCTGTTGAAGTTTTCTGTACTGGGAAATTTCAGGGAAATTGAGTCTGTACTCACCAGGGAATTGGTGGGAGGAAGAAATCAGGGGGGAGATCTGTGTGTGTTGGATTTGCTAGCCTGATTTTGCATTCCCTCTAGGTGAAGAGGAAAGTACTTTTTGTTTCCAGGACTGGGAACAGAGAGGGGGAGTCACTCTGTGTAGTTTCACAGAGCTTGTGTCTGTGTATCTCTCCAGGAGCACCTGGAGGGGGGAAGGGAAAAAGGATTATTTCCCTTTGTTGTGAGACTCAAGGGATTTGGGTCTTGGGGTCCCCAGGGAAGGTTTTTCAGGGGGACCAGAGTGCCCCAAAACACTCTAATTATTTGGGTGGTGGCAGCAAGTACCAGGTCCAAGCTGGTAACTAAGCTTGGAGGTTTTCATGCTAACCCCCATATTTTGGACGCTAAGGTCCAAATCTGGGACTAAGGTTATGATATGGTGTGCAGTGGTGGGATAGACAGAATCCAGAAGCCAGTGGAAATATTTTATTTTTCTTTTCTCTGCTAGGGGCTTTTTAGCAGAGAGAAACAGTTTGGTTTTAAAAAGGAACCAAAGAGAATTTTTTTTTCTGCTCTCTCTGGCAGTCTGTGGCTTGCATGTTAAGCAAGAAGCCATTACCAGACTGTTAAGGGTCTTTTGTCACACAATAGCACTCCCATTGAGAGTCAGTACCAGCACTATATGCATGCAAATAAAGTGGTTTTTCAGCTTTACTTAACATTGAAAATTAGCTAAAGGCACTGTTGCTAGGCAGACTTCAGGAGGCAACAGAGAACCTGCAGTTCAGAAGATAAACACTGGAGGGCACCCTAACACAAGAAAACAGGAACCATGACTTCTAAGGCAAAAATTGAGGCCGAAGAACAAATCAAAGAAGCTGAACACAGGCGAGAGATGGAAAAACACAAACAGGAACTAGAAATAAAACAAAAAGAGATGGAGCTGAAAGAAAAGGAAGAAAGCATCAAACTGGCAGCCTACCAAAGAGAACAGGCAGCCAAAGAGGCAGCACACAAAAGAAAACTAGAAGAAGAAGAGGTGGCCCACCGAAGGAAACAAGCAGAAGAAGAGTTGGCCCACCGCCGAGACATGGAAAAACACCAAAAAGAAATGGAAAAACAACAAAAAGAGAATGAAGAGAAGGAAAAACAGAGAAAACATGAACTGGAGTTGGCAAAAGCTGGGCTGCATGTGCCAGCCAACCCTAACAACCCGGCGCCAATTATTGCTCCACAGCACAGGAAATTTCCCACCTACAAGGCAGGTGATGACACCGAGGCCTTCTTGGAAAATTTTGAAAGAGCCTGTCTTGGGTACAACATCCCCGAAGACCAGTACATGGTAGAATTGAGGTCACAGCTCAGTGGACCTTTAGCAGAGGTGGCAGCTGAAATGCCTAAGCAGCAAATGAATGACTATAAACTTTTTCAAACCCAGGCCAGATACAGAATGGGGATAACCCCAGATCATGCCCGTCGGCGCTTCAGAACCCAAAAGTGGAAACCAGAGGTGTCATTTCCCAAACACGCCTACTACATTGCAAAAAACTATGAGGCCTGGATAACAGGAAACAAGGTTCAAACCTTGGAAGAACTGCACCTCCTCATACAAATGGAGCAGCTCTTGGATGGTGTTCCTGAAGACATCACACGGTACATACAAGATGGAAAACCCAAAGATCTCGCTGAGGCGGAGGAGATTAGAGCCAAATGGATGGAACTGGCCGAAAGCAAGAAAGCTACTGTCAAGGGGAACGATTACCCCAGGGGGCACACAGACCATAAACCCTACAACCGAGGACAGCCAAAGACCCCACATACCACCCAAGTAAAGCCACAGACACCCTACCCTTCCACCTCACCAGTCTCCAGTAACTCACCTCGGCCCAGTGACCCATCAGATGGAAGATGCTTTAAGTGTAATGAACTGGGACATATCAAGGCCAACTGTCCAAAGAACACCATGCGAGTGCAATTCATTACACCACCATCACACCAAAGATCCCCAGGCCCAGATGCCTCTCAAATACCCTTGGAGCGAAGGGAAAATTTGAGAGTGGGCGGAAAGAAGGTTACTGCGTGGAGAGACATGGGGGCACAAGTGTCAGCTATCCACCAATCCTTCGTTGACCCCAAATTCATCAACCCAAAGGCCAAAGTTACAATTTACCCCTTCATGTCACAAGCTGTAGACTTGCCTACAGCTCAACTGCCTGTCCAGTACAAAGGCTGGTCAGGAATGTGGACTTTTGCAGTCTATGACAATTATCCTATCCCCATGCTACTGGGGGAAGACTTGGCCAACCAGGTGAGGTGGGCCAAGAGAGTGGGAATGGTTACACGTAGCCAAACCAGGCAAGCTTCCAGACCCATTCCTGTTCCTGAACCGTCCACAGAGGCCCCGTCTGGGTTACCAGAGACCCAGACAGAGGTAGTGGACCCGGATTCCATGCCAAACACTGAAACAGCCACAGCACCTCCAGTCCCAGGCCCGGAACTGGAACAGCAACCAGCACCAGCAATTGCAACCCCATCTTCAAACTCAACGCCAGAGGGCGCCAGCAAGCCAAAACTGGCAGAAGCAACAGACAGCCATACTCAAAAGGCTCAGCCAGAACCTGAAATACCCTCAGGTGCACCAGCGGAGAGCGGTTCACCAGCAACGGAAACAACCCCATCACCTACATCGCTTCCAGAGGGACCAAGCCCAAGTCCACAGTCTGAGGAAGAACTGGTGACCCCAGCCTCAAGGGAACAGTTCCAGACTGAGCAGGAAGCAGATGACAGCCTTCAGAAAGCGTGGGCGGCGGCACGGAGCACCCCACCGCCTCTTTCTGGTGGACACTGGGAAGAATGGCAGCCGCAAAAAACAGTTGGTGGTTCCAACTAAGTACCGGGGGAAGCTCTTAAGCTTAGCCCATGATCATCCCAGTGGCCATGCTGGGGTGAACAGAACCAAGGACCGGTTGGGGAAGTCCTTCCACTGGGAGGGGATGGGCAAGGACGTTGCCAAGTATATCCGGTCTTGTGAGGTATGCCAAAGAGTGGGAAAGCCTCAAGACCAGGTCAAGGCCCCTCTCCAGCCACTCCCCATAATTGAGGTCCCATTTCAGCGAGTAGCTGTGGATATTCTGGGCCCTTTCCCAAAAAAGACGCCCAGAGGAAAGCAGTACGTACTGACTTTAGTGGACTTTGCTACCCGATGGCCAGAAGCAGTCGCTCTAGGCAACACCAGGGCTAACACTGTGTGCCTGGCCCTAACAGACATCTTTGCCAGGGTAGGTTGGCCCTCTGACATCCTTACAGATTCAGGGTCTTATTTCCTGGCAGGGACCATGGAAAAACTGTGGGAAACTCATGGGGTGAATCACTTGGTTGCCACCCCGTACCACCATCAAACCAATGGCCTGGCGGAAAGGTTCAATGGAACTTTGGGGGCCATGATACGAAAATTCATCAACGAATTCTCCAATAATTGGGACCTAGTGTTGCAGCAGTTGCTGTTTGCCTACAGGGCTGTACCACATCCCAGTTTAGGGTTTTCACCATTTGAACTTGTGTATGGTCACGAGGTTAAGGGGCCATTACAGTTGGTGAAGCAGCAATGGGAGGGGTTTACGCCTTCTCCAGGAACTAACATTCTGGACTTTGTAAGCAACCTACAAAGCACCCTCCAACACTCTTTAGCCCTTGCTAGAGAGAACCTAAAGGATGCTCAGGAAGAGCAAAAGGCCTGGTATGACAGACATGCCAGAGAACGTTCTTTCAAGGTAGGAGACCAGGTTATGGTCTTGAAGGCGCAACAGGCCCATAAGATGGAAGCATCATGGGAAGGGCCATTCACGGTCCAAGAGTGCCTGGGAACTGTAAACTACCTCATAGCATTTCCCAATTCCTCACTAAAGCCTAAAGTGTACCATGTTAATTCTCTCAAGCCTTTCTATTTCAGAGACTTACAGGTTTGTCAGTTTACAGTCCAGGGAGATGATGCTGAGTGGCCTGACGGTGTCTACTACGACGGGAAAAAAGACGGTGGCGTGGAAGAGGTGAACCTCTCAACCACCCTGGAACATCTGCAGCGGCGACAAATCAAGGAGCTGTGCACTAGCTTCGCCCCATTGTTCTCAGCCACCCCAGGACGGACTGAACGGGCATAACACTCCATTGATACAGGTAATGCTCACCCAATCAGAACCCCACCCTACCGGGTGTCTCCTCATGCCCAAGCTGCTATAGAACGGGAGATCCAGAACATGCTACAGATGGGTATAATCCGCTCATCTACCAGTGCATGGGCATCTCCAGTGGTTCTGGTACCCAAACCAGATGGGGAAATACTCTTTTGCGTGGACTACCGTAAGCTAAATGCGGTAACTCGTCCGGACAACTATCCAATGCCACGCACCGATGAGCTATTGGAAAAGTTGGGACGTGCCCAGTTCATCTCTACAATAGACTTAACCAAGGGGTACTGGCAAGTACCGCTAGATGAACCTGCCAAGGAGAGGTCAGCATTCGTCACCCATGCGGGGGTGTATGAATTCAATGTCCTTCCTTTTGGCCTTCGAAATGCACCCGCCACCTTCCAGAGGCTGGTAGATGGTCTACTAGCTGGACTGGGAGAATTTGCAGTTGCCTACCTCGATGATGTGGCCATTTTTTCAGACTCCTGGCCCGAACACCTACTACACCTGGAAAAGGTCTTTGAGCGCATCAGGCAGGCTGGACTAACTGTTAAGGCCAAAAAGTGTCAAATAGGCCAAAACAGAGTGACTTACCTGGGGCACCAGGTGGGTCGAGGAACCATAAACCCCCTACAGGCCAAAGTGGATGCTATCCAAAAGTGGCCTGTCCCAAGGTCAAAGAAACAGGTCCAATCCTTCTTAGGCTTGGCCGGATACTACAGGCGATTTGTACCACACTACAGCCAAATCGCTGCCCCATTGACCGACCTGACCAAAAAGACCCAGCCAAATGCAGTTAAGTGGACTGATGAGTGTCAAAAGGCCTTTACCCAACTTAAGGCAACGCTCATGTCTGACCCTGTGCTCAGGGCCCCGGATTTCGACAAACCATTCCTAGTAACCACAGATGCATCTGAGCGTGGTATAGGAGCAGTGCTCATGCAGGAAGCAACAGATCACAACTTCCATCCTGTCGTGTTTCTCAGCAAGAAACTGTCTGAGAGGGAAAGTCACTGGTCAGTCAGTGAAAAGGAATGCTATGCCATTGTGTACACCCTGGAAAAGCTACGCCCATGTGTTTGGGGACGGCGGTTCCAACTACAAACTGACCATGCTGCACTAAAGTGGCTTCATACTGCCAAGGGGAACAACAAGAAACTTCTTCGTTGGAGTTTAGCTCTCCAAGATTTTGATTTTGAAATTCAACACATCACAGGAGCTTCTAACAAAGTTGCTGACGCACTCTCCCGTGAGAGTTTCCCAGAATCCAGTAGTTAAAGAGTGTTCTTAAAATGTAAAAGTCTGTTAGTTATGTACTTAGTAGTATATGTAAAGGTGCATGTGTTGTAGTAATCTGTTTATTTTAAAGTTCTAGAAGGAAATCGCCGCCAGTGAGCTTCCCCACTGTCTGCAATTTGGGGGCGTGTCATAAACAGATAGATAAGGGTTAATGTCTCTTTCACCTGAAGCACCTGACCAGAGGACCAATCAGGAAACCGGATTTTTTCAACTTTGGGTGGAGGGAATTTTGTGTCTGAGTCTTTGTTTTCTGTCTGCCTGCTTTCTCTGAGCTTTGGAGAAGTAGTTCTGCTTTCTAATCTTCTGTTTCTAAGTGTAAGGACAAAGAGATCAGATAGTAAGTTATATGGTTTCTTTTCTTTGGTATTTGCATGAATATAAGTGCTGGAGTGCTTTGATTTGTATTCTTTTTGAATAAGGCTGTTTATTCAATATTCTTTTAAGCAGTTGACCCTGTATTTCGTCACCTTAATATAGAGAGACCATTTGTATGTATTTTTCTTTCTTTTTTATGTAAAGCTTTCTTTTAAGACCTGTTGAAGTTTTCTGTACTGGGAAATTTCAGGGAAATTGAGTCTGTACTCACCAGGGAATTGGTGGGAGGAAGAAATCAGGGGGGAGATCTGTGTGTGTTGGATTTGCTAGCCTGATTTTGCATTCCCTCTGGGTGAAGAGGAAAGTACTTTTTGTTTCCAGGACTGGGAACAGAGAGGGGGAGTCACTCTGTGTAGTTTCACAGAGCTTGTGTCTGTGTATCTCTCCAGGAGCACCTGGAGGGGGGAAGGGAAAAAGGATTATTTCCCTTTGTTGTGAGACTCAAGGGATTTGGGTCTTGGGGTCCCCAGGGAAGGTTTTTCAGGGGGACCAGAGTGCCCCAAAACACTCTAATTATTTGGGTGGTGGCAGCAAGTACCAGGTCCAAGCTGGTAACTAAGCTTGGAGGTTTTCATGCTAACCCCCATATTTTGGACGCTAAGGTCCAAATCTGGGACTAAGGTTATGATAATGTTAGAGGGTGAGATATTTCCCAGGGAACGCCTTGCTGCTAAATGATGAACTATCACTCAGCTGAGCCCTCAAGGGTTAACACATTGTTGTTAATGTAGCCTCACTCTACAAGGCAGCACAAATGGAAGGAGGGGAGACAGCATGGCAGACAGACACACACCCTGTGTGTGGGGAAGAGAGAGAGAGATGCACATTGCTCCTTCAAGTACGCTGATTCCACTCTAAGTACATTGCCTTTAAAAAGATCAGGAAGTTGAGGTAGCAGGTGCGGCCAGCAAGCTCTCTCTATCCAGAGCCCTGTCCTGTCCCCACCCTGCTCTATATGGAGAAGTGGTAAGTGGGGGGCAGGAGTAGGGGGGAGGGGGACACCTTGATATTAGTCTCCCTCTTCCCCCCTTCCCTGCACAGCAAGCAGGAGGCTTCTGGGAGCAGCTCCAAGGCAGAGGGCAGGAGCCACACATGGCAATGGGGAGAGGGACAGCTGAACTGCTGGCAATTGATAGCCTTCTGGGCAGCTACTGCACAGGGAACTTAGGGGAGTGGGGAGCTGATAAGGGAGCTGAGAGAGGGGCTGCCAATCCACCCTGGTTCCAAGCCCCCACCAGCTAGCTGCAATGGGCTGCTCTTCCTGCAAGCAGTGGACAAAGCAGGCGGCTGCCAAACAATGTTATTCAGGAGCATTGGGCAACTTTAAACGAGCATATTCCCTAATTGATCAGCAATGAAACAACATTAACCAGGATGACTTTAAGTGAGGAGTTACTGTACATCAACTCCAGCTACAGTAATCATGTAGCTGGAGTTGCGTAACTTAGGTTGACTTAGCCCTGTAGTGTAGATCTGCCCTCAGACCAAACCATATTGAATGATACATTAGAAGATGAGGGAAATGGAGTGAAGTGTGCTCATCAGCTACTTAAACAACATCTAAACCTGCTGTGGCCGAAGGGGGTTGTGAGTGAGGGAACACATTTGTCTTTCTCCATCCTTTTTGCCTTTTGCTAAATCTGAGCCTATGCATTTTTCTCTGATTTCAGCTTCCTTGTTTTTTCCTTGTTTCTTGGGAGAGCATTATACTAGTACCAACTAAGGAGAAGAATGGGGAGAAAACACAATCCTCTCTTAAGTTTGACTCCTCTGCCCTAACAACACAGGAAATACACAATTTAAAAAAAAGTACAACACAATTGGGAAATATTTAAATGAGATCCATCTCCTCTTACATACCTCATGATTTATTAAAAAAATAACCAAGAGAAGCACCAGATCCTTAACTTTGTCTCCAAAAACTCAACACTAGAAGACTCACAGCACAATAGAGAATGAGTCTGCAAGGTTGTTCCCAAGGGCATTGGAAGGGTTTATGCCTCGATCTCCCAGACAACTGTGTTTGGAGCTGGGCTATGGACAGACAGCAGCAGATTCCAAAGGACAGAGGAAGGATTTTATAAACTTGCTGTCACTGATGTTTGCATTTTGGGGTTGGGTGGCCCCAGCAGCCATGTTAGTGTTTTTGCTTCTCTTTCATATCTCTTTGGCAGTAATGAAGTCACACTTTTATTTGCATGTCTTGTGGGCTGTCTATTGAAGTTTGATATAATGCCTCAACACACAATCAGTTCATTAAGGCTAAGGCTCTTTCTTTTAATGGAAAAACCAACTGTTACACATGGTGATAAAGTTAAGGCATTTAGGGCTTGTCTGTTTCATGTCAACTGGAACATTTTAACTAACATGTTTTAAAATGCTAATATAAAGAAAGAAGTCATGTTGCATGCATAATTTTAGCTAGGCAGTTTAATATGCATGTTTGTATGCAGTTGTTTGCCTTAAATGTTTAAAGATCGGGAACAGATCATAATGTCTCCCTATTTTATCTGTCTAATCTACTCTGCCAGCTCCTTAGGTGCTCAGGTAACTGTCCCTGCCTGCAGGTATATGGGATCTTGGGGAGCAATTACCACACAGGTGGGGTGCCAATTAATTTCTTCATTAAAGGAAAAGGGAAGTGGTGGGAATTTAACAGTGAAATAAGATGGGATGGGGTGTATAGGGTGTTTACAATAGACAATGAAGGGGGGGTTCTTCTTATTGAACAGTGTAGGGAGTTCTAACGGTGGGGTGCAGTAAGTGAGGTTCAGCACAATGGGATACAGTACAGTCAATAAGCAACTCAACTTTATATAGGAACAACTCTAGATACAGTGTGGAATGCAAAATGTACCAAAAAGAAATGCAAAGTAAAATGGTAGCTTCTATATGAAATGGTCAACAATCTCAGATAGAATGCATTAAGTGGTTAATAGCTATATATATAATGTAACACAGTGGCATCAATGCAAATACAAAGTATATCAGAAAAGTGGAGGCGACCAATGGGGTGTTATAACCACAAGTAAGATGTGAATCACAGTGCAACGATGCAATATGGGTGATAAGTGAAATTATACAATGTAACAGCATAGAAGAAAATTAATGACTTAATTTGTGAGGTTGTAATAGCAGATAATCTGCAAGAGTGTACCTAAAGGCTGAGTCAAGAAACAGGAGTGGGGAGGGGAGTGAATGATCAGTGGCAACTGAAGAGAGGAGAGTGCAGCTGCAAGCAGCGAGAGACTCTGAAGCCCTGCGGGGTGAAGCCCAGAGCAGTCTTCAGGAGCCTGCGGGCTGGACGTGCGGGAGACAAGAGCAGCTGGAGCGCACTTAAGGGGAGTCTGGGAGCAGCAAGAGGGGAGGGCGCTGAACGTGTAAGCGATGGGAAGGCACGTGGAGAATGGGGGAGACGGCTGAGGGAAGAAACAGGTTGCAGCAGTGGAGAGCACTTCAGGGAAGTTGCGGAGCAGCAGGGTGAAGACAAACGGAGCAGTGTGATGGCGATCTTCGGTAGGGGAGGGGCAGCGAAGAAGCGAGAGCATGAACACAGGAGATACAGGGAGAGGCAGCAGAGAGGTGTAAGGAAGGGCTGGAGGGACACCCAAAAAAAAAGGGAGAGAAGCAGCAAAGGATTTGGGAGGTTACACAGGGGGAGAAGCAGCAAGGGGTTACAACAGGGAGACACGGGGAAGTACACAGAGGGAGAGATTGGAGCGGGGGAAAAACAGACACGGGAAAGTTCAGGGAGAGATTGGGATAGCGGGAAGATGAATTCAAACAGCAAAAACCTTATCTATCGTCTAACTTAATCAAATTTATATAAAATGACAAGCAGCTTATACAAAGTAACAAAACAGGTACAGAATACGACCAGGCAGTGGCTTTTTTAAATCTATCTTAACCAACGGCTAGGCAAAACAACAAATATCACAATTCTAGGCAAACTATAACAAGCAACTATACGGAGCAACAAAACAGCAACTACAGCAAGGCAGGTGAAACTTACAAGTGCTACAATCTTAGCAAACTATGACTTATTAAATTAAAAAGCAAAACCTATGGTGCATCTTATGCTATGGGGAAGACATAGAGGGCAGAGTAGTATGTGCCCAGGATACAGCTCCCATGGTAGCCCCCCAAGGAAGCCAAGGGATGGTGGCTGCAGCAGTGGATATGGCTGAAAGCAGTGAGCCCCAAAGCAAAGCCCACAGGAGCAGAGCTTAGTGGTGGCACAAACTTATTTTAGCGGCAAAGCGCCGTCGAGTTTAAGAGAGGTTTTAAGACACAGACCAAGGTTTAGCTTGAGTCTGTGTGCTGGGGAAACAGAGCCAGCAGCTAAAATAATAAAATAAAAGTATAGAAAGTTTCACAGAGGGATTCTTACCAGTCCCCAAGGTAGCAGCAAACGCAGAAGCAGCAATAACATCAGAAGAAGCAAGGAGGGCTTGGTACGGTCTCGATAATCAGGAGATCTCTCAGGCAGCAATTCATTCTTCATGGGAGGGTTTTTTTTTTAAAAAAATGCGGGTACGCTCAAAAATAAAACAAGAGCGGAGAAAGGACCCCCCAGAACCGCTGGCTGATCAGACCAGGCAGCAATGCAGGAACCTTTCCGATGTTTGTTTTAAAAATGCCTGTTTTTAAAGGCAGACTCAGGCAGTTTCCTGCCAGTAATCCTGATAGGCTCCCTCTGTCACAGGGGAGGAGACACAGGGAAAAACTGCAGGTGAGCACAGAGACGTACCTGGGCAGAGTCCTGAACAATAGGTGTGAGTTCACACCTCAGGACTCAAAAGCACATGAGGCCTATGACTCATGCCCAGGATCTTAAAAACACATTAGGTCTTGCAGCTCTGGACATTGCCTACCCTACACAAAGCCCAGGTTTAGCAAGGTGATAACAGGACCAACCCTTTGAACAGGGCAGTGGTCCCACTTAGCACGCAGCACAAGTGGTCATCCCTTTGAGAAGGGCAATGGCTCTTCGTAAACAACTTAAGGGGCCCTTCCTTTGAGAAGGGCAGTGGCCCTGGTAAACAACTTAACAGCCAGGGAGGGGCGGCCACAGGAGGAGAACAAAAACAAAATGGAGTATGGGGACAGCTGTAAGAAACAAAATGGAGTAGGGGAATAGCTGTAACAGACAGTAACATAGTTATTAACTTTATCCTGATAGGCAAAGCTCCTTTTGAATTATGCAGGTCATGGCAAATGATGCCTCTGCAATTTATCACATGGACATTATGTGTATGTGTGAATAATGCACCTCATGTAAGTTTGTGAAACTTGTTTAGATCATTCTTGTATCCTTAACTTTCTTTAAGTTCTCTTTCCGAGAAGGTTGTGCCATCTGTCTTGTCTTTATTTAACCATCACCTTATTGCATTAATTTAAAAGCCAGCAGATGTCAGTATTATCTAGGTCTTGGGAAAGTTGATAAGTACATTCACTACTGCAATTCTCAGGCACATTTTATCTTCTGATAAAAATTATTATTTTAAAAAAGCTATATATAATTAATTTTATCAGCAATGAGTAGAAATGACCTCCTTCACTCAGAGTAAAGAAATTTAACTTAGACAAGATCTGTTTTATATGTATAGATAGATAGATTATCAAATCCAAACTTTTGCTGGTGTTAACACAGTAAAAAACCTGCTTTCAATCTCTGATGAGGAGTCAGGTTTGTATCTCTTTTACTTTTGTTAAAGTCTAACTATTATTGCCTTTATCAGTGCAAATAAAAAACATTAATTTAGATTTGAACTTATAAAGTGGTGGTTACATTTCATATGCAACCCGAAAGTTCTCATCTAGGGAGGTGTGTCCTATTTAAAACAAATTTCTCTGAAATATATTCCTGTCCAAGGGCAATAGATGATAGCACCACCATTCCACCAGTAGAAAGAAAAGTGGGAAACTGTCCCTCTTTGAACAAAACTTTCTTTAAGAAAGTTTTCTTCAAGTAAATTCATCTGAACTAGTTCACATTTTCCTAAGCATATTAAAAATTAGTTTGTCTGAAGAGGGGATTAACAATTCCCACCTTTCCAACTTCATCTACAACAGGCCAGTCCAAATGCCCCTTTCCCATCCTGTTTACCTGCCATAGCTCTTCCCATTTTCTTTTGGTTACTGATTGCCAGCCTGGCTTTCCTATCACCCACTCAGCCAGTCATGGCTGGCCTGCTTCTCTACCTTCCTTCTTTGACCTTTTGCTTCTGTCTGAGTGTGTCATGGTGCTGGTAGTACTCTCCCAATGCTTCTAGCATGATAATATCAGGAGGTGTGCTCAACACTGTCATGCAACCTAAATCAGCTATGTTAAGAGACAGGGGAAGGTACTTAAGACCTGATCCAAAGCCCATTGAAATCAGTGCAAGTCTTTCCATTGGCTTTAATGGACTTTGGATCAGGTCTCTAACCAAGTGATGCAGGGACTGGGGTTAGGTTCAGTCTCATTTAACATCTTCTATGACTTGGAAGAGTAATCAAACAGTCTATTAATTAAATCTATGGAAGATACTAAATTGGAAAGAGTTTTAATTATGAAAAAGGACAGAGGTCTATTACAAAGGCTGGGGTGGAGGGTGGCTAAGATGAACCATGAGCAGGAAATAAAATGAGATTAAAATGAGAAAACTGTGGTACAAAAAGGTCAGTGGAATTTTGGGTTATATGCACAACGACATCATCAGTCATGATGCCAGGCGAACTGATAACTATTTGTTTTCTGTACAGTTCTGATGAAAACAGTATTGTATTTAGCTCTGGGTAGCACATCCAAAGGTGATACTGATAAAGAGGAGGCTATTTCCTTTAGGCTCTGTCTGAATCAAATGTATGGACATAGATTTTAGATAGCCTTCATCTCCATATACAAACCAAGAAGCAACATATAAATAGTAGTAAAATGGAACCAGCTGAATATAAGATCTACCTCCTGTGACAGACCCAGGCCAGTGTGGTACAGGAGTCTGGTAGAGGGCAAATATACTGGTCACTGAGTGAGTAGTTTTCTGTTCCCTGAGTGACCAGAGCAGGGGCTGCACTAGAGTAATCAGGAACCTGCTAGAACCAATTCAGGCAGACAAACTGATTAGATCACCTGCAGCCAATCAAGGCAGGCTAATCAGGGCACTTGGGTTTAAAAAGGAGCTCACTCCAGTCAGGCAAGGGGGAGCCAGAGGAGAGGAAGTGCGTGTGGGGAGCTGGGAGCAAGAGGCACAAGGAGCTGAGAGTGAGAGGATGTGCTGCTGGAGGACTAAGGAGTACAAGTGTTATCAGATACCATGAGGAAGGTCCTGTGGTGAGGATAAAGAAGGTGTTTGGAGGAGGCCATGGGGAAGTAGCCCAGGGAGTTGTGGCTGTCACACAGCTGTTACAAGAGGCACTATAGACAGCTGCAATCCACAGGGCCCTGGGCTGGAACCCGGAGTAGAAGGCGGGCCCGGGTTCCCCCCAAACCTCCCAACTCCTGATCAGACACAGGAGGAGTTGACCCAGACTGTGGGGAAGATCACTGAGGTGAGCAAATCTGCCAATAAGCGCAAGACCCACCAAGGTAGAGGAGGAACTTTGTCACACTCCCCACAATGTCAAAACTATTTCCAGATTCTTAGCAAAGTTTTGTCCCTCAAATTCAGATCCTAATAGTGAAAAGTATTTGAATATTGTGTCTTGCTTGTGAAATGGATGAACCTCAGAACATACCAATTTTTCTTTAAAAAAAATAAAATAAAATAAAATAATGTTCCAAACAGAGAGAAATTTAATTTGGTATATGTGGGATCAATGAGTGGATTCTGTTCTCACTTACACCAGAGACGATCAGGAGTAACCAGCACATTGTCAATAGAGATACGCTTCTGTAAAACGCCTGGTGAGATCAGAATCAGACTTGTGTGGCTTTTCTGGGCTCAGGCCTGGTCTACACTGGGGGGGATCGACTTCAGCTACACAATTCTTGTAGCTGAAGTTGAGTATCTTAGATCAAATTTAAATTACTTACTTTGCATCCTCGCGGTGCTGGATCAATGGCCACGGCTCCTCCTTCGACTTTGCTTCTGCCTCTCGCACTGCTGGAGTTCAGCAGTCAACGGGAGAGCGATCAGGGATCAATTTACCATGTCTACACTAAAAGTGATAAATCGATCCGCGATAGATCGATTGCTACCCGCCGATCTGGTGGGTAGTGTAGATGTACCCTCACTTCCATTATCACGCTAAGTCTCTTGTCTATTTTGAGTGCCTGAGGGTATGTCTGCCCTATTTAGTGTTCAGCAGCTTTCACTATAATCTGAGTTCCTTCTGAGTTCTCTGGTTTTGATAAAAGCAGCAGTGCAAGTAGGGTGGTACTCTCCAGTATGCAGTACTGATGAGATTTTTAGGGGCTATGGGGTACTGGAAAGACTTGGGGCTAGCCCCCCACCTCTGGGGGATGGGGTAGAGGGGGCTGCACTCTGCTCCTTAAAGGAGCAGAACAGGGCTAGGGAGGGCATTCATTCTTTATATGGCTTCACAACACAATGCATATGTCAACAAACTTAAACAAAAGCTTTGTTTAAGTTTGTTAGCATATGTATTGTGCTGTTAAATTGGTCAGAAGCCCTCAAAAGGGTGATGCGGGGGGGACAGAAGATGTTTAAACAGTGTTTTTTATTCTGTTTCTGCCCATTGGTCTGAATTATCCATGACATACTACTGCATCACATCAAGTCCAAATCATTAGAGGAATGCCTCTGCTTGCACTGACCAGAGGATGTTTGGATTCTTATGTCAGCCCAGTTCTGCAGCCTGACTAGTATCAGGTGTTGTCCCCAGTGTACATAGAATTCTTTTTTGCCTCCACACTAGTCTAACAGACTCCTGGAACTCTTACTATTTGCAGTCTGTGGACCACTTTTGTGGTAAGAGTTTCTGGAATCTGTTCTGTTCCTATAAAGGAAGTTGAATCTCCCATTGAAATGCAAAGTTTAGGATACAATTCTACTTAAAATTTGTCTTTTAATAAGTCATATGACTCCTCACCCAACTCCCATATTCCATATAAATAGAGAGCTAAATACCACATATTCTGGGTGGAAATGAGTAGTTAAGCATGTTGATGTTTGTTTGTATATAAAAACACCCATTTCATCACTGTATTGGAAAACATAGCTGAACTTAATTTTCTATGAAATTTGAAGAAAGTTTAACAGCACCAATTGTTTTCTGTGTTAATGATAGGCGCCAACTTCTCCTGGCGCTGGTGGGTGCTCGCGCCCCACCCTGACCCCACCCCTGCCCTTCCCCATCCTACCCATGCCCCGTCCCCATTCCAACCCCTTCCCCAAAGTTCCCATCCAACTCTGCCTGCTCCCTGCCCCTGTTGGACTCCTTCCCCAAACCCCTGCCCCGGTCCTGCCTCTTCCCCGCCGCCTCCCCTGAGCACACCCTGTTCCCACTCCTCCCCCCTCCCTTCTACAGCTTATGCCAAGAAACAGCTGGTTCGCAGTGGCAAGCACTGGGAGGAGAAGAGGGGATGGCATGCTCAGGGGAGGAGGTGGAGGTGAGCTGGGGCTGGGGGGGGCGGCAGGGAGCTTGGCTGCCGGTGAGTGCAGAGGACCCCCAAATTTTTCCCTGTGGGTTCTCCAGCCCTGGAGCACCCACGGAGTCGGCGCCTATGATGTTAATCAGTGTGAACCTGAAAAAATTACATTCCTTGTAAGAGAAAAGAATCAGTCCACACTCACTGAAAATTTTTTTTCCTTTCAACTGGTGTTTAGACGAGGGCTACGAGACACATACATAACCTTGTGAGCAGCTGGTAGAGAGGATACCCTCCCACATTATGACCAGCAGAAAAATAATAATAATAATTAATATTAAAATCTCAAAGAAGCAGAGATTCACAGATTTGCAAACCTAAAAACCTATGTTATGCTTTAAACCACCTCAGCACACATCAGGTTTATGAACATTAAAAAGTTAACTGCAAAGGAACACTGAAGCCCATTAACCTGAATGTGTGCCAGCCAGTATGCCCTCAATGACTAAAGATGCAGTCACACATGAACAGCTAAAAATTAACCTTGCCCTTTTAATCTAAACGGAGTCATGTCACAGGCTCCACCTCTGTTGTTACATAACAGATGATAAAACTACAGTGGGGCATGGTGCTCGCACATAAGGTCTCAGGTACGTGGTGTGATTTTTCAGAATCTCTTTTGGGAATAGTCATGTAAGTGAAATAGCTTGTACATATGATTATGCTATTTCTATGCATGTGTATTCATCTTGGAATCTGAAGTTATTAATATTAGCTATGTTTACTACATGGTTTGCTCCTGTGGTAATGCCCACAAGGTATTTAGCCAGCACATGAAGGGACAAGTCAAGTTGAATGGCCCATGAAGGAGCACTTAGCTCACAATGGACCCTGGAAAAGGCCTGTCTACACTTTAATGGACTTTTTGTGAATGTTCTAACTAGAATATGGGTGGGGGTGATGGACATGTAACTTGCCCATGTGACTCCAAACACCATCTTTCACAATAAGAGCAGATTTCCCTTTACTTGGCACTTGGTAGAAGCTAAAAGGCCCTGGCCTGGAAACATCTCCATTTTGCCCCTTTCCTGCTCTGGCCTCTTTCCTGCTCCAGCCTCTGGACTATGAACAGAGATGAAAGTAAGCTGGTATGGTCTGGTACGGCGCACTGGGAAGAGCCAGTATGCCGTGTCAGACCGCACTGGCTTTCGTGGCTGGGATTAAAAGGGCTCTGGGCTCCCTGCAGTGGCGGGCCCTTTAATTTGCCCATGAGTCCAAGGGGCTCCCAGCCACCTCTGCAGCTGGGAGCCCAGGGTTGATTTAAAGGCCCTGGGGCTCCCAGCCACAGCCGGTGCCCCAGGGCCTTTAAATCTTGAGGCCTTGCCTCTTTAGGTTGAAGCCACGCCTTTTCCAGATGAGGCCACACACCCATCAGGACTCCAGCAGTACTGATAAGTCCTGTAAGTTACTTTCACCCCTGACTATGAACATATACTAATGGGAGCATTCTAACAAGGGACTGAGGACTTTAGGATAATCTGGAGTCTTCAAATTTCCTTGATACTTTGCAGATGGACTTATGAGTTGGATATGGTAGATTGTTCTAACCTCATTGACTGCTGATTTCTCCTTTGCAATGGACAAAAATCGATGTCTGCTGACTTTCTGAGTCTGCAGCTTTTGAAACCTGTGGTATAAGCAACATAGCCCTTGTTTGAGTGGTTTTGTTCTTTCCTTTCCAAATGTCAAAGCCTGTTCCCATTGAACCCAATAGCATTCCCTTTTGATCTCAAGGGGAACACGATTTGGCTCCAAGAGATCAGAGAATGTGATTTTGATCAATTGCTTATCAGTCCAGAGACAGTTCTCATGCACGTTCTGCCAGGCTGATTTTGATTGCCCTTCCTGTATGTTATGCAGAGGAAAATAATAAAACAATTTGGGCTGTAGTTCTATCAAGCTGTACTTGGCACACACAGTTCTATGCCTCTTTTGCATCAAACCCAGATGATGCAGCATCTTTGCTTTCCTAGTGCCTGGCGGAGAGCAATACTTAAATAAGTAGGTCCACTGCTCAGTGAGGAGGGAGAAACAGTAACGGGAAACTTGGAAATGGCAGAGATGCTTAATGACTTCTTTGTTTCGGTCTTCACTGAGAAGTCTGAAGGAATGTCTAACACAGTGAATGCTTATGGGAAGGGGGTAGGTTTAGAAGATAAAATAAAAAAAGAGCAAGTTAAAAATCACTTAGAAAAGTTAGATGCCTGCAAGTCACCAGGGCCTGATGAAATGCATCCTAGAATACTCAAGGAGTTAATAGAGGAGGTATCTGAGCCTCTAGCTATTATCTTTGGAAAGTCATAGGAGACGGGAGAGATTCCAGAAGACTGGAAAAGGGCAAATATAGTGCCCATCTATAAAAGGGAAATAAAAACAACCCAGGAAACTACAGACCAGTTAGTTTAACTTCTGTGCCAGGGAAGATAATGGAGCAAGTAATTAAAGAAATCATCTGCAAACACTTGGAAGGTGGTAAGGTGATAGGGAATAGCCAGCATGGATTTGTAAAGAACAAATCGTGTCAAACCAATCTGATAGCTTTCTTTGATAGGATAACTAGCCTTGTGGATAAGGGAGAAGCGATGGATGTAGTATACCTAGACTTTAGTAAGGCATTTGATACGGTCTCGCATGATATCCTTATCTATAAACTAGGCAAATACAATTTAGATGGGGCTACTATAAGGTGAGTGCATAACTGGCTGGATAACCATACTCAGAGAATAGTTATTAATGGCTCCCAATCCTGCTGGAAAGGTATAACAAGCGGGGTTCCACAGGGGTCTGTTTTGGGACCGGCTCTGTTCAACATCTTCATCAACGACTTAGATGTTGGCATAGAAAGTACGCTTATTAAGTTTGCAGACGATACTAAACTGGGAGGGATTGCAACTGCTTTGGAGGACAGGGTCAAAATTCAAAATGATCTGGACAAATTGGAGAAATGGTCTGAGGTAAACTGGATGAAGTTCAATAAAGATAAATGCAAAGTGCTCCACTTAGGAAGGAACAATCAGTTTCACACATACAGAATGGGAAGAGACTGTCTAGGAAGGAGTATGGCAGAAAGAGATCTAGGGGTCATAGTGGACCACAAGCTAAATATGAGTCAACAGTGTGATATTGTTGCCAAAAAAGCAAACGTGATTCTGGGATGCATTAACAGGTGTGTTGTAAATAAGACACGAGAAGTCATTCTTCCGTTTTACTCTGCGCTGGTTAGGCCTCAGCTGGAGTATTGTGTCCAGTTCTGGGCACCACATTTCAAGAAAGATGTGGAGAAATTGGAGAGGGCCCAGAGAAGAGCAACAAGAATGATTAAAGGTCTTGAGAACATGACCTATGAAGGAAGGCTGAAAGAATTGGGTTTGTTTAGTTTGGAAAGAGAAGACTGAGAGGGGACATGATAGCAGTTTTCAGGTATCTAAAAGGGTGTCATCGGAAGGAGGGAGAAAACTTGTTCACCTTAGCCTCTAAGGAAAGAACAAGAAGCAATGGGCTTAAACTGCAGCAAGGGAGATTTAGGTTGGACATTAGGAAAAAGTTCCTAACTGTCAGGGTAGTTAAACACTGGAATAGATTGCCTAGGGAGGTTGTGGAATCTCCATCTCTGGAGATATTTAAGAGTAGGTTAGATAAATGTCTATCAGGGATGGTCTAGACAGTATTTGGTCCTGCCATGAGGGCAGAGGACTTGACTCGATGACCTCTCGAGGTCCCTTCCAGTCCTAGAGTCTATGAATCTATAAAGGCAAGCTGGCAGCAGCTGATTTTTGGATAAAGGGAGGCACTGATAGTGTGTTAAGGAAAAGTGAGATGATTGTCCTTCCTATCCTTCTTTCATTTAAGAAGTTTTCAATTTGAGGTGCTGCTGGATCCTCAATGAAACCTGGAAGTACAGGTGGCACCAGGGGCCCGAAGCATCATTTTACAACTGCACTGGTTTCACAGATGCAGCTGTAAAATTTTAGACAGGTAAGGGGGGTGTTGTACCCTCCCTTGGGTCCCTCCCATGAGTGCAGTACTGAAAAGAAATTATTTCTACTTGCACCACTGGATAAAAGGGATTAATTTCATGTTCTAGACCAGTGTTTCTCAAACTGGGGTTTGACATCTGTGCACTTACCTGCCACACTGTTTACAAAAACGAAACCAGTAAGAGCAAGGAAATGAATAGTTAAAGATATGATGACTTGTATGGTGACAATGCTCTCTCTTCCTGTAGCTCACAAGTTCCCAAACTCTAGTCTTTAGACTCTTGTTGGTCTGCAAAGTGATTTCATATAGTCTGCAGAAAGCTGGCTGATCATATGGTGTTGGCTCCTACTCCTTGTTTCCAGCTGCAAAACTTCATGAAAAGACAGCTAAAAACCACATGAAATAACTTCCTAATGCTACTTTTTCATGGAAGTAATTGTTGTAGTTGCCACAGTGATGAAGTGGAGTCAAGAATGTGAGGCAAGGTGGCCGATGTAGCAATGAATGTGATGGAAGGGATCTGAGAAATATCTTTCTATTAATACGTGTGGTACTTGCTTTTTCTCAAAACTGTAGAGGGCTGTGTTTTTCGAACTAAAAGCTCAGTGGTCCAACCTCAGCACTGCAGGTTGTTTGTGTTGTTTTATTATGGAGAGGCCATAGTCCTTCCAGAGTTAGAATTGCAACCCCTGTCCAGGTCCTTACCTCTCAGCTTGCCAAATCCCAAATGTGTAATGCACTGTGTGACATAGGGTATGCCTAGTTCAAGCTTTGAGCTGGAGGTATAGCTTCCAGCTGGAGGAGTCGGAGACATACCTGTCGTATTTCTGATCAAGCTAGTGCACTAAAAATAATGTACAGCTGCAGCAGCTCAAGCTGTGGGAAGGGTTAGCAGTCCTGAGTACATACCAATCTAAGATGCTAGGTATGTACTCAGGATGGCTAGTCCCTCCCACTACTTGCACCAACACATCTACAGTCTATTTTCACTGCACTAGCTCAATCAAAACTAGGGTAGGTATGTCTCCTTGAGCTGCAGTTTACATCTTCCTTCTTGAAGTGTAGTCATATCTATAGATCTACAATGAGGGACACAAAAACCTGTTTATGCCAGAAACTTAAAATGCTGTGGCATTCATTCCTCTAGTGCAAATAACTCTTTCTATAACCTCAGTTCCATGATTCTTTCAGATGTAAATAATTTTAAAAACAAAAATGAGGGGAAATCAAATTTGTATGGATTGTAGGTAAGTTTAAGACTCTTGAATTGAGGGATGTTTAAGAGTAACTTTTAATTTTTTCATTACATCTCAGTGACAACTAGAATGTTTTGACATTTTTGATTAAATTAAGTAAGTACTTTTTGTGATTGAAAGACCTAAAAATGGCTCCTTCTAGAATTTTTTTCAAAATATTTAATTATTTGTTTCTCAACCTGTCCAATGAAATCAAATAACATCGTAATATTTGAAACATAGTTATATTTGACATTGACTTATGCAAAATACATATTTCAAAAGCAGAGCTACTTAAATGTTTAAGAAATTGCTTTATTTGAAAGTTAGAGATGATTCTGACATCTCCTCCTAGATGTCTAGCCATCAGCTCAAAATCAACGTGACTAAACAGTTCTTAATCCTCACTCACCCCCACCCATAAGCCTGCCCAGTATTTCTTTTCTTAGTCCCTGGAGACAACACCATCTTCCTGCCTGTCTCTCAGGCACATAACTTGGGTGTCAGACTTCTCTCGAGATCCTCACATCTAGGCTATGTTTGTCGTACAGAGTCTTTGCATAACATCTTTAAGATATGGCCTTTCCTATACATCTACGCAACTAAAACTCAGTCAGACTCTTATCAACTTTCATGTCAGTTACTCCAACATCTTTCTTTCTGGCCTTGCTAAATGCAGTCTTGTCCTACTCATATTCATTCAGAATGCTTCTGCAAAGATAATTTTTCTAGCCTGTCACTTTGACCATGTCACCCCTCTCCTTGCACCCCTCCACTCACTCTGTCTTCTCTATCATTATCAACCCTAAGCTACTTGTCTCCACTTTCCAGGCCCTTCAAATCCTGGTCCCCTCTCTACTTATCCCCTGTCACTCACTATCGAGCTTGCAACTCCTGAATCTGATCAGCCTGTGGTGCCTGCCTCCATTGCTCCTTATTCAAATTTCAGACAAGCACCTTTGTGCTTTTTCCCAGTGCCGCCCCTCATGCCTGACAAGAGTTTCCTCTAAACATCTGCAAACCTAACTCATTATCCTCCTTCAAACTTTCCTTTGCTTTGATGAGTACAAAAATCTTGCAACAGTTAGGCATGGCCTATATGCTTACCAATGTTGTCTCATTGCTTCTTTATACTCCCCCCATCAATCTGTCTGTATCCATCTGTTGTCTCTTGTATACTTAGTTTGTAAGCTTTTGAGGCAGGAACTGTTTGGATTTATTTTGTTCTGTGTTTGTACAGTGCCTAGCACAATAGGGTCCTGGGTCATGAGTTGGGCTCTTCGGAGCCACAGTAATTATATATTTATATATATTTTGCCAATGAGACACTGGAGGAGAAACCATGGTGATGGAGAATATTTTAATGATTATCCTACAAAATGGCTCAGGGCTACTTTCTAAAAGAGAATGGAAACTCAGACTCTGGTAAAATTACTCCTTCTCCAGCATTCCCAGTTAAATACCCCCAGGGCCTTGGGGAAATGTGCACGTCTGTTTTCAAGACCAAACAATCACAGAACAGAGAACTTAAGTGAGTTACCAAAAGTACCATTGGAAGTTTGTAGCAGAGTTTGAAACAGTCCACTGGGTGAAATCTGGATCCTGTTCCTGGGAATTTTGCCACTGACTTCAGTTGGGCCAGGATTTCAGCCCTTATCTCTGAGCTAATAAGCCTATATCTTACCAACTACACCATAATGCCTCCTATTCATATTATACAAATCTCCATACATAATTAGGCCACCTGAGGCCTACTAGATTAGGCGTTAGGTGTGTAGAACAAAGCAACCTGGGTTCTAGTATTGGTTATGATTTGTAGCAGCTTATACCAATATTCAGTGTTAGGGGAGGTGGTTCTATGATGGATGCACAACTAACTCAGCCACGTAGTGAGCATACATATCTTCTTGGGGCGCACTGAATGAGGCAAATCTCCTCAAGAGCTATTACCAGGTTGGCCAGCATCTTACTCGCTATTAATTAAAATATGGTGATCTCTCTATCCCACTTTTTTAAAATTTAAACACTGTGTTTTTGATATTTTTCTTTTGCTTAAGTTAATTAAGATGAAGTTAGAGAGAGGGGAAAAAACAATGAACCAAAAATTACTTGGGAAATTCCTGAAACCACAATCTCATTTCAAAAACTAGTTGGAGTTGCTAAGTGACATCTGTGCACTTACCTACCACATTGTTTACAAAAACTAAACCATTAAGAGCAAGGAAATGAATAGTTAAGGATAGGATGAATGGCATGCTGCCAACCTAATAAACAAGCATGTCATTCTTATCAAGCATAAAGAAATGCACATTTCAACACAATAGAGCAACCTTAAATCTTATCTGCAATAACTACTACTTTTACCAGTAGTCTCAACATTTAAACATAATGCACACCTTTCTCAAAAAGAAATACAATCCATATATATGCATTAATACATTCATCAGCCTCAAATTAAAGCCCATATACCTTCATAATTTTGCCATCAATCAGTGTCATGTACTTTCCTATCATCAAAAATTGCTAAATTACTAAATAGAATTAAATCACTCACAATTCTCAAAGCACATCAGTTTTAAGTACTTTACCAAAAACATCTACAGTCATGTGACTAATATATTAATTGTTATATTGATTAGGTTGCCAATTGTTTCCCTTTTAATGTATTCCTTTAAAGAAAATACAAAGACTTGAAAATCAAAATAATACATTTTTCAAACCCCAATAATTAATATATCAGAGTTAAGTGTTTGTGTTATGATGAAGTATGCAGTTCTTGATACTGAAATAAGAATATTGCTTTGTTTGGTATGTGGGGAGTGCAAGATTTGAGGTCCTTAGTAACTCATTTCCTTACTTCCAGTGTATGGATTTTGTAAAAGGTGTGATAGGTAAGTGCATTGTTCATACTCTTTCATCTGTCACAGATTTCTGCTGTGTTGCTCGCATCTGTTGCACATTTTAATTGCACTACTTATTTAATTCATCGGCTCTGTTCTCTCTTTTCATTCAATATAATTTTGTTTTCTTGTGCTTTCTTGTTTTTGAACTCTCTCATCCCTTTTCTCTGAAATCCTTTCTATTTTACCCAAGATACCTCGAATCATCCTAACACGCCCTTCCACTTCAGATGAGGACACCGACCAATTAACCCAAGATCCAGATGACTTTGAGCTTGAGGAGATGGATAGTGCAGAAAGCCAGGGCTATTCAGAGTGTTTGAATAATGCTTTTTACACTCCCTGATAAAGTACTTTGATAGAAGAACTTCTTGGTATTCTTTTTTCGCTGTTGTTCTGTTTCTGTTAAGGTAGTACTTGAACCACTATGCCTTATTCATAGTTGAAACCAGTACACAGGCTGAATTTGAATTGAAAAAAAACCCAGCAACCTTACATTTATATTTATTTGCCTTGAACTTTACTTCAGTTGGAATTAATACACTTGAAACGGAATGTTTTGTATAAAGTTATATGAATGTCACCAGACAAGCATTTCAAATTTCCACTTTAAGTGCATTTTGCAAAAACTCAATGTGATGATAAAGATTTTTATTCATTGGGGGTACTACACCACAACCCATTTGGAAACATGGTACAAGCAAATGTATATATTTATTTATTTTTTAAACTAAGATGCGTATTCCATCTGTGTGGCCAACCCCCTGTTTTATCTACAAGTTCCTTTGGATTGTCCTCTTTTATGTTGTTTTCTATTTGAATAAAATATTACTCTGCAATCTAATGAATGGTTCTCTTTTTTGTAGATGAATGTAATTCACCCTGGAAATGTGCAAGTCATGCCAAAGAATTAAAGAAGAGGCTTCTCTGAGTGCATATTTTATGTGATCCACATGTGAGATTTTTATAAGGGCTTGGAAGTATGGATCCCATAAAAACATATGGATAAAAACTTAGAGAGGCCTCTTCTTCAGCCAGGAGCCAGGGAATGGGTTGAGAAAGAGCTTCTTAACAGAGAGTGGTTTCCATAGTTCGTCTCTTCCTCCCCTTGATTTGCATGTAAACAGAACCCCTCCAAAAGTTGCTTTGAAATTTTGGCATATGTTTTTCAGAGTAAACAGAAGTATGTATGATAAACAACAGAGACCAATGTTCTTGTGCCTGAGCATTCAACCCTCTTTCTCTTCATCAGAATCTAATGCCTTCCACACTGTTCAGGCCCCTAGCACAGTTTTAGGTACTCAAAAAAATATAAATAACCTACTGTTGAAACTGAGTAGAACACATGGTATTGGCTAGTGTGCATATGTACGTTGTCCTGTACTTTGTTGGAATCAGATGGCTCAGGTGTCTGATTGTCACCTTCTAGTGGCTGGCCTACAAAGAGGATGGTGTAGTAAGAGGAGGCCCTGAGATATAAACCTTGGTATCAGAGGCCTGGTATGAGGTCTAAGGCCTGAACTAAAGTAATGGTCAAGACTTTGCTAACATAAAGCAAAGTTAAGCTGTGAGCCAGAGGCAGGCGCTGCTCACAGAAGCTGGCAAGGAAAGGGCTGATGCTGCAGAAAGAGACATAGCTAAAAGGTACTGGACACCAGATATCAGAACATTCCCATACTTGTACACTCCACACAGATAACAAGGAACAGGCTGACCCATCCCAATGACGGGGGCAAAAGGGTAATATGATGGATAGAGTTGTTTTGTTCGAACCAACATGTACAAGGTGAGAGGTGGCAACTTAATACGTAGAGGGGTTGTACCTTGCTGCTTAGAGGGGTTGCACCTCAATACGTCAGGAGTGATGTGTAACTTGTTTGTACCTGTGTATAAGAATGCATCCCTGGGGCGATGTCTTTGTCCAGCCGAGGGGGCAGTGGAAAGTCCCACCACTGACTGAGCTGAGTCCATTGACCGGGGGTACACATTCGTAGTATGTCCTGTAGAGTAAAAATCTACAGGGAGCTATTATTGTGCTCCGTACGGCAATAAATCTGGCCAAAGTGCCTTCGGACCTTACTAGACTCTGTGGTCATTGGGGGTTCTCTTCGGGTCTGCTGTGTCAGCTATCTTCAAAGAGCTGGGACAGCACACAGAGGGAACACATGCACGCAGCCGAGTGATATCAACATTGAACAGAGCAGAGCACCACACCGGTAGGCATCTGACAACAGATGGTAAGTACCAACTAGTAAGGAAGGTCTCCGTTAGTTAAAGTGGTAAAGACTTCTCCTGCTGGAGAAAGATGCACTGAGTTTTATTCTACATTTGCATTAGCCTGTTTTGCTGGGAACCACCATATCTGTGTAGATGTAAATATGGATTCTTTAAAATATGTGAATGCAATACAGCCCTATGACCTGGTGAAGACTCATATTCTATTCAAATACATGGACAATCAGCTGATAAATCTCTCAGAATGACATCATAGTAATTAGCAGGACTTACAACAGGATTGATATCATATTATTAGCAAATCACCCCTAATAAGTGTGAAGGCAATTTTAATTTGAAATTTAGCATCATAACACTAATAATTTATGATATGGGGATTTCTCTTGCATTGCTAGCTGTTTCCACCATCATTTTCTTGTTATTTTGCACTTAGTTGAAATGAAGATAATTTATCAGTGATATGAGTATTAAACTAATTTTCATTAATTCTAGGATACGAGCATTACTACACAATCTGCTAGTGCTGTAAAAATGCCTATATCAGTTCCATAATCTTTCTAGTTTGACTCAGAATAGACAGACATCAGTGGATGAAATTAAATTTTAAAAAGTAACATTTGTTCTCTTCCCCTCCTGTGCCACACAGCTTGTTTTGCCACAAAAACAGTCATTGTTTCTCCACAGTGACACAGTCATTACTGAATGCACAAAGGAGAAATATTATTAAAGCTGGCTCTCTGAACTAATAAATGGCTTTGCAATCCAGTGTGTGATATGCAATTTGTATTAGTCTTGAATTATGTCTTCCTGGGCTGGAGGAAAAGGAAAATAAAGATATTACACTATTATAAACCAATAACTGGTGGCAGTGAGTGAACCTCAGCTAATCAAGTGAATCAAGTGCAATGAAGTGGGATGAAATTGAGAACTATATATTTTCACTATCTTGCTCTACTCCAGCCAGTCATACATTTTAGGTTCTTCATTAGATGTAAAACTTTATTACTGCTTTCCAAAATATTAAAAAAAGGCAGGATAATTGTATGCTAGTGTATATTGTGCACTTCCGCCTATGTTTTCAAAAGTGGCTTCTAATTTTGAGTGCCAGATTTTTAGAGTGTCCCTGTTGTGATCTCTTGAGCCTACACTATCTTCAGCTGGTGTTCTGGGTCTCTGAGAATAAGACTCTTGGTGTTCAAGTTGTTCCCCACAAAACAGAAGCATCTACATTAGTGGGCGATTTTGAAAATGTAGGCCTTTTATGTTTCTTTTTAATTGAACTTGCAAAATTCAGATTGCAGTGTGGAGACTTTTGCTCCAGATATGAACACAGACATAATTCTCATTCCAACGGATGTACCGATCACAAGTTAACAGGTGGTGTTTTTATGGACTTTGTTGAATGACACCACTATAAAGTTACACAACTCTAATGTATTATGAGTTAGACAGCACCATAAATGTGCATGCCCCTTTACAAAACATGAAAGGCCAAACCTTGAAGCCCTTACTCAGTTTTTGCTCAGGCTTTACTTATGCAAAATTTCCAATCACTTCAATGAGAGGTTTGCTTGTATAGGGACTAAATAAAAATTTAAGAGTCAAATTCTGCCACTCTGGCTCATGCTGTGTTGTGCTCACTCACTTGAACCACTATGGAGAAAGAGTGGGGAGAAATAGGCCCTGAATAAAGCCTTCAGTCAATACTGATACAACCATTGCCCAGTTCTTATATTTATTAGTTAATGACTGCATAGACCCATTATTCACAAACTGGCTCTCTGTGGAGCACTTGCTAGTTGCCTGTGGACAGCTGACTCCTTGTTTCCAGCTGCAATATTGCATTAAAAGATAATTAAGAAATACTTCTTTAATGTTATTTTTTCCTTCTAAGCAATTGTTATAGTTGCCACAGGGACATGATGGTGAGTGAGAGGAGTGGTTGCTCAGTACCATTGATGCAGCGATTTGGGGCAAGGGGACAATCTCCATTTAAATGTGGTTCATACTGTTCAGTAGCTTGAGAACACCTGTTTTTGAGAACAATTACTTCATTAAAGCAACAGATGTCAAACGAAAAAGGGCTTGTTTCTTTCTTAGATGTTCTTTCCCTTTGTCATAGCATATAATGTACACTATGCTGTCATTGACACCACTGTTTGTAGTCGATAAGTAAATAAGCTAACAGTAATCAGAGTGGAGTGCTCTCAATTTCTAATGTCTTCAATGGAGCAAGAGCAATCTCTAAAGAGGCTCTTTAATGTAGTGCAATAAAAAACTTTTGCAATATTCTTCCTAGAATCAACGCATTCAAAAAGAAGAGACTCGTATACATTGCATGGTATGTAATGCTTTTTATGTCTATGGTGATGTGCAAAGGGTGAAGATCTTATTTAATAAGAAGGAGAATGCCTTGGTTCCCCTGTACATAAGGTGGGGGTTTATACTGCATGTAATAATTTCCCTCTTTCGTCATGCCTGTTCTCTCTCCCTCCCTAAGTATTTACAGAATAAGCACTTTGCCCAAAGAGTGACAGCAGCAGTTGTTGGTGCTGCTGCAGATATGTGGACTGTGATCTCTTGCAAGGATTAACTTCCCACCCTCAGATTCCATGGCAATTGAAAGGTAAGCCTTCTCCGTACATAACTGCAGGCAACTTCAGCATGCACTTCATTTCTGCTGATACAATGTAAAATACATACCAGAAAAGCATCAGGAATCCTGATGTTTCATACAGGTGCACATGTCCTGGTATATGCGTACAGATACTTGCTGACTTGTCATAATGCAGGGGAAGAATTGCTGGAGTCAAAAAGAAATTAGAAATCTTAACTTGTAACTTCTTCATGAATTGCAACCAGATGGGAGTGGATGGATCTATCTGAGAATTTTGGAGTTTTTAACCTTTTGAGTTATTTTTAAAAATAAATGGTCAAAATGTTCCTTCCAAACCTCAAGAAATCTTAAAATGTCAGCCTTAATTTCAGACTACTTAATTGACATACATGATTTATCATCTGAGTAAGATATGTGTCAGGACTTCATATTGGACCTAATATTCATTAACTTCTAGTAGTGTGTTTCAACACAATCATAAAGACATTGTCTCTGAAGTTAAGATAAAGACAATACGTGTTGGACACACATTTCACACAACCTGGGGATCCAGTGTTGCAGCAGCATGGCTAGGTGCATGACAAATGTGAATAATAAAAGAAATATGGGTGTTGTGTGAATAAAAATGTGATCCAATGTGATGTGGAAATTGTTACTAAACTATTTTCTTTTCCAAGCATCGCCGATGAACTGAGCACAGAAAATATACCTCCATTAAATTGTCAACCTGTAAATTGCTGCTATTTGGGGACTACAACAATTTTTGCTTCCCATCCCCCCGGCCCCTGAATATGGATCTCTCTCTTGCCTCCTGCTGTGTTGCTCACATTTTGGTGCCATGTTCTGAAAAGAAAAGTGACTGTCAGAAGTTCAGTGTTTATAGTTTGTAGAAAGTACTGGAAATAACACAGTAATTTATGGAGAAAAAGCCCATAAAATATATATATTACTCAACACCCCAGGAGGAGTATTGTTCTTTGTAAAGAAAAAATTGGAAATATGAGAGTTGCTGACACAATATATTAGAAAACTCTTAGAATAATGGCTTTACATCATAAGGACCAAGTGCTCCCTCCACCCCAGGATAACCCAGGGAAGACAGAAAAGTGCTTCTAGACCAACTCATAGGACCACTGCCACAGTCATAAAATTACAGAGCCATAGGGTTAGAAGGGACCACAAAAGTAATCTAGTGAAAGTCTAACCTCCTGTCAAAATGCAGGATTTGTTGTGTCTAAACCATCCAGCCTCCTTTTGAAAGCCTTCAGTGAAGAAGTTTCCACGACTTCCCTAGGCAGTCTGTTCCATTGTCCTATTGTTCTTACAGCTAAGAAGTTTTTACTGAGATTTAATCTAAATCCACTATGACGTAGTTTGAGCCCATTGCCTCTTGTCCTGCCCTCTATGGCAAGAGAGAACAACTTTTCTCCATCTTTTTTATGGCAGCCTTTCAAGTATTTGAAGACCGCTGTCATGTCCTCCCCTTAATCTCCTTTTTCCAAACTAAACATACCCAGTTCCTTCAGCATTTGCTTACTTGATCATCTTTGTCACTCGCCTCTGGATCCTTTCTAGTTTCTCTACATCCTTTCTATATATTGGTGACCAAAATTGGACAGAACTCCAGCTGATACCTAACCAGTGCTGAGTGGAGCAGTACTATCGCCTCCCGTGACTTGCACACTATGCCTCTGTTAATGCAATCCAAAATTGCATTTGCTGTTTTCTTGCAACAGCATCATATCACTGACTTGTGTTGAAGTTGTGATCTACAATAACTCCCAGATCCTCTCACGCCAGCTTCCACCCTTTCTGTATTTGTGCATTTGGTTTTCTTCCCTGACTGTAGCACCTTACATTTGTCTTTGCTGAATTTCATTTTGTTGTCTACAACCCAGTTCTATAATTTATCAAGATCCCTTTTGAATTTTAGCTTTATCCTCCAAAGTGTTTGCAACTCCTCCCCTGCCCCCATCTTTGTGTCATCTGCAAATTTGATATGTGCTCTCTTCCTACATTCAGGTCATTAATAAAGATCTTAGATAACACTGGACCCAGAACAGATCTCTGTGGAAACCCACTTGAGACCTCCTTCCAATCTGACATCATTCCATTAATAGTTACTCTTTGTTTGTGGTTGTTTAACCAATTATGTATCCACTTACTGGTAGTTCTGCTAAGTCTGTGTTGCTCCGGCTTACTTATCAGAATGTCATGTGGGACTCTGTCAAAAGCCTTGCTAAAGTCCTGGTATATTATGTCCCCTGCATCCCCCATCCCTCAAACCAGTTACCCTGTCAAAGAAGGAAATCCAAGCCAGTTTGGGCACAGGTGTCCCCATGTGTTTGCCCTCCAAATCACAAGGAGCCTGAGGTTCCCAAGGGCATTTTGCTTCCAATCCAGCAGATTTCAGGGTGTGGGAGTCTCTCCTCATTATTTCCTGACACAGTTGCCAACTTTCATGAAGTAAATAAGCACCCTGACTTTCACAGTAAGCCCCAAATCAAGCTAATTTCAAAACAAGCCAATCCCTAAGAACTCCAACAATCTATGTGACTAGATCCCACTGCCCCCCACACCCCCTGGCATGCAGTCTGGGACTGTGGTGGGCCCACTGTGCATCCCTGAATCTCTGCCCCTCCTTGCTCCTGCTTGCCAGGAGCCGATCAAAAAAAAGGAGCAAGCTGCAACGAGCAGTAAGCTACAAGCCAAACAAACAACAAGCGTCAAGCCAAAAACTAGTCAACAAGCAGCTCACAAGCCAGTTAAACCAAAACCAAGCCCACTTTCTGCATTTTTTTTCATGGATTTGGCATGTCTGTTTCCTGAGTTTCTTTCCCCTACAGGCAGCAGAATCACTCAGGAACCATGATGCTGTTGGTCCTGATGCTGCACCTATGCCCTACTCGTCACTTCCAATGTGGTGGTTAGAAGATTGGTGCCAGCTTCTACTGACTTTCCCAGCGTTTTATCCAGCAGGTAACCAGGGGAGTTGCTGTTCTCTGATTCCATCCCTACCTCCAATACAACCTGCTTCCACTCTGTAGCCCATGGAGAGCCAGTTGAATGCAATACATGAGGATGTGATTCTGCATTTTTATAGGGAGTTGGGTAATAACTACAGCTCCCCATTTTGCTATTTTTACTCTTTTCAGGGTTTTTGTCACACATTTTTTTTATATTCCTCTATTCAGGGCATAGTAGATGAACAGTGTGATAAAGACACTTGGACCAATTCTTTTATTGTAAGTGGCTTGATGGATAGACCTAATAGGCAACACTGTAAGGGTGTGGATGGGAAATCGTTATTGAAATATGAATTGTGTGTAGCCTCTATGTAAGCAGGGTCTGAATGAATGCTTTCCTGACAGCTAGCTGGGAAGTGGAGACACTTCGGGTGTGTTTATGTAAATACAGTTTGCTCCTGCTCTGTTTACATATTCAGCAGATACTGCAGTGTCAAAGTGATCAACTTTGGCAGATGTAGTGTACAAATCACCTTAGTACTGAATGCAAGGGTAGTGAAATACAGTTACCAATGTTGTAATTATTGTAGGAATACAGGAAATCAGGACTGTGCTTAACCTGTCCCAAATGAGGGGGCCACCCTCAGTTGAAAGAACCTGATTAAGCTAGGAGCTCTGTCAGAGCCCCGTGGAAGTAAGAGTGGTGAGTACAGTTATTCACAGCCAGGAGGTTGTACACCCTCACAAAGGATCTTCCCTAGACTGGTTTAACCTGTCCGCTCCCTCCCCCACAGCTCAAAGAATAGAGCTAAATAGGCTTCATTAGGAACCTCTTCATTAGGAACCTCTTATTTTAATTGCTCAATCATAGCTGAAACCAGTTGTGATAGGACTGTGCTTCTGCCCTGCGTGCCCTGAGCTGGAAATCAGTGAGAGCTGAAATCACTTGTGGCAGGACTGTGTTTCTGCCCAGCCTGCACAGAGCTAAAATCACTAAGAGATTGGCTGACTGGCAGTGGTCACACTGGGTGCAGCGAGCCGGCGGGGGCAAAGATGGTGACATTTGCCTCTCCCCCCACTTATGGTGGGAGGAGAATTCACGCAGATGTACCTATGAACTCTGGGTCTGCTCTGACTAGGGACAACTGCTGTGAGTGGGGTGTTAAGGTTGTGTGGGGAGCACACTACAAGAACTTGGGTGTTGTACTCAAGAACCTGAAGCAAAAGACACTGCCCAGCGTACTCTGAGGAGGGTGTCATGCTCATGCTTTTATGTTTATGAATAGTGTTTGTGCTGTTTTCTCAGATTAATACTAGGTTACATTTATTAAAGAAACTCTTTCTACCTCAGACTCTGCTTGTAAGAGGGGAAGAATTGCCACTTAGATGTGCCCAGAGGGTAGAGTGAAATTTCCCTACATTACTGAGTGAGAGCTGGGTTTGGTTATATTGTTGAAAAAGAACCCCCTAGTTATTGAACCCAATCCTTCTTGCTGCTCACTACAACTAGCAGATGGGTTACATCTATTTTAAATTGAATTGATAGTTCTGTGTTAAATTATAGTGTCCCTCGGGAGTCAGCTCAGCTCCTGTGGTGCTACATATTTCAGAACAATAGAGTGAATGTTATCCTTTACAATTTTCTTAGATTGGGAGGCTCTAGAAACATAAGAAGAATGAAAACAATGATTACAAACACAGTCACAAGTCTGGAACCTTGTCTTCATTGTACATTGTAAGCAAATGATTAAGATTACAATCACACAGATGCATACAAAACTTGAGAGAGCCCATGCAATAGCTGCTGTTTGAATTTATATGCATATAACCAAAGGTGTTACAGAGGCTGGTGAGTCTCTGAAGAATGTGGTCATCGTTATAGGGGTGATTCCTGCTGAGGTTTTCCTTCCCTATCCATACCATTGAGCCTTTGTTATCTTTTTAGTATGATCACACTTAACACCTTATGCATATGAGAGTTTCCTTTTCCTTATCTATACTTCCACACACCATATATTTGGGAGGTGCCCAAAATAGGTTGTTCTTGTAGTTCTCCTTATTTTTTATTAGCATCTTATTAACATTTACGTAAACACGTTCCCATGGTCACTTGCAGTAAGAGAACTTTTCATGATGTTACAAACATCTAACCTTGCGGTCTAGATGGGTTCACGGAAGTATGTTTTCCCAGAATATCACTATTGGCACATTCTTTACCGTAATCTTGTAACTTTACTAGAGTAGGGTTATTCCTGGGTCACCTACTTATGTCAAACATCCTTAAGCCTGAAGCATAGTAAGGCTAAGCTGAAATCTTACAGGCCTTAGCCTGTAAGCCT
Organism: Gopherus flavomarginatus; assembly: GCF_025201925.1. Classification (NCBI taxonomy): domain Eukaryota; kingdom Metazoa; phylum Chordata; order Testudines; family Testudinidae; genus Gopherus; species Gopherus flavomarginatus. The sequence continues at coordinate 171,721,440 of NC_066620.1, read as the reverse complement.
TGCATTATGGCCTTATTTTACTTATATACCTAATACACGTTCCTTTCTTCAAAAGCTTGTCAATCTTATACTCCTATAATCCTATCCTACTTGTATCTATACCTATATTTACAGCTTAAATCTATTCATCACACATTGATTAGATATGAAATAACATGAGTCTGCCATGATAACTCAATTAATGAACTAATTGGGTACATGTGTCATAAGGATCTTCTCAATCCCTCCCCCCTATTGTGGGGGGACATCTTGATATTAAGGGTGTGGTTGTTACTCAAAAACTTTTCTGCGTGATTCAGAAGCAGCATTGAAAGGTGCTGGGGAGATCCACATCCAGCTCCCTTTGGATGAGACAAAAGTGGCAACAACATAAGACACTGAAAGTGAATAAAAACTGGGTGGGTTCTTAGAGCCTAAATAAAGTTTCAAAGAAGTATCCACCACCGGGTAACAGGTATAAACCATATGCTAGTCTGCCAGTCCGCCCTATATTGAGTCCTATTCTCCAATAGTATGAATTTGTGGTAATTTTGCGTCTCTTCTAAAGTTGATTGAGGTCAGTTGAAAGCCTCCCACTAGCAATTCATAATGATTCTGTATTGGGACAGACCACAAAACTCTCAAATACAGGGGACTGAGCTTTCTCAGATGCTGGTTCATGACTATTGCATTTGTTTTCTGCAGAGATTAGGATGATCACAAACCTTGATGCCTGCAGAGCAAGATTCAGACTGACTTTTTACCTTTAGCTTTCCTCTGATAAGTAATATATTAAAATGTACAATCATATCAATGAGGAAGGGATATATCCCCCTCGGTAGTACATAATATTGGCTACATGTATTACTTGTATGTCCTGTGTGAGCAAGTCTTGACTTTTCTAGCATAGGCTGGAGGTCTGTCATGTAACACAGCTTAGATCCCTAATAAAGCACATCAGCCTCTAGTCTATGAGCTTGATCTAGAGCCCATGAAAGTCAACAGGAAACTTTCCATGAACTTCAGTAGGCTTTGGATCAAGGGTAGTCCAGTAATTTATTGCATGTCTATTTAAACATCCTGGGCCTTATTCTCCTTTCCCTTTCAGCAAAGGAAACCAGGAGTAACACTACTAAAATCAGTGGACTTATACTGGTGTAAAACTAGTGTATGAAATAGGAGACAGAGGCCACCTATATTATAAATGCAGTGAATAAACACTTAAGAGCCAGATCCTCAGTTTGTGTCAACTGGTGTAGCTCCACTGAAATCTGGCTCCCCCTTTAACCAATGCTATGCAGGTAACTTTCTATTCTGTGCTTCACCACTACCTCATATTGTTTTTTCTTCCACTTTGGTGACTGAAGCAGATTTTCTGTGAATTTTGAGTATTTGACTCCCATCCATTTATGCATAGTGAAAGCAATAACTAAGTGACCACGATACCAAGGATGCAGTGATATCAAACTATGGCCCCAAGGTACAGTCTATTTTACATTGCTGCACATTTATTTTTTTTCCAACACAAGGGCAAAATATTTTGACTTGGGACCATTTTTTACTTTCTCTAATCTGAAATTACTTTAAAATGCCACATTAATAGTAATAGAGATTTCAGGTTTTTATATGTGCTATGGGAATTTTCAGAAAGCAGATGGTACAATTTTCTAATCCACTTGGCTCTGGCATACTCAAATTAGAAAATGCCTGGAAGAGGACATGGAACATCGTTGTGCTTCTGTGGCACTGCTCCATGGAAGGATTAATGACTTTGGGTGACATTTACCCCTGTGCAACAATGTAATATAAGCTCCTGTTTAAATCCCACTTAAGCACTATTTTGATGGCATAAGTGGTGCATAGGCCTTTTGCTAGTCCCTCTGGCCAAGGAGGAATTTCATCCTTACAGAAGAGAGGTGAATTGTTTTAGTACTTTTCTCATTCCTGACCGAGAGAGGGGTGATGCTATTTTCCCCCAGTGTTTATGCCACTTATTTGTGTTTTTTCTGCCCCACCTTTTCCAGAAGAATCAATGAAGGTTTTCTTTTTTTTAGCTTCCCAATTTTAAGTAAAATTATATATTTTTTTCTACTAATCCCACCTTGTAAATGTGAGTGGTTCTTTACATTTCCCTTCCTTCACCCTTCCACCCATGGTCTTGCACTTCTATAAAGCAAAGATAAAAGAGAGAATAAAAGATAACTATAGAAAGAACTTCTTCTTTGTTATGAACAAAGAAGGAAAAATGTGAGTTTCGGCAACTTTTTTTTTGCCAGTTTTATTTAATTATCCTCTCATGATTTTTCTCTGCTCTTTCATTCCCATCTGAAGCTCTGAAGATCATGTGGGTACAGTTCACAACAAAATAACCCCTGGTTTACACTGTGGGGGGGATCAATCTAAGATATGCAACTTCAGCTATGAGAATAGCATAGCTGAAGTCGACGTATCTTAGATCGAATTAAAATTACTTATTTTGCATCCTCATTGCACTGGATTGATGGCCGCGGCTCCCCATCACATTTGCTTCCCTCTTTCGCACTGCTGGAGTTCAGCAGTTGATGGGAGAGCGATCAAGGATCGATTTATTGCGTCTACGCTACACGAAATATATCAATCCCCAATAGATCGATCGCTACCTGCTGATCCACTTCTACAGTGGCACTCAAGTTAACAATTCCATGAAGCCAAAACTAGGTTTTTACTAGATAAGAACCAGAAGCAGGTTTCAGAGTGCTTCAGGCAAAAGAGGATGGTCCTCTAGTAGTAATTGAGATTCTTTTAGTATAATCCCAGCGTGTGACATCTACAGTGCCAATTTCATGAAGAAAAATTTAATTTTTCTGATATGTCTCTGAACCATCAAATAATCTATTCTGATTCGGTAGCAATTTTTTTTTATTTTTTTTTTTACACAACTGTGTTTGCAATTGGACTTTTCCCTGTTAGTTACTAGGAACTACAGAACAAACTGTTCATGCAAATCACTCAGAAGATATCAGCATTGACCTAGTTGATGTAGCAACCAGTGGTTGTGTTGTAAACCTTGGAATCTACAGCACAGCCAAGGAGAGAACCTCCTCCCACCACTGTTTCTAATATTGGACTTCTGACTTTATCATCGTGAGTCCAAGCCAGGTTATTCTTCTATAGTTAACTCACTTTAAAAGCCCATCTCCCTTGATATGTAATGGGCTTTAAATACAGTGATATTTTGTATCTACACTGACCAGTTCTTGAGTGTATTAACCCTTGTAGCACAGATACAATGTTCTGATTTTGTTTTTGCATTTCAGAAGATCAAGACGACATTTAATATAGCATGTCCTATTATTAGAAGGACATGAGGAGAATACATCTCTACATTAAATTCCAGTGGGACTGCTCAACAGCAGACTCTGGTAACTGAGAAAGATCCATAGACAAACGTATGTATCCTTTTTCAAATGTTGCTCTGGTTACTCTGTGTCTCTGTAACATCATATCATACAAGCTAATCATATTTGTCATTTTAGTTGGCTAATAAACTGTGCATTCAAGAATAAGTTCTACTGCGGTGTAGCTATTGCTTTCTAGGCCCTTTCCAGGGAGTCTTTAAACACAAGCTTATTTTGGAGGGAAAGGGACAGGTAACAAAAAACCTGCTAAAACGGTACTCACATTAAACAGTTTGCTTTGATGCCAAAATAACATTTATTGTTATCTGAGGCCAGCTGCCTGACTTCTCTCTAGGATTCTATTTGTGAAGTTTCTACGTCTATAAATGGAAGCACTGGCTAACCAGAAATTATCACCAGCACTGCCTGTTACAGCTCTGTCTCACAACTTGAAAAGTACAGTGATATCTAATATGTAGTCAGATTAAATCACTTCTACCCAGGATCTGAGGCTCTTTTTCTGGGACATGGAGTTAGAAAAGCATGAAAAAAAAATCTCAGCAAAATACACCATAAAGGAGAAGCTGACGGTAAGACGTGTTGAGGTTTACTCTGCAAACATTTTAAATTTAATTGTGAGGAGGAAAGGCAAAGCAACTGTTGAACCTTAAAGGTTCCAGTAATGTTTCTACGCTTCCTATAGCCAGTGACCTTGAAGATTAGCAGGCTTAATGGTGCATGTTGAAATGAATTGTGAATGATATCTTTCAGTGGAAATAATGGAATTTCATTAGTGACATTTGTGTAGTTGCAGAGTACAAAACTAATTCAGTACAATTATATAACCCAAACCCAGGCCTATTACTCAGTTTTCTTCCAGGATTTCTGTATCAGAGTGTTTTTGTGCTCTTGCAGGTTATTTTACAGAAATATACTTCAATAAAGGGCAGGTTGATTAGGAAATCAAGTCAGCTTCTTCACTGGAAACTTGAAAATGAATTTAAACCAAAATAGGTGACCACAAGAAAAAAGAATGATCAAAAATGCAATTTTATATTTGAGTAACATAGTATTTAAATATGTCTCTACATTGCAAAATAGAACTTGTTAATACTAAAGGTCATTTCCCAGACATCACCATAGTGTCATATTATTCTTGACTTTATAAAGTGATAAGGTGTACTTAGTGCAAGTGATTGCTGATTTGTTTCTTAAAGAGAGATGACAATGTACTGTGATCCTGAGAGCAAGGTAATGCTATTATTGCATTATGGTGTATTATTTCACTTCACAGTGGGCCAGAGTTTACTCAGGTTTGGCAGTAACTTATTCCTCAAGTAATCCCATTTAAATGAGAATATATGTGGGGTGATGTGTTACTCAGTGAGAATATGGGTATCAGAATCTGATCCTAAACTGGTAATTACACACACAGCCTGATTGAGACAGAGGTAGGTTGGCTAGTGAGTCTAGGAGATCTTGAAACAAAATGTTAACTAATTTCTCTGTCTCAACTACTATGAATTTTTCAAGTAGAAAATTGTTTCTTTAAACAGTATTACCTGAAGGAGTTTTCAGATAACATTGTTAGTATTTTGTAAGAAAGTTAGTCAATCCTTATTAACACTTCAGACTATGCAAGAAATACTGCATCTTTCTCATCTTTATGGCAAGATCCATAAAACGTAAAGAAAAAATATCAAAAGTTAAATCACTTAGATAATTCATACAAGCTGCAGGAAAAAATTATGCCTTGAAGTTTTCGTTTTGTGTAGATCCTGTGGGAAAAAGTAATAAACATGTAATTAAAGAGCATATCATAATGCATACATACAAGGGGGCCCTGTTAAGTTTGCCCAGGCAACTTTAATTCTGGCATTTCCTCACTTTTAAGACTTGATTTTGCAACCTTAATGTTCTTCTAATGTAGTTTCAAAAAAATCTTACTGAGAAAAACAAATTCCCTTATGAGGAATCATGTTGACATCCACATGGGTCAGCCACAGGGTTGGATCCGCAGTACAGACCTCTGACACTTGAGCTAACAAAGTAACTGATAGAGGACAACAACATACTATTTTGATGTGGACCAGACACTAGAGAAGGATGTGAGTGTGAGAGAGATTTTCCCAGTGAGTTTCACAAATATTTGGTGACAGCAGAAGAATAGCGAGACTCAGGAATCTTGGACTCTTTTGAGTTCTAGAGGAAATTGTACTGAAGTTGTCACAGACCCTTCTGCCTGTTCCCTCTAAAACTGACCCTTTCTGCTCCTGTCTTCTCATACCTGTCCCTTCTCTCATCCTCCACCTCTTTATTCATAAGTGCCGACTCCATGGGTGCTGCAGGGCTGGAGTACCCAAGGGGAGAAATTAGTGGGTGCTCCGCATCCACCAGCAGCCAAGTTCCCCCCACCTGCACCCCCTCCTTGCCTCTTCCTCCCCTGAGTGTGCTGCGTCCCTACTCTTCTCCCTCCCAGTGCTTCCTGCCCACTGCCTAACAGCTGTTTGGTGGCATTTGGGACTTTCTGGGAGGGAGGAGGAGGAGTGGGGATGCAGTGTGCTCCGGGGAGGAGGCAGTAAAGGGACGGGGCCTTGGCGGAAGGGAGTGGAATTGGGGTGGGGCGAGGGTGGGGCAGGGACGAGGCCAGGGAGGGGGTTGAGCACCCATGAGACAGAGGGGAAGTTGGCACCTATGTCTTCATTCCAGTCCCAATCTCCTTGCCCACCCAGTTTCCATCTCCCAGACAGGACACCCCACCTGAGTCCCAGTCCAAATCCCCACATGATGGTTCCCAGTCCAAATCCCCACCTCTTGTAATCCACCCTGGGCTTCTCATCTGATCTGAGTCTCTCCTCTTTGAAACAAGCAGATCAGCTCAATGTTCAAACATAAAAACTGACAGATTCTTAAATTAATCCAGATATCCTGTACAAACATTACTGTTGGTGTTTCCATGTATTTGCATTCAGTGTTTAGTGAATGTGTGGACTAAGATAAATGCTGTATGAGATAACAATCCTATATTTTAAACCCTATCAATTAGACTACATTGTAATATTTTAAATTCTGGTTTAAATTCTGGTATTTGCTGATTGTTCCAAATATTTCCACCCTTTTGTTCACTTGAACACAGGTTTCTACAGTTCTCAGAAATGTTCAGTGACTATCCAGAGACTAGTTCATACTCAGGATACTGTATGTCTCTGAAGTGGGACAGCCTCACTGTACATAAAGGAGTCATTGCCTTCTGACTCTTTGATAAACAGAAATTATTGTCCCCCTAAATTTCTGCAATCTGGCTCTGTAGCTCATTCAAACTATACTGTGGACCAGATCCTCAGCTAGTGTAAATCAGTTTTTATTGAAAGTGTGGATGATTTACTCTGACCAGTGAGGATCTGGTCCTACATATCCCAACACACCCTGAAAAGTTCTCTTTGTACACACCTCATAAATATATGGCACTCTCTACCATCTCACTTAATAATGTCCGGACTTGACTTTAAAGAGCTTCCTTTATCTTGGCTTGTGGAAGCAAGTATTTCCGTAGTCAGGGTCTCTGGGAGAATTTTTTAAAAGTGACTGTGGAAATGGAATGTTATACAGGATCTATTTTGTGAACAGTAAAGTCAAATGAGATGGATACAGATATTCTAAAAACCCCTCCATCTCTGTTAATCTTCAATAGATCAGCCTAACCTGACTCATGGAGCTATCCTTTTACACTTGTGACTTTGTTATACACACACAAGGCAGAGGCATTTCTGGAACAGCCTATTGATATGAAGGTAGATGCTGAGTTCAGAATAATCTTCCTGATTCTATTCCTGATTTCTCACCCACTGATACAGGAAGAATTCTCCTCCCAGACACAGGGACGCCCAGAGGATTCAGGGGGCCTGGGGCAAAGTGAGGGAGCTGCAGCGCTTGTGCTCACCTGGCAGCTGTCTGGGTCTTTGATGGCATTTTGGCGGCACGGGGCCCTTTAGTCGTTCCACATCTTTGGCAGCACTGAAGGGCCTCCTCGCTGCCAAAATGCTGCAGAAGACCCGGAGCTACTGAAGGGCCCTCTGCTGCCGAAATGCCGCCAAAGACCCCGATGCCAGGCCAGGGCTCATGGGGCATTTTGGTGGTGGGGGGCCCTTCAGTCGCTCCGCATCTTTGGCAGCACTGAAGGCCCCCCAGCTGCTGAAGACCTGGAACACCTCTGGGTCAGGGCTCACAGGGCCCCTATGGGGCCCGGGGCCTGGGACAAATTGCCCCACTTGCCCCCCCCTCTGGGTGGCCCTGCCCAGCCATTTGAAAGGCTTTTATTGTATGTCACATTTTATCTATTTCCTATTTGAACAATTGTAGCAAATTAACACTGGCATCCTTAACAGAGAACATTCAATCTTTGCACTACCATTTTTCAGGTTTATAAAACACAATTGACTTTTAGGGTAAATTAAATAATGGTAAAGAAAAGAAAAGCCACAGAGGGACAACAAATTAAGCCAAACCAATATGTAGAGTGGGAAAAAATAGCATGTGTTGCTCAAAGAGACATTAGGATATTGCTTTGAATGGTGACGTGTGCTCTATATAAGAAAGGACTGAAGGATTTAGTGAATCATTATTTGCTTTTCACAAGTCACATCTGGATCCAGCTAGTCCTGAACCAAATGGTTTAAATCAAATCCCCCAAAGTCAGAAGGTGTTATTCTGTGATGGTGTGAAGTGGAGCTTGTCACAACTCTCTTGTACAGATTTCTACAATTGTCTCAAAGACCGTTACATTGCCTGTGCATCTGCCTGAAAAACAATAGAGTTCCCTGAACTGATAGCTGTGTATGCACCCCCACCCTAGTAGCAAAATGATTTCTCCCACTTGGATATCTCAGGGACAGTGGGGATCAGGAAGGTCTGGCTAAGTGTGCGGGAGTGAAAAAACTGGGATATTTTCTTGATAGTCTAATGTGTTGTGGCCTTATTGATGAACCTTTTTACTTCTTCCCACCAAACAAATTTCATCCACTCCTACTCTTCAGATTGCTTCACTGACTCCTCAGAGCACTGAACTATCTATTCTGTAAATTGTAATTGTAAATTGACAGGTGAGTACCTAGTGCATAAATCCTCATGAAAACTTGAGGCAAAATGCAAATAAAATAAAATAAAAAGCCACCATTAGTGAATGACCCTGATCCTGTTGTCCGTGAACAGAGGACACGCTCCCTATGGAGTGGACCAAAGAAGAGCCAGGGGCCCTCATACATAAAAGCAAGTGCCACACCTACTGGAATAGTGGTTGCAATTCTGTAGCATTTGTCCATTGTTTGCCCCACCCTTCTTCCCTCTCAATACCAGACTCACTCTTCCTGCACTCCCCACTGGTCCCTTCTTCTTCCCTTCAAAATCCCTCTTACCCTCCCTATTCCCTTACACATTCACACTCCCACTGCTGCCATTCCTTTTAACCTTCCTCTACCCCCAGTCAAAACAAATAGCAAAGTAAGTTGAAACTTGTACCAGTGATCATCTGTATATTATATCCCCTCCATCCTCCAGTCCTCATCTGGTACTGGGTCCTTGAGACTTCAAAAGCTTCAGGCTGTGGTCTGTCTCTTCCTATGTATTTGTACAGTGCTTAGCACATGAAGCCCTGATTCTGATGGGTCTCTCTTTTGTGGCTACCATCACATAACCAGTAAATGATAAATAATCCTAACCTACACTACAGGCCTTAGGCTGTGTACTCCATCAGTGCAAGTCCCATCACCTGAACTTCTCTTCCAACGTATCGAAATGTAAATAGTGTAACCGAGTTGTTGTGCTGGCTGCGGCAGTGTGTGTGGCACACCCACAGGCAGCCCCAAAAAGATGTGGTGCTCCTCCCAGATGGGAAGGACTCCTTACTCAGAGAATAACCCTGGGAAGTTGTTCAGGGTGGGACATGGTTTCTGCCCAGGGAAAGAAGTATTTTGGAGTCAGGAACAGAAGGGGAGCTGCCTCTGTCCCCTCTTGCAGGATTAAATAGATTCTGTTCTTACTGAGCTTGTGTCTGTGTCTTCATTTTGGGGACTGCCTGTTTATGCTAATCCACCAAGAGGGAGATTGAGGTCATGCAGCAGGGCAGACCTCACCCCAATGGAATATCCTCGTGTCTTTTGGCAGATCAGACACAGTTTCCATCTACTAGAATGCTACTGTTAGCTGGTACAGCAGGCAGTTTGGGTGGAGGAAATCCTGCTGTGGAATCCTTGTCCTCTACATTTGTTCTTCTCTCTCCTGCCTGCAGAGGGAGATCACTTTGATTCAGGAGTGGTGGTGGTCATGAACTGACAGCTCTGCCAAAAACTCTTATTTGTTCTGTTTTCTGAGCAGGTCTCCCCTTTGACTTTTCTCTCACTCTGTTCTAGTTGGGTGAGACCTAAGAGGGAGCTTGTAGAAATATGTTGTGTGTCCCCCGCACTTTTCAGTCTCCGCTTATCTTTATTAGATTCCCTACTGAGAAGTATACATTGTTTTCAGAAAAAGCAGCAAAGAGTCCCGTGGCACCTTATAGACTATCAGACATATTGGAGCATGAGTTTTCGTGTGTGAATACCTACTTCATTGGATGCATGTAGTGGAAATTTCCAGGGGCAGGTATAAATATGCAAGCAAGAAGCAGGCTAGAGATAACGAGGTTAGTTCAATCAGGGAGGATGAGGCTCTCTTCTAGCAGTTGAGGTGTGAACCAAGGGAGGAGAAACTGGTTTTGTAGTTGGCAAGCCATTCACAGTCTTTGTTTAATCCTGAGCTGATGGTGTCAAATTTGCAGATGAACTGAAGCTCAGCAGTTTCTCTTTGAAGTCTGGTCCAGAAGTTTTTTTGCTGCAGGATGGCTACCTTTAAATCTGCTATTGTGTGACCAGGGAGATTGAAGTATTCTCCTACAGGTTTTTGTATATTGTCATTCCTAGTATCTGATTTGTGTCCATTTATCCTTTTCCATAGGGACTGTCCAGTTTGGCCGATGTACATAGCAGAGGGACATTGCTGGCATATGATGGCGTATATTACATTGGTGGACGTGCAGGTGAATGAACCGGTGATGGTGTGGCTGATCTGGTTAGCTCCTGTGATGGTGTCACTAGTGTAGATATGTGAGCAGAGTTGGCATTGAGGTTTGCTGCATGGATTGGTTCCTGAGTTAGAGTTACTATGGTGCAGTGTGCAGTTACTGGTGAGAATATGCTTCAGGTTGGCAGGTTGTCTGTGGACGAGGACTGGCCTGCCAGCCAAGGCCTGTGAAAGTCGGCAATCATTGTCCAGGATGGGTTGTAGATCCCTGATGATGTGTTGGAGGGGTTTTAGCTGGGGACTGTATGTGATGGCGAGTGGAGTCCTGTTGGTTTCTTTCTTGGGTTTGTCTTGCAGTAGAAGGCTTCTGGGTACGTGTCTTTTTTCAGAGCTGTTAGTGAACCCCCTTCCACAATGAGAACTGCAGCACTGTACTATCAAAGCACAATGCATATAATGTATTTCCCATTCAGTACCAGGGCATCGCTACATTTTTCACCCTTCTTTTAAGAGGCTTCCAAGTCAATATTGAATCAGTTCAGTTCTCCAAACACTCTAATTTTTTATCCAACAAAAATGCACTTGGATTTTGAACTAGAGACTTTTGTTGAGGATTATGTTTCCACAACTATTGCAATATTATTTATGTTAACACAAGCAAGTCTCACATGCCTTAAAAGGAGTCCCATTGAAGTCTACGGAGCTGCTCTGAGGACTTAAGTGAGCAGTGTTTGACCTTAGGAAGTTTAACCTAATTTTCTATATATCAACTCTCCAGGGTCAAAGTGTGACACTAAGTTACTGTTGCATAACAAAGCATGAACTCATAAAGGGAATTATGATGCAGAAGAATTTAACCTAAAATAATTTTGGATGTTTTTGGTCACAGTTATGTCTATTGGATTAAAGCTAATCCATGGTCAGATACAAAACTGCAAAGAGAAAAGAACCCTGAGCACAGTATAAACTGCACAATCAATTTTATTGCCAATTTGACAGCTACGCTATATAACAAAAGTTGACAATACCAGTAAGCAAATATGCTTTGGAAAACTGGAGAAAATACAGATGTCAGTTAAGTAGAACATTACATTTAAAGGAGCTTGAATTAAAGATTTTATTTCTATTATAAGCTTTGTGTGTGTGAATAGATCATCCCAGTTTATCAGAGAGGAATGAGTTACAGCCTGCTCTAACCCTGGTCAGACTCCACATCAGTCTGACTTCAGCCGGGAGCTTGTCATAGCTGAGTCCCCCTCATTTGGGATGTGTTATCTGCAGTTCCTATGTACTTTGAGGGGTTCTAAGATGCCTCGTCTCAAAGAAGTACAATTGTCCTGGTGGATCATAAAGGGAGACAGGGTCACTGCAGTACCTGGTCCATACCACTGAATGGCTTTGAAGATCAGGACCAAAGGCTTGACCTGGCAATGGGAGTGGATGGAGAGTCCAGGAGGGAGCTGAGCCACTCAGGTGGCATGCTTTAAATGTCCTGTCTGGCCAGCTGGGTGGGCTGCTGCACTGCACAAACTGGAACTTCTGCATTGCTGCCCCTTAGAGCCCCAGATATAGTGTGATACAATAATCCTGCCTGGAGGTGTTGAATATGTGGGTCATCTGAGAGTGAACTTTCCTGGCAAGCTGTAAGTGCCAGAATGCTTGTCACCACTGATACTGATTGCCTAGGATCAGTGATGAATCAAACAGGACCAGCACTGTGCACCATTTTGACAAATGAGGGGGAGATTCCTTTGATGAAAGAGGAAAGACAGAGTCCTGGTAAGTCCTTGAAGCGTTTCCCCTTTCTAATCAGCATCACTTACTCTTGCCTGAGTTGGGTTAAAGCCAGCTGCTCTTCATCCAGATGCTAGTCACCTGCAGGCATTGTGAAATCCTTCTGGTTGCATCAGTGGGAAAGGAGAGCTACGGATGGTATCACCAGCACAGTCTTGGCAGCAGGTTCCTTGAATTGTCATCCAGTGGTCTCATGGAGATGTTGAAGAGGAGTGGGAAAGGGCCATATCCTAAGGACCCTGCAGGTAAGGCATTTCAGGGATGATCTGCAGTTGTATATTTGTATATTTACTCTCTGGATCTTGGTGAGGAATGACTGGAACCTTTGTAATTCTGCACCATCTACTGTAGCAAAGTCATGCAAGTGGATCAGGGACACATTGTGAGCCACTGTAGTGAAGGCTGCAAAGACCTTGAGTATCATTAGCACTGAAACATAGTCTGGGCTGTGTGCTTGTCTGAAGCCTGATTGTGAAGCATGCAACGTGTTGGCAACTGTCACGTGTTTCCAAAAGATTTCCCCTAGGAATGTGAAATGGGAGATAGGGTGATGTTTTCTGTATGCAGTGCTGGCTTTTTGAGGGTTTGTCCAACAAACAGTTCCATTTTTTTAAAATGGTAGTTTTCATAGAGTAATAGATTCCCAGGCTGGAAGAGATTGCTGTGAACATCTAGCCTGGCCTTCTATATAGCACAGGCCTTAGAACTGCCCCAAAATAATTCCCTGGCAGATCTTTTAGAAAAATATCCAGTCTTGATTTTTAAAATGGCCAGTGTTGAAGTATCCACCATGATGCTTAGTAAGTTGTTCCAATGGTTACTTACCTTCTTCTGTTTCCCAAACCCTCTTTAGCCGTAGCTAATAAAACTGCACCTGTCATAAAGACAACCCCTCAGTATATCTCCTGCATAAACTGATTTTAAAAGCACAATGTGTTACAGCGGCAGTTGCTGCAAGTCTGTCAGTGATACATATTGCTGAAATGAACTTTTGGAAGTAGCCCTTATGACAGTAAATGAGAGGAGAGAAGGGAGATGATTAATGAGAATGGAAGATGCAATGGGAACTGTCAGAGTACTGTGCTTTCATCATAACATTTATAACATACAGTACATGTGGTAAAAATATTTTCCATATTCTCTTTGCAGCAATTGTCAGATACCTAAATATCAAGTCATTTTGCCAACATTATCCCCATTGGGAGAGGTTTTAAATAGACTCGTGTTTAGGATACAGTTAGTTTTAAAGGTTTTAAACAACTAGTTTTAAAGGTTCTAAACTATTTTAGAAACTTTACAGAGCTGTATAGCTATTTTTCACATTTCACTGCCTGTCTCTTGATGTTTGCCCAAGGTAATATTTAGATAGCAGTGCTCCCAAACTTCCTCCCTAGAAATGGATTGAAACTGACTCAGAAAGATAGGACAGAGATGGACAGAAATGAAGACTTTTTTTTTTTATTCTTTTTTATTTTTGTCAAGATCAGTTTTTCCCTCCTCCACATCTGTGGCAACTTTCTTTATCCTCTCTGGATTAGAAAGTATAGCACTGACTGCTGAGGTAAGTACACTGCTACCACTCTTGTCTCTCTGGGGGCCCCTGTACCACCAATCCAAGTGGGGAGCAGGACAAAATTAGGAGTGGCATAATGGGCATGAAGCCAACAAGGGTCCCCATGTCTTGGTGTAACCAGGGTCTCAGATTGCCTTAATCCAGCTTTGCAAATATCATCACACTGTAACACAAAGTCACCCAAACAAATCTGATGACCCTGTGTTTGTTCATCAGACTCAAGTAGAGTTTGTTTGGATCAGAATGAATTTCCACCAGAAGCATTTGTCCAAACTGAATTTTTTATTGTGCTTTATCATGGTACAACTTAGAAACTGACATGCTTGTTGTCTGATAGCAAGCACTGAAGTATTGGATTTATTATACTTAGCTGGTTGTGTCAACTCTAAGGATGCCAAAGACTTTCTATGATAAGATCCAGTTTTCAGTTGTTTATAACTTTGCCAAACTTTAACTTTTGGACTAAAATGTTGCACGCTGATTGTCTGCCTCAGGTTGTTTTTTGATTTTTTTTTTAAAGTTTCAGCCAAAATAATTAAGCCATTTCAGAGAAAAAGTTTTGGGAAAAATACATTGTTTTGGACATGCTATAAAATCCAAAATACTCTGAAAAATGAGTCTTTAGAACCTGGAATCAAAAGACGCTTAGAAGCCTCTCTCTTGCCCCTTGTGCCTTAGCCTATCATTTAGCAAAAACACATGCTAATGTAAAAACATTGGAAGGGGAAAAGAGTGGGAGAGAGATACAAGGATCTAAAAACAACCTAGAGAAAAACAATTCAGAATTATTTTGGGGAAGTTCTATCACCTATAGGCGTGTGAGACTATGATTATAGTGGTCCCTTCTGGCCTGGGAATCTCTGAATCTATTAGGAAAGAGATGAAAAGCATGGCAATACTGAAAACTATAAATGCAATCCTTCAGTAAGCCGGAGATTTCAGAAAGATATTGAAGAACAGGGAGGGAAAAGAGAGAACAAGAAGGAGGGGACACGATGGGTTAGACTTTCCATCTTGCACCTTGTGTAGCCATTTATATCTGTGCAAAGTGCTTAGTAAGGTTTTTTGATTGATCTAGTACAGTCACACTTTATTCCATTTATAATAGTTTACATAGCGTTAATAAATAATTACTAGATTTTTTTAAAAAATGGGAACTCAATTAGACCAATAGATTGCTTATAAATGTGGTGTATACCCATCTATAGCACTTTTTACTGATGTGTTTACAGCTGTCTGACACACAGAGATCATGTCAGTAACATGCATTAACTTCTATTAATCATTAAATATTTATGAACCAATCACAAATCCTTATTGTAAAATGTGACCTCCCGCATTGTGTCCTATATTGCATGGGTAGGATGTTTAGCTATATGGAGTGAAAACCTGGCCTTATTGGAGTCAATGGAAGTTTTGTCATTGACTTCCTTAGGGCCAGGAGTTGCCTCATCATTGGGAGTGATTCCAGAGAGTTACTCTTTACTTACCATTAACAAGCTTGCTGTTGAGTTCCCACATCACCACTCTGCTCCAAACTGAGTTTTACACAGGACTTACCTCTCTGGCATACCAAACATGGAACTTGGCTGCATTGTTTACTCGTCTTTCAGACTCTCTTCAGGCATTAATATATATTTTTTTAAAATGGCACCTCTGCTTGCAGAGATTCTAAGGGTAGCTATGTATCTAGCAATAAAACTGTCCCTCATGCCCTCGAATAACTGTCTGAGTACAACCTTGTTCTGTGTGAAGGAAAAATGTCAGCATAAGAAAGGAGCAAGAGATGTGCTGCAGTAAAGAATCCATTCCAGAAAGGCACTTTGCTCGATTTACTTTACTATTATTATTTCCATGGTTAGTTTCCCTTTAATTTCAGGTTATGTCCATCCTAGGCTACAGTTACTTCAGTGTTAAAGTAGCCTTCTTACTCATCAGCACGTTGTCCCAAAACAATACATCACGTTTTCGTGTGATCTCTCAACCTTCCATTTCTTCTGAAGTGTTTATAGAAGTTTGTAGCACCATGGTTCACCGCACACCTCCAGAGATGTGACACAACTGATACATTCCAGCCTGACTTTAGTCTTGGGCCTAGGAATGAGATTGCCCTTTGCAGCATGCTGATTCAGGGGTATGTTCTATACTAGTAACCAGTCATTTCAGCATAAATGACCATGGAGAAATACTGGATGATCTAAATATAATGGTGAGGTTGTCTTTGTTTGCAACATGTTGAACTACATCATTGCCAATTTATTTCCATACTCATTCTGATAAATGTTTGGTTGGTTCACCAGGAGCTAGGCAACTAAGCCAAGTTAATTTCCCCCTCTGCCTGATGAGAAGCAGGGACACAAATTTGGGTCTCTCACCTCCTATGAGAGTGTCCTAACCATTGGACTATGGGGCATTGTGAGGGAGGGCTTTCTCAGCCTCTCTTCTTGAAGCTGTTCCACTGTGTATAAATAATTAAATGTTCTCTGGGTCAGAGAGACTGTTGTAGAATGCCTCTTTTACCTAGTGGTTAGAGCAGTGAGCTAGGAGGTAGAATACCAAAGTTCAAACTCCTGTTTCCCCTCAAGCAAATGGTGTAATTGGACCATGGTCTTTCATGTCCTCTGTGAGTGCTGGTAACCACTGGGCTAAAGGTTGTAAGGGAGGTGGCACCACCTTTTCTTCCTCCCCTTGCCATTTTGTGTTGGTTAAGATGTGCTCAGAGCACATCTACTGGATCGGACTCCAAAAGCAAGACAGATGGGGAATGCCTAGCTTTGTGAGACCCACTGGGGCTTAGGCATAAGTTGGGGCCAAAGTACAACATTAGATGCCTTGGCGACTTTAAAGGTGGATACTTAGGCACCAGCTGAGAAGAGGGTTTGTGAATGCCAGTGACTCCTAAATGTTGGACTTAAAAACCTAAAGTGCCATCACTGAATCCCACCCCTAGTTTTCCCTGCTGCTTCGTTTTTCAGTCATTAATAGAGCCTCTGTAAGGCTTGGTAAGGTGGAGAGTGAGCAAAAGGGTCCATTTTCAGTCTGTCACAAGAGTTCACTCTTATTATGCATCTCATGTAACAGATGTTGTAATACAATGGTTCAACTTATGGCTGACATTGTAAATATGGAGGCTGAGCAAGACATGAAATACTTTTTGACACAAATGGCTCTGAGATGTCCATCCAAGCTCGAGTGCTGCTTTGGTTGTGCTTAAAGCTGACCTCTGAGCTTCAGTTTAGAAAAAAAGATGCTTATACCTATGTTTTAGTGCATGAAAGCAATTAATTCTGATGGAAGCTGCATGGCTAACTGATATCACTGCTTTGAAATGGAGGTGATAGGGCCAGTTTCTAGCACGTATTAAAACACTTTAAAGATCACTTCTTCCCTTACTGTCCCCCTCTTTTCTTAATAGTAGGGCTGCAGCAATTCAGTCACCAGAGTGAGCCACACAAGATTTTAATATTCCCCAGCAAAATAGTCTGTAGTCAAGTTCTGCCGCTATTCTTAGCAGTTCCACGCCCTGTGCCCAAAAAGAGGAAAGATGACCCTATTGATGATGAGTCATATTGGTGACAAACAGACTGGGTAGTATCAAGTAGATGTTTGGCTTCTACACCAACTACTCTTATGAGTAAACAGCTCTACTAAAATAACGTACAGGGAGCAGAGAACCAGACCAGTGTAAGGGAACACTAAGCCAGATCATGGCTCTTACTGTGACTACTTTTGTGTCATTCCATCAGTGCAAAACTGGCTTAGTTTAATCCAGTGATGCCCAACCTTATTACACAGGAGGGCCACATAAACCTAAGCACAACCTTTTGTGGGTCAAACACATTCTACATATTTTACTAAGATTTAAAGTTACCTGTATTGATCTATATTTTAGGTTCAGCTTGTTTTGGTTGTATTTAGATAGGTTGTTTGTATGTACAGTACTGTCTATTTACACATTTGTGTAAACTAAAGTTATGTAAACATGATGACAAAATGCTAATAAATCGGCCATTAGTATATTGTGTTGAAGCAGGTCTCGGGCCTTATGAAATGCTCTAGCGGGCTCCAGGTTGGGCTCCTCTGGTTTAATTGATTACCTGAGGATTAACGCAGAATAGGGGAATCCCTGGGTGGACTACGGCAGACATAGCAGGCTTTATGCTGCTCCATCCTGGACTATTCCCATGTAACCATGTTGTGGGGCTCCTGTGGGACAGCCATCTTTGTTCTCCCTGGGTCCTACACCAAGCCTGTTTTGGACAGATCTGAGTGTTGAGCCCCGTCTCTTTAACGCAACTGTGTTTTGCATGAGTGTTGCAGCAGGTATAGCCCTGTTTTGGGGAGTTTTGACTCAGACCACTGTGGAATCTTACACACTATGGTCCAAGTTGTGGCATGTAACCACTGGCCCTCTTTGGGAGCTGCATTGCTCCAGGAAGCAATTATGCCTCAGGAAGTCACCCCCTCACCAGGCAGCCTTGAGAGCAGATGGTGCAGCCCGCATGAGGAGAAGCCCATTTTACGAAAAAAAGCTTTGGTGTGGCCTGTTCTTCCTTGTTGGTCTCATTTGCAGGTTTCCTGAGTGTGTGGAACAAGTGCTATATATTCTCTCAAAGGCTTAGTCCTCCCATGCAGCAGAGAGAGAACTCACAGTGAAAACGCATCCATCTTAAAGCAATGCATATGAAACTAGATGGGTTTTACTCCCTGCTTAAAAATATTGTTGCCACTTTTTGACCTGAGCAACAAACAGGACCTTCTGTTCCAGAGGAAGACCTCAATCTTTACGGAGGGGTTGGAAAGACTGACACTGACCAGAGCCCTTGTTAGGGATGGGAGAGTGTGAGCCTTGGAAAGTGTGCATATAGATTTTTTTGTTTTTAATATGTTTTCTCTGTAATGCTTTCACTTGAGAATAAATGTGCTTACTTAGAAAGAGTAGCATGGTAACTTAAAACCATGGGCAAGTACAACTGTTCATAAATTTTGAAGAGAAAGCAGAGCAGAGTTTTGCCTTTTGGTTGGCCTTACTGATGGGAGAAATCACAGTGCAGGCAGGGAACTGTGAAGTTGGGAAATATCATAGCCAGGAGGAAGAGACATGCAGGTCTCCACCCAAGAGGGTGGACATATGGGGAGCCAGAATCATAAGAGCTGGTGTCCCTGTTGGACCATAAAGGGGGAATATAGGTGCAGTTGCCCTGAATTGTGACACCAAGAACAAAAGGAGCAGTTTCTTAGTTTATAGTCCCAA